>NW_017618587.1:922500-1522500 GCF_001879475.1 Ipomoea nil | reverse complement strand
TTTTCAAGAAATCGTGATGTTTTCAGTTCTTGTGTTTTTAATTGTTGGATGCTCAGGCAAGGATCACCAAGGAAGAGAAAAGGGCCAATTTCAGGAACAAAAGGAATGGATAGGTCCCGTTCAGAAGAGGCGTTTTATGTGAATCCTTTACCAGATTGCCTGTGTCAAACGGAGCCACCATATACAAACAACTCCCACGCTACCAAATAAACGAGAGACGAGAAGAATGTCTCTCCCCACCCCAAGGAAAGAACACCCGAGCGAGCTTACAGGCATCGTAATTATTGAAGCTAGAGCCATAGGAGTTAACGGTGGATCAACTCGGGCTGCAAGATGAGTATATGTCATCTTTTGGCTTCAAGGGGAACTTAAAGCACAGATTGTACAGAGATTACAGAGGAGAGATTTCTCACAGGAAAGCAATGTGTACATTAAGCAAACTATTTTTTTGTGTTTGCTTTTCTGAGCATTCTTTTGAACACAAGTATAGGAAGAGGAGTTTTTGCAGAAATATTTGTGGGCATTCTTTGTTTTTAACTGCTGCAATGAATGGCACAAATTTTCATCACATCCAACCTCTTATTACTGCTTTTATTTTATTTCAAAAAGGGTATTCAATATTATATCAGCCAGCCTGATTGATGAGAAGAAATTAATAACTTCATATGAACTGGGAATATTTCACTAAAATATTAGGTAAAAATGGGAAGCTTCACATAGAAGAAATCTTGTGCTCTACAAAATTGCAGGTAAGTGACGAGAACAAGCTAAATACAGATTCTTTCTTGTCTTCTAAATTATGCTGCTCTTGCAGGAAATTCAAATTCTCAAAAAAAAAAAAAAAAAAAAAAAAAAAAAAAAAAAGGATTTATGGGGAACAAAAGAACACTATATATCAAGGGATACAGTATGTTAATGCAAAAAATAAGAACCAGGATTCAAAATTTTTCCTATTTGAGTCTCGGTTTGATGATCTGAAGGCCACCCATGAAAGGGCATAAAGGCTCAGGAATGATAACAGAGCCATCTTCTTGCTGATAATTCTCGAGCAAGCACACAATCATTCGCGGAACTGCACACGCAGTGGCATTCAGCGTGTGCACAAATTGCGGGGGAGGAAGGTTTTTACCCTTCTTCGAATTTGCAGATGATGATTCTGGGCGATACCTTATTCCCAGTCTGCGGCTCTGATAGTCAGTACAGTTTGATGCACTGGAAATCTGTTCAAGATCATCAGGAAATACGATTTTAAACCCCAGTAGGTGTTTTAGACTAGTTTCATTAGTTTGCATAAGTTCTCATTCCCCCAAGTATACAATTCAAGAGGCATTCGGAAAAGAAAAAAAAAAAAAAAAAAAAAAAAAACACGCTTTGTTATTGTTACCTCGCCATACCGGCCCAGACCAGGCATCCATGCCTCCACGTCAAATTTGCGGTAAGCGGGGGCGCCTAGATCCTCGGATGCCATGTCCATTGTTCTGCAAAGAGTTATAAACTAAAGATCACGGGGAAGGGGGAGCAATATAGAAGATACATGTGAAAGGCTAAACCCCGCCTTTTTAATAAGGAAACGCATATGCACATAATGAACAAAGACGAAACTCTGATATGCACCTGAAATGAAATCCTAGGGACGTGAAGAGGTCTTCTTCGATTTGAATAAGCTCTTCGTGATAAGCGTTGCTTTCCTCTGGTCGGCATAATATGAACATCTCCACCTTACTGAACTGGTGAACTCGATAAAGACCCCTGCCCCAAAGTATAAACTATGTGATGCATGGTCACGGAAATGTTATGTTTTCTCATGCCAGATGACTAAAACTCGGGAATAGAAGAGAAATTTTGGTCCTGTGACTATAGGGGTCTGGTTAATTGCAGTCCACGACTTTCAAAAGTGTTAATTTAGTACATTGACTATGCAATTTTTATCAATTTCGGTCACTCCGGCCAAATTTTGCCAGAAAAACTTAATCCTTCATTTAGTGTATAATCTGAGGGGCAAAATCGTAAAGTTACCCTTTCTTCTAATTTTGAACTGTGGTCCGAGTAATAACTATTAAAACTATGGTTAGTTTACCTCGTTGCAGTGCCTGCAGCACCAGCCTCGGTGCGGAAGCAATGGGAGAAAGCCGCATACTTTAACGGTAATGACGACTCGGGAAGCATGGAATCCATATGAATTCCCCCAACCGGAATCTCTGCAGTGCCAATGAGGCATTGATCGGTGTTCTCAATGGAGTAAACCTGAGTGGTAGTTCCACGGGGCTGAAAACCACACTTTTCAACAAGAGAGGACCGGACAATTTCTGGGGTAGTCAGCGGTGTAAAGCCTCTTTTCATTACTTCTGTGAGAGACCAGTTTACGAGAGCCATTTCTAACATAACCGCTTCATTCTTCAAGTAATAAAATTTTGACCCACTGACCTATTTTTTTTAAAAAAGCGAGATTGTTAGAACTAATTTTGGGAAAGGAAGAAAAATAGAAAATACCTCAGCAGCCGCATCAAAATCTAACAAATCCAAATCCTTTCCGAGCTGTACATGATCCTTTATCGGGAAGCTAAACTCACGAGGTTTACCAACCTACAAATACGTTTATTGATATTATAAGATGTATAGTGAACGATCAAGAAACTAGTCTAAAATAGTACCATTTTACGCAAAGTAGAACAATCCTCTCCCCCCAATGGGACATCTGGATGTGTCATATTTGGTATAGACTGGGCTTCTTGCTGAAGCTCGTCAGTAAGCTTCAGAAGCTCTTCTTCCAGACTAACAAGAGCATCCTTTAAATTCTTCCCTGGAAAAATACAAGAAAGATTGAAGAAGATAACAACAGTCAACAAAACGTTTCTAAGTTCAACACAACGTTATATAAACCTTCGTCTATGAGCTTTTGGCGCTCGGTTGGTTCCAGTTTGCCTTTCATCTTGTTTGCAACAGCATTTCTCTCGGCCCGAAGCCTTTCAACTTCCTGCTATCTGTGACTAACAATTAGCTACACTCGAGAAGAAACTAGACCTCCATAATTTATCCCTCCACTATCCTATCGTGCCAGGGGGTAAAGACCCGAGGCAAGGGAATTTCGCCTTTTGTGGGCAAAGTGGGAATTGCAATATTCATAAAAACTCAGACACTAACACTACAAAGGAGTATTAAACAGTAAACTTCAAGAATGAAAATGCAGTAACCAACATTAATGGCATTTAATCTAACTCCATTAATTTCATATTATACCATTGATTAGAGAAATCTAACACAATGCAAATCAACCTAACCTTCTGAACATTGAGCAACCGCTCGTACAACTCCAGAACAAGCTCCAAGTTTGCATTGGAGTTTCGGTTCTTAATATTCACAGCCACAGCCTCTTTGTTCTCCCTAATCCACTTGAAATCTATCGCGGCTTTCCACTGAGGGGGCTTCGCAGCTAGTCACCAAAATTCAATCTTTATCAAATACCCAATAAATTTACTTATGAAAGGGTCAAGAGAAAATGAGAAAAAGCAGCAACCTTTACTGTCCTCGGTGGTGGTAGGGGCGTCTGCGACGGTGGATTGGACGGCGGAAACGGAGAGAGCTCTGAGCAGGTGCGGGAGAGGAAAAGAGGGAGATGAATGGTGGGGGATTAGGCGTAAAGGCGCGGTTCTGGGAATGGGTCTGAAGAGGGAAAGCGATGGGAGGGCAGTGAGCTTGAGGGATTTGAAGGTTGATGATGTGAAGCAGTATTGCAACGCCATGGCTAAAGCTTTGTTTGCTCAGTTGAGTGGCATCTGACCCGCAAAGAGAAAAGGGTAGACTGGGTTTATCCGGCGGCCACCGGTCTAGGATTTGTATCAAGTTTTCCCATTTTGCCCCCATATATGGTGTAACATTTTCAAGAATGTTTTTCTACAATTTTTGCATTAAGTCCATTAACATATGTGCTATCATAGTAGTATAGTACCATGGGGGATTATATGTAACTTTTAAAGTTATTATCTTTTCCACAAAAGATGAAATTCACTCACTTTCAAAACTCGTACAATTATACTGAAGAAACTCGTACAATATAGTAGAGGAATAAATCAGTAAATCATAGTAATTTAGCAACTCATTGTATTGGAAGGCCAGTGTATAGTACTCACAAGGACCTCAGAACAATGGGTGTATCTCCCACAATCTCTTTTAAAAGTAAAAAGCCGTTTTATAAAAAATGACTAGCCTCAGAAGACAAATGAGAAAATGGTTATGAACAGATACTATATTATAATAGAGAGTCAGTAGTATTAAAAATAAAAAAAAAAAGAAAAAAGAAAAAAGAAATGACCAAATAGGTAGAACATAATTATCATATTATTTTAGTCAAGCTCGTCACACGCAAACAAGTTTCACTTGACTTTTACCGGTTTATAATGATACCTTTAACCTTGTAAAAATTTAGATGAATTGGTTAAGAAGTATGGGCAAGAATTAGTAACCAAAACACATCAAGGATCAATCAATTGACTATAAGAGAAACATAGGAGCCAAATTGGTCCAAACTATAATGGATAGTATTAGGTTTTTGAGTAAAATTTATCAGCAAGAATTGGTTGCAAAGAGCAGTAGGATCACTAAAATCATATTTGACTTGAACTTAGTTCAACAAACAAGCCAAAACATTATTATCTCATTGTGCTTCAACAGCACCCCAAAAAGCTTGTGACATTCAAATTCCAAAGCCGACGCCAGCAACCATGGCTCCGTTGAAGTCTATATTGGACCAGGAAAGGTGCCGTTCTCCCTTTGCTCGTTCCATCTATCTATCTGCAGCCGAAGCAACATAACAACACGCAAGAATCAGAGTTGAACCGTGTATCATTGTTTGTCATGCTAATTGATTTGTGTAATGCCAAAAAGAAATACGAACTAAAACACAAAGGATCAACTTGGGTAGTGCAAAATCGTGGAGAAAACATTACCCATTCTCCGGGGCAAAGAGAACGATAATACTTTGCAAACTTGTCACACTCGGATGCATCTTCACCCTTTGCAGCAATGCACCTGAAAGGCAAAACAAGTCAATCAATATTTGATAAGCATAAACTAAATTTGTTAAATGAACAAATACCATAATCGTCAAAATACATAGCTGCTTTGTTGTTTGACTCACCGATGATATTCTACATATCGGGTAAAACAGTGTCTGGTCTGATTTGTAGTAGGGAAACGGAAATCTGCTGGAGCTGTCTCAAGCTGGTGCCCAATTGTAACACACGAAAAAAACAATCAGCATATGCAATAAAGAATATTCGTAGCAAATGCACTATTAAAAAACAAACAATACTTAGGATTACCTTAACCTCTGCAGCTTCATCAGCGGTTTCTTGACCACCCGAGGTATCATCCTCGGTACTCGGGCTGCTTTCTTCACTGGCAGCTTCAGTGGCAGAAGGTTCATCACTTACAACTGCAGGAGCAGCATCAGATGCTACACTACTTTCTTCAGCAGCTGCACTACTCTCAACAGCAGGGGATTCATCAGCTTTTGGAGCAACTTCCTCCGACGAAGTATTTTCAGTGGTCTTAGAAGCATCATCTTCTACTGGCTCGACAGGTGCGTCCAATTTCTCTTCTTTCTCTTTCAGTAAATATTGCTGTCAATCAACACAATAAAAACATTGAAATATGCAGAAAAAAGAGCATCTCTTGGGTAGGAGAAAATCTAAAAGCAAAAACCAAAGTAAGAGGTTTTTGAGGTGCTTATACATGAAAAATCAACCACCACTTCCACTGTATCAAACGTACATACTAATTATAAGTTCATGAATTTCCGAAAGAATGAATTGAAGCTAAACCAAAGTAGAGGGCAGTATGAACTTATGAAGAAATGCATAGGAATAGTTAGGAGCAGATATGAATCAGTATACTAAGCATGTATGCAATTGCCAATGATGCCAGAGAAATTACCTTCCCAAATGATTATTACATTCTATAGGGGAAGGCAGAAAACATTAAAAACTAAAAAACTGCAAGCTTTTAGGTTTCCAGATCAAGTACAACATGTCAAATTGAATCGAAATCTCTGCAAAAAGCAGGATTTCTTAAAAGGGTACAGGAAAGAAGCAGAAACAATAAAATCCACTAGCTATTAAATTTGCACAAACACACATATAGTTAGCACCCAAAGAACCTTATTAAGTAGCTAACTTAAATCTATATACAGACCACAAATCTTCATTCCAAGAACCTTGGAATTACAAAGAAACATTGAAATTCAACATGATAGTCTTCCAAAAACTGCAAAAAAGCTAGAATTAACTAGGCTTATCAACCTATCATCTACACCACAAGTTCTCAAATTAAAACTGACCCAGTCAACCCAGACTGCTCCAGGAGGAAAAATCTCAAGTGCCCAATGAAAAATCAAACTTTTAACAAAATCAAATACAGATAGAAGAAGTACAACTCATGAAAAAAAGAATCAGATCATACATGAAAAGTGTCGGCACAGGCGTGAAATTAGAGAGAAAGAGACGGAGAGTATTACCTCAGAGAGAGTTGGGTGTTTAGCACTATCGACGTCTGCCATTGTTTGACCAGCAGCAAACGGCGGCCGATCTGTGAGAGAGAGAGAGAGAGAGAGAGGAGAGAATTTAGGTTTTTGCTAGAATTTCCAGAAGCTGAGGGGGCGGCCTCCGGTTGACACGTCACATGATTCGAGGTGGTGTTGTTCGTGGGCCTGGATAATTTGGGCCTATTTGTTAGTAAATTCCTGTCGTTGGGCTTAGTCAAAGATGTGGTAAAGCCCAGTTATAGCCCAGAAGGTAAAGTTTGGCAATTTATATCCTACACCACGGCGCGCGTTGCACTATGCGCCCAGATGCAAAACGGCGTCGTTTTAATTTTTTTTTTTTTTGAAATTTCCCGCCCCAGTGAATGGCGGTAGTTTTTCTTTTAAAAAAAATCCGCTGTTCAAGAATGTACATAATGTTATACTAGAATACACATAATTGTATACATGAATGTACATAATTATATAACAAAATATACATACTCTTTTTAAAAGATAATACACATAATCTAACATAATACATAATAAACATAAACTTTTAACATAATACACATCAACTATTAACATAATACACACAAATTTTCTGATTCGGATGTACATAATTGTATAAAAAATGTACATAACTGTATGAACCAATACACATAACTATATGAACAAATACACATAACTGTGTGAACAAATACACATAATCCCAGCAACTTCCTACCGTGCCTCCCAAAACGATCCAAAACGACGTCGTTTTGGGAGGCGCGCGGCGCACAATGTTATGTGCGCCGTGGTGTAGGGTATAACGATTGGTAAAGTTTTGAACAAAACGGTCACCAGTGGTGGACTGGTGGGTGGCAGTAATAATTATTTGATTTATTAATATTTATTGGATAAGACCTCTATTATTAAACACACGTCATACATTCATACCTACTTGGTAAAGTTTTAATGATTTGGTAAAGTTTTAATGATTTCTACATTTAATTACATCCTCAATCCATCCATTCTAACGGTCAATTAATTATACAGCGTCAGAGAACTTTGTCCATAAAAGACAACTCAATGCTTAATACTCACAGAGAACTCATCACATTAGATAATACTATTACACTGCAGAAGTAAATCATGTGTTTTTGCTCATAATCTATTAATACTAAGGCCTATTCAGTCGGTCCTTGTTCCCGGCAACTGGTCGAACCTTAATTGTCGACTATGATAGGACATGGATGACTTGGGAGGCTAGCAAGCTGTGTAAATAAGGTGGGGGCTCATAGTTCACTAATCCGGTTTGAGTAGGAGTGGATTATCTCATGTTAATTCTTGGCGCGGTATGACTCTATTATTTATTTTCTACTGTAATAACTAATAAGGTCTCCTAATGCAAGAGATCTTATGAATTAGTTCCCTTCCAATACACCAAGTCCTCTTGTATGAACCCTCACAAAAAGCAAAATGGATCTGATTTGTTCATAATAAAACACTTATTCTTTACTATATCATTCTTTTATTATCTCTCTACACTAGTTATATTAACAACGGTGTTAACACACCGTTGACTGCCCGTTAATTGTAAAACCATCTATCACCTAAGAACCAACTGAGTTGCGCGTGCGGACCAATATCATGATACCTAATACTATTGATGTGGCTATACAATAGTATCAGTAATCCAATAACTCAAACAATAGATCTAGCATTCCTACTCTGGTCAAACTAGGCCACCATAATTATCTGATGACACTAACGCGTTGTCTGCCCAACCAACTTTGACCAATCAAGAAGGATAACGTCAACCCACTTGCAATTTTTTTTTTCTGCAAGAGAAGAGTTTTGTGGGCTCTCATGAGAGAGAAGAATGAAAGGAATTATCGTCACGCACAACATGCGCACAAACTGCACACGCTCGATCGCTGGCGCGTTAAGGGGTAAGTTTTTTTTTTTTTTTTTCACAATATAATTTTATCTATCAATTATTATTCAAAAAATCAACAATGCTATTTACTTATCCTTTCCTTATTTATATTTCCAGTAATTATTGTGACATTGTATAGTGTAGCATTAAAAAATTTCATTTCGTAATTAAAATTTGAGATTAAACATCGTTATTATTGTACATTTATAGTAAATAATATTTTTTTAGGTCAAGTATCATTAGAATATTTAAGTTTAACCTATAACCTTTATATTGACAAAATGAAAACGCAAATCATGGTAAAACAAATCCGATTTTCATAATAAAACATGTATTCCTTATTATATCATTATTTTACTCTCTCTACATCTATCACCCAATAATCAACTAAGTTGCACATACAGGCCAACGTCATGATACCTAATATTATTGATGTGGTTATACAATAATAGCATTAATCCAATAACTCAAATAATAGATCTAGTGAATCAACTCCAAACGAGTAGCATTCTTACTCTGGTCAAACTAGGCCACCATAATTGTCTGACGACACTAACGCGTCGTCTGCCCACCCAACTTTGACCAATCAAGAAGGATAACGTCACCCCACTTGCAACTTTTTTGTCCGAAGGTGTGCAGTGTGCAGGGTAAATCAACGTCGCTCTATGTAATAGTTGATAAATCTCACAAAAGAATTAAGAAGTCCATGTGTGACAAGCATGATTGAGAATGTGTTGGCAAAAATTAGACTCATAATTTTTAGGGGGAGTTTGGTTCGGGTTATCTAAGATAACAAGGGTTATCTTTAGTTGGTTATATGACATTCATGTGTTTGGTTGAAGTTATCTAACATTCCCATGGAATAAGATTTAACCTCCACATCAACATTTTCCTTATTTTGAAGGGAATGTGATTTTCTTAGGTAATGTAAGATTCCCTTGCATTTTTTTTTTACAGACTCTACCCTTCACTCTTTTATAAAATTTGCCCTTGATATCCTTGGTTTCTCTCTCACATTTATTTTTGCATTCTTACTGATAGTTCTTTTGCAGTGAAAGTTAATACAAAATTTTTGAACTTCATACATTGAAATGCATGAAAAATGTAGAGGGTATTAAAGTAAAATAACCATTATAACACAAAGAACAATTCTTCAACCAAACAGCTTTATATTACATATCTCAGTTTTAACCAAACACAGAATTCTAACATTCTCAGCAATCTAACATTCCCTAAGGTAATCTGACATTCCATGAACCAAACGACCCCTTATAGTAGATGAATTATATTTCACCCACTTAGAGCAACCACACCAACATATTTTTTTTGGTTTTTTTTTGTAGAGCCCACTATGATGTGGATGAAAGATAAGCAATTTTTTCCTTGCAAGAAAAGAGTTGTTTGTGGGCCCCTAGGAGAGAGAAGAATGAAACGAATTATCGCAAGCTAGAGCGTTTCACGCACAACATGCGCACAGACTGCACACGCTCAATCGTTGGCGCGTTAAGGGGTAAGTTTTTTTTTTTTTTTTTTTTTTTTTTTTACCATATAATTTTATCTATCAGTTATTATTCAAAAAATCAACAATGTTATTTACTCATCATTTTCTTATTTATATTTGCAGTGATTATTGTGACATTTTATAGTGTAACATTTAAAAATTTCATTTCATAATTTTATTTTGAGATTAAACATCGTTATTATTGTATGTTTATTGTAAATAATATTTTTTGAGGTCAAGTATCATTAGAATATTTAAGTTTAACCTATAACCTTTATAATGGCCAAATTAAAATGGAAACGCAAATCATGGTAAAACTTTAATTTTTCATAATAAAACACGTATTCCTTATTATATCATTATTTCTCTCTCTCTCTCTCTCTCTCTCTCTCTCTCTCTCTCTCTACACTCGTTATCTTTACGGTGGTGTTGACCTACCGTCATCTATCCGTAATCCGTTAATCGTAAAACCAACATCTATCACCCAATAATCAACTAAGTTGCACTAAACCTAATACGGAGTATTATTGATGTGGTTATATAATAATATAATTAATTCAATAACTTATACAATAAATCTAATGGATCAACTCCAAACAAGTAGCATTCTTACTCTGGTTAAACTAGGCCACCATAACTGTCTGACGACATTAACACGTCGTCTGCCCAACCTACTTTCACCAACCAATAAGGACAACGTCAACTTACAACTTTTTTTTAGACTAGAGGTGTACAGTGTGCAAGGATAAACCAACATCACTCATGTGTAATAGTCAATAATTCCGATCCGACAAGCTAGAGAACTATGAATTCTCGGTGTGACGACATGATCGAAACGGTGTTGCCAAAAATTAGACTCATAATCCTATGGTATTTGAGTTATACTTCACCCAATGTACTCAACCACCATTTTCGTGGGCTTACTACACATCTATTATACTTTACAAATAATAAGAAGCACGATGCTCTTCTATATCTCTGCTACCCAACATATACACCAGAAAGGCATGGACCCCTATCATCATATATAATTTTATCTATCAATTATTATTATTCAAAATATTAACAATAACATTGACATGATTAGTTCGACACTGCACGAATAGAGAACTAATAGCACTATATAATATTATTTACTCGTCTTTTCCTTATTTGTACTTCTAGTAATTATTGTGATATTTTATAACATAGCATTAAAAATTTTAATTTCATAATTTAATTTTGAGATTAAACATCGTTATTATTGTATATTTATAGTAAATAATATTTTTTGAGGTCAAGTATCATTATAATATTTAAGTTTAACCTAACCCTTATAAGGACAAAATGAAAACGCAAACCATGTTCAGCACCTAATTAATCAAACGCATTCCGCAGGTTTAACCTACCTAACAATGACCAAGTTTGGGCCCACGAATGAGGAAAAGAAAATCTAGAAACTACTACTCCTTAATAATTTTGGGCGATAAGAGAAATTCATAATTATTACATGAAAATGTAGAACGGTAGAATATTGATAATAATTAAATTTGTAATTTTTTGATACAATAATTATATTTAACTTACTCGTCCACTTCTATCGAAGCAAATTACTCCTAATGAAAATTGTATTCAATTATTTGCAATTTAATATTAATGTATACAATTTGTGATGAATTTAAGGTATTAGTCAATATCTAAATTAGATACTCCACAAAATGCATGTCTAGTTTTTTAGTTGTATTTAATGCGATTAAAAAAATATTTGTATCTCCGAAGGCGACCACTGTGGCCACCTTCTCGCCGGAGAAGACAACCTTGGTCTCTTTTTCTGTGACCGACGACTGCTCACCAAAATCTCACCGGTGGGTTGTCGAAACTCTAATGACCTGTGATAACAGGTCATTACCCAGTTTTTTAACTTTATTACATTAAAATAAATTATTGATGGTTAATTACAGCTTAAAAAAAAAAACAAAATTAATTGACTTTTCAGTTAAAGTTTGATGACTTATTTGACCCTTTTCCTTTGT
The DNA here is from genome assembly GCF_001879475.1 of Ipomoea nil. Lineage (NCBI taxonomy): Eukaryota > Viridiplantae > Streptophyta > Magnoliopsida > Solanales > Convolvulaceae > Ipomoea > Ipomoea nil. The sequence goes on along the minus strand of NW_017618587.1, from coordinate 1,510,552 downwards.
CAATTAAACAACCTACGTACGTATTCGTCTTGCATGTGAAGATGAGTAAAACTCAACAACGTTATTACTTTATCCAACGGACATCATGCTTTTACACGCTTCCTCGTTTTGGTTTAGTTTCGGATTACACCCAAAACATCTTCTAATTACGGGGTTTAAAGACATAATCCTCTTTTTTTTTTCTCGCCTTTTAAAAGCTCCAAAGCATGCATCATCATCATAATAATTATTATTATTATTATTATTATTATTTTATCGTTAATATTAATTAAAGTATATTATAAAATTGTTCCGGATAATTAGGGTATAGTACTATAATCTCAATATTACGGAGTATATTATACTAACAGATATTTTTATTAAAAAATTATAAATTCGTATTACACATTTGTCGTTTTGTTTTGTCCCCACTTACAATGCTTGTGGTCATGCCAAACCTTCTAGGCTGCTACGATAAGCAACAACGAAATATTATATGATTTTTTTTTAATTGTTGCTCTTTTTAGTACATTTTCATAGTTATCTAATAGTCACGTTAAATTTTTATTATTTTAAGATTAAATTTGGTACGCGATATGAATTCATGACTAAGATTTTACGTTTGAAATTGAGCTCTTGGTATGTGTACTAATTCATTATCAACTCTTTAACTATCTAATAGTCACGTTGAATTTTTATTATTTTAAAATTAAATTTAATACGATATTTGAATTCATGACTAATATTTTTCGTTTAAAGTTGAACTCATTAGTACGTGTCCGAACTCATTAAAAAATTGCACACATAGCATTGTTATAATGAATGAAAAATATCACTTAAAATTTATTTAACAATTCAGTGATAGAGTAGAGTGAATGTTGAATTCTTCGACTCGTTATGATTAAGAGCATCTCCACTAGTTGTAATTTTTGAAGAGTTTTTAAGGTGTGACTATGAAGAATATGGGAGGGAAGAGAAAGAAGAAAAAGCAAAAAACAAAAACAAAATATGATAAAATAAAATTACAAAAAATAAAAGAAGCAAAGATTTACACGCCCATTGCACGCGCTCGGCTGGACGCAAGATTTGCGCCTCACGCGAGGCGCATTTCATTATCTTCTTTCTTGGTGGGTCCCACTAAGGAAACAAAAACACAGTCTTCCATGCAAGAATTCCATTTTTTCTCTCTCCTCCCTATACGCTCTGTCTTTTCAAAAATCACACCAAAATGCATTGATAAGGATGCCTTAAAAGGATATAGTAGACAATTCTTGAAAAGAAATATTATTGAATATAGTTATACTACATGTACTCTTAAATCTTACCCCTTCAATTTTACTCTCTCATATGAAGAGTTCTGATAAGTTATTTTTTTTTAGATTCCAATAAAAGTGCTTATATCAAAATTTTGTGTGAAAAATAAAAGTTAAGAGTAAAAAATAGAAATCCACGTATCATTCTCATCTTGAATAACATCCTAAAAAGTTAAAAACAAATCAAATTCTATCCATGAAAGATTTGGTATAAACAAAAAGATATAGATACAGCCCCACACAGAAGCGCACACAATTATAGAGAGAGAGAGGTAAAGATATCTAGAAAGAGAAAGAAGAAGAAGGAGAAGAGGTGTGTTATTTGTGTGGCGGTTGATGGATAGAGGTTCTCATTCTTCAGGGAGCGGTGCTGATTCTTCCTCCACTACTCTATCTGCTTCAAGCGGTAATAATAATGGCGGAAGCGATACTATCTTGAAGAATCTTAGCAAGATTTCTCATAAGATTTCTAAGCCTGTTCGGAGGCCACCGGTGTATGAGAATCAGAGTCTTCTCAGTTCTCAGATAGTTAATGATGTCCAGGCTCAGCCGCCTGCTGCGGCGGCGGCGGCGCCGCAGCAGCAGCCTCCGGTTTATAATATAAACAAGAGTGATTTTCGCGATGTGGTTCAGAAGCTCACCGGATCTCCGGCGCATGAGCGGATGGCTACTCCGCCGCCCATTCACCAGCCCAAGCCGCCCAGTTCGAGGCTGCAGAGGATTCGCCCGCCGCCGCTCGCGCAAATCGGTAACCGGCCGCCGCAGCTGATGAACGTTGTCGGCGGCCCTCCTCTTCAGCCGCTCCCCACCAATCAGATGCTGGGTGGTGGAGGGTTTATCGGCGATCAGCGCCACGTTCAAGCTCAGCCTCCCTCCCCCTTACCGCCGTTTCCGGCGGTTCATGGGGCGGCGGAGTCCCCGATTTCCGCCTACATGAGGTTCCTCCGCGGCTCCATCTCCGGCGCCGCCATAGACTCCGATCCCAAGCGATTCTCCACCGCTCTCTCCCCGCTCGCCCCTCTCGATTCCCCGCGGTGGACCGGCCCAGCTCCGGCGCAGCCTCAACCGCCTCTTCCTCCGCCGCAGCTGCAGAACATTCCTCCACAGCCATCATCGGCGCCACCCATTCCACCATTTCCGGCGCTGCCATCATCCCCACTCCCCTTCGGGTGCTTGCCGTCGCCGAGGTCCTCTTACCCGCTGCACTCTCCCGGTCTCCTCCTTTCTCCGTCCAGTCAACTAGGGTTCCAGCAGCTACCCCTTTCGCCGACAGTTCCAGTCCCCAGCCCAACCTGGAAGGGCATTTGAGTAATTTCACTTCAGTACAAACAAAATCCCAAAAAAGGTAAGAACTTTAATTAGGGTCTTGAATGAAAACCAAAAAAATTCAATCTTTTTCACAATGGGTATATCATATATGGTATATTAGCTTGAAACTTGTACATTTGGTGAGATGAATCCAAATTACCAATCTGAAAATAGGTGGTTCTTTTGTAAATGGATGTTTAAGGACAGTGAAAAACAACCTTGTATTCCTTCTTCTCAGTCAAAAATTTGTTTCTTAGTGGAATATTATTGTCATGGATATTTTGGGAGAAAAAGACTCGAGATTTTTTAAACTGTTTTGGCTCTACATTTTTCTTCTAAACCAGCAAATTTGGTAGATAATTCAACATGGAGATAGAGTTGTTTCTTTTGTTGTTGTGAACTTTATGTAAGACTTAGGGCTTGTTTAGCAATCTTATGAGATTGTATCAGATTGTATTAGCGTTATCAGATATGAGATAGCGAATTGAAAATATCCATATGTTAGACACATGTTTGATTGTAACATGTGTCAGAGCTTCAATTATTTCTACCCATCAACTCATAAGTGTAAGTTTGACCTAAATCATATGACCTGAGTTTTCATCAGGTCGGGTCGGGTGTCCTACATTGGGACCATTGTGGTACAAAGTAGGCTTCAACCAACCTTGGACTGTTTTTGTATGGTTTATGGTATTTGCCCTCAAAGGGAAACTATGTTTGATTAAACCTACTACACAATGTGAAGTCACTATGCAAATGAGAATCATTTTTAGTTCATTCAGCTACATGCACAGGATAAACTCGTCTTGTGATCCTAACCAACAACCAGAACCGCTAACCAATTTGGTCTATTAATTCTACGTTGTTGATTCTACCGTGTAACTAGACATATCATAGATGGTTATATTTGGTACAAATTGGTAACAAGCTAAGTATATAAGATTGCAAATGCGGAGGCTTATTAATATTCCCATATGAGAAAGGATGGTTAAGGTTTTGTATACATCCAATGCCCCAATACAACTCAAAACACCTAATGAAAAACTCACTCAAGAGGGAGTAAAACAGTTGATTTTGAATGACGACAATAGAACCTCTAAATGAAAAACCATTGCATAGAACAAAAACAATAATCTAGGAGATGCAAGTAGAACAATGCTGCTGCTGCGGCTCCTGGTACAATGCCAACCATCCTCAATGTTGCTCTTCTTCTTTCTTCGGAGCTTCCTTGATTTCATCAGCCCCATCATCCTGCACCAAATTAAAAACTACATGTTTAGGCTACTTTACTTCAATTCTGTGATGATTTCTTTTCTCTACTCGTTTTCATTCTCTATTTTCAATTATTGAGAAAAAGTATGTACCTGCATGTCGGATGTCCAGAGAGTGAGGTTGTCACGGAGAAGTTGCATGATCAAGGTGCTATCCTTGTATGACTCCTCTCCCAGGGTGTCCAACTCTGCAATTGCTTCATCAAAGGCCTGCAGTATACAAACAAGAAAAGTAAAGAAAACCATGAAAGCTTAAATCTTTATGTTGGGAAATTAAAGTTGAACCCAAATACCAATCCCAACCAAGTTGATCAGGTTACAAGATTGAGATTGACTCTCAGTGGTAGAGATCGGTCTATTGATCTTCTTGATTTGAGCTGATCAACTATGGATCAGACAACGTTGGTTTTCCCTAGTCCTTTGCCGACTAGAATGATCACAATGTGGGGTATGCACATACACATCGGGTAATGATTACTAAAAAAAGAAGAAAAAAAGCATGCATGTTCAGAAATGGTGACCTGTTTTGCAAGGCTGCAAGCGCGATCAGGAGAGTTCAGAATCTCATAGTAGAAGACAGAGAAGTTAAGCGCCAGTCCAAGACGGATTGGGTGGGTTGGTGCAAGCTCAGTATTTGCAATGTCCTGCGATCCATGAAACAAAATATGATTTACAAGGCAAAATTCATTCAGGCATATTCTCGAATAGTTGGTGGCCTCATTTCCATCGTCACTCAAAAAAAAATAATTGGAATGGTAAATCAGTAGATTTGAAAGCTAAGCATGCAATGAAGGATTGTAGATAAGGACCTGGGCGGATTTGTAGGCGGAGAGAGTGCTCTCAGCAGCCTCCTTGCGCTCAGCAGCGGTCTTAAATTCAGCGAGGTAGCGGTGGTAGTCGCCCTTCATCTTAAGATAGAAGACCTTGGAGTCGCCGGCGGAGGCGGAGGGGATGAGCCTGGAGTCAAGGAGCTTGAGGATGCCATCGCAGATGTTGGAGAGCTCCTTCTCGATCTTAGATCTGTAATCGCGGATGGAATTAACGTGATCCTCGTTCCCCTTGGACGACTCCTTCTGCTCGATGGAGGAGATGATCCTCCACGACGCCCGGCGTGCCCCGATCACGTTCTTATACGCCACCGACAGCAGGTTCCGCTCCTCCACGCTCAGCTCCTCCGACTCCGCCAGCGAGGACGACACCTTCTCCATGAACTCCACCATCTCCTCGTACCTCTCCGCCTGCTCCGCCAGCTTGGCCATGTACACGCTCTCCTCACGCGCCGTCACTGCCGCCATTCTTCTAATTCACAATATTATTTCAGATGTATGTATGTATGAATGTATGATTTGGAGAAGAAGAATGGAGCCTGAGAATGTATGTTTAATTTGGAGCTTTTTTGTTTAGACATGAACGGAGAGGAGAAGTTTCCGGATAGTTTTCCGGCCATTATGGGTGGCCGTGAGTTGCCCAATCCCAGCCGTTGGATTCAAGCCTTTCTTGTGTTCCACAATTATTAATTTTTTTTTTTTTTTTTTTTTGAAATAAGTCTTTGTTCCATATTGCAGTTGAGATTTGAAATTGTAAGCCCAATTATTATATCTTGGATCGGGTCCATCTTATTATATAAATGTCTATACAATTTCATTTTTGGTATATTGTGGCCTTGTGAGTACAATTCGGCAAATTATGCCCTCGACCCGTGTCCACAATGAACGCCGTCGTTTTTTTTTTAAAAAACGCGTCATTTAGTTAAAAAAAAATTCGTGCGTGTTTTGCCGTTAACGGCGTTATTTCTTTTGGGTTATGAATGTACAGTTATGCCGTTATAAATGTACAGTTATGCAATTATGAAATTATGAACACAGAGCTCTAACATTATGAACTTACAATTATGAACATATTTGATAAAATTATGACCATGGAGCTTTAAAATTGTGAATATAGAGCTTTGAAGATTATGAATGTACAATTATGGAGTTATGAATGTACAGCCATAGAGTTATGAATCTACAGTTATGGAGTTATGAATATACAGTTATGAGATTATGAATCTACAGTTATGGAATTATGAATGTACAATTATTGATCGAATTATGAACAAAGAACTCTGACATTATGAACTTACAATTATGAACATATAGTGATAAAATTATGAACATAGAGCTCTAAAATTGTGAACATAGAGCTTCGAAAATTATGAATGTACAATTATGGAGTTATGAATGTACAGTTATGGAGTTATGAATGTACAGTTATGGAGTTATGAATGTACAATTATAGAGTTATGAACATACAGTTATGGAGTTATGAATGTACAGTTATTAACATATATAGTAATAAAATTATGAACATATACTCCTATAACGAAACGGTCTGAATTTTTTTTTAAAAAAAAAAAAAGAAAAGAAAAAAGAAAGAAGAAGGAGATAACAGTGCCGTTAGGCATTGTTATGCTGGACACGGGTCCATCGCATAACGATTGGTACAATTCAATCATGGTCTATTTTATAAGTTACATTTTCTTTTTATATATATACTAAATGTTCATTTTTAACATTGACTGTTTATTTTTTGAAAGTATATTATTTGTATGCTGAAAGTTCATTACTTGATACACTACCAAATAATGAATCTTCAGTATATTGAAAAAGAAAATTTATTCATAGTTCGCATCGGAATATGGGGTTCACAATATAATTTTTCAAATTGGGCTAAAAGGTATTAGGCTAATGGTTGTAATGGTTTTTAGTGATATATTCAGATTGGGTTGCGAGCTGGGCTAGCCCAATATTGTTTGTATGGCAAATTATATTGTGCACCAGGCTGCACAATATAATTTGTATTGTGTGCTCTAGTCAAAATGACGCCGTTTTCCATTTCTATCGTTAATTAAAAAAAAAAAATCTATATTTCGGATATACAAAAGTGTATAATAAAATACACATGAACTCCAAGCATAATACACATAATCTAACATTAGACAATACACATAAAATACAAGTAATATATATATATATATATATATATATATATATATATATATATATATATATATAAAGGTTCCCGTGCGGATGTGCGGTGGATTAATGTACGTGAGATTTGTACTCAATGTGCGTGAGTGTTGTGCTTAATGTGCCTGAAATTTGTACTTAATGTGCGTGAATGTGTAAAATGCAGTAGAAAATATTGATGTCAGCTTCTTCCTCATCTCTAGTAGCCATTTGCCCCCTCCCTGATGATGATGATGCGGAGACGAGCTATGGTGGTTAAAAATTATGGGAATAATACAACAGAAATCCACCCTTAGCTGCTGTGCAAATTTTACTGTGCGTGCGTCATTTATATAAACATTCAACTGCACTGAAAGTAGCTGATAATCCAGAATCCATGGCCAAATTGAAAGAAGAAGTAACAAGAAGCTTGGGCGTTAATGTGCGTGAGTTTCTGTTCTGCTTCCTTCTGAGCTCGTAATTCTGAAATACGCACGCACATTAAGCACAAATCTCACGCACATTAAACACAATACTCAGGCACATTAAGTACAAAACTCACGCATATTAACATGACGCACATTAATCCACCGCGACATCCGCACGAGAAGCAACAAATGCACCTGATCCCTTCCCTATATATATATATATATATATATATATATATATATATATATATATATATATATATATATATATATATAGAATTAGGTTCTGGTGCGATTATGCGGTTTAATCTGGGTCAATTCATCTCGCTTAAATCAACGTCCAAGATTACCAAAATTAAAAAAAAAACGCGGTGACAATTTTGTAATTTTTGCATATAGGTCAAAATTAAGGTGAGCGATTCTGTGATTAATGTGCGTGAGTTTTGTATATAAGATGCGTGAGTCTTGTGCGTAAGGTGCGTGTTTTTTGTGCTTAATGTGCGTGGGGTTATGCTTAATGTGAGTAGTTGTTGTTAAAACTTAAAGTGTGGGCTTTTGGCTTAAGGTGCGTATGATTTGTGCTTAATGTGTGTATGGTTTGTGCTTAATGTGTGTGAGGTTAGTGATTAATGTCAGTAGTTGTTGAAACTTAAGGTCTGTGAGTTAATACTTGAAGTGCATGGGTTTTGTGCTTAATGTGCGTGGGTTTTGTACTTAATGTGCGTGGGTTTTGTGCTTAATGTGAGACATTTTAAAATCTTAAGTGTGTGAGTTTTGTGCTCAAAGTGCTTTATTCTGTGCTTAATGTACTTGGGTTTTGTACTTAAGGTGAGTGACTTGTGTTCTTAAGGTGCTTTGTTTGTGAACTTAAGGTGCGTGGTGATTTGTGTATTTAAGATGCGTCATGTTAATGATTAAGGTGTGTCCAACCGCACAACCGCACGGGAAGCCATCCCCGCACCTGAACCCTTCCCTATATCTTACTATATAAAAAGCCACATCCCTTGGGAAAAAAAATTTGGTAAATAATTCCCGCTCAAATAAAACGACCCTGTTTTGTAATAAGTAATGTAAAAACGATTTTGGCCTCTCATTTATAGCTATTTTTTTGGAAATTATCACTTTAGTGGTTCAATGTAATCTTTTATATTTGAATAGAAATGAACAGACGTTGTGCGCCCTGGTGCACGATATAACGATTGTGTTTGTATTGGTACATGTACATCTCGCAGCATAGAGATGGAAATATTGATACTAGATGAGTGGAGTTTATCTTTTGGGTCATGAAGGTAAGTTGTAACCATTATTTAATAATATTTTTAATATAATTTTTAAATATAAATTTTATATATTAATATTAAATTTATTATTATAAAAATAAAATTATAAATAGCTTCAATCAAGTTTCATTAATTGAATCATACCTGTAAAATAAAACGAAAAAAAGAAAATATTTTATATATTATTTGATTTACGAAAAACTTTGATCACCCGCTTCTCGAAAGTGCTATATATTCTTAACTCCTACGCATCCATAGTAGTTCCACATATTTAAAAAAAAAAAAAAAAAAAAAAAAAAAAGTTCCCCAAATACAATCCCAATCTTATCTTAACTTTTGCAGAGTATTATATTTTAAAGCAATAATCATTCTTTACGTTATAGTATTTCCAATATCTCTAAAGTGTGTGCTCCACATTGGTAAAGTTTAATGTTTTTTTTTTTCTCTTTTTTATTTTTTCCCTTTTAAATACATCCACAAGATGGAGAAATTGATGTTTTCTAGGAGATCCTACAGTTCTCACCCATTTTAAAACGTTTTTATGTGGCTAGAATTAGTGATAGGGAAAATACTAAAAAAGAAAAAGAAACAAATGATCCACCTTCTGAATAATCAATTAGAGCAGTGACATTGATTGTGATTTTACAACATTGCAAGCTTGCAGCCCATGTAATTCACTTATTTTTTTTCTAAATCTAAAAAATTGTGCTCAAAAATCTTATTTGCAAACAATCTCACTATCATCCAGCTAGGGATGTCTATTGAGCCAACTCGTTGAGTTTTGTGCTAGTTCTTTCGCCAATTTAAGTCATAGAATGATAACGAATGACGAAATTAAGTAAGATTTTTAAAGTTAATAACTTAATTTGATAAGGATGATAATCGATGACCAAGTCAATTATTTAGCTATAGTCAATGAACTAAATCAGTCATTAACTTCTCAATTTGATTAAGCTCGAATTTTATATTTTTAAAAAACTCAAATTCAGCTTGACTCGATTTGTTACCCAAACTACTCAAATTGAGTTTAACAATAACCAAATTAAATTTAAAATTCATTAAATTTAGCTTACATAACCCCTAATAACAACTTATTGGGAGGGATTAAGTACCTTTCAACTAAAAAAAATGACACAATGAATGATACATTACAACTTAAAGGTGGGATTTCTGAGCCATTTCCCTCCTAATTAAAATAACACATACAACTTATCGAGAATGCTCCTAAACTCCATAGATTCCGGTGATAAGTCGATCAAACTTCTTGGTGCTCTTCGTCATCTCCGGTCACCGGCGGCGGTGGCGGCTTTTTCCGGGCAGTCTTGTAATCTCCATAGAAGTAGGAGGCGAAACCCCAGATGCAAATGGCTAAGGACAAAAGCTTATCTGCACTGAAGCTTTCCGGCAAGAAGATCACAGAGAAAACCTGTTGGACTGCAACTAAAAGCGAAGTGAAAATCCCCAGCAATAGAGCTGAGGAACTGAAGATCACCCCAAGGCTCCCCATAACCATTAGCTGCAGTGCTATGGCTGCAAATCCCACTATCATGTAATACTTCTCCGTTCCGAGATCGAATTCTCTGGCCTCCTTTGAGATTGCCTGCATTAATGAATTTCATGCATAATTAATTAAGTACTTCTAGAGAAATTAAGCAATAGACAATAGTATGTACCAAGCTAGAAATCTGGCAACTTCAATCAAGTTGGACAGATAGGGTAACTGCTGATTTTAAATTTAACTATTCGTGAAAATAACTTATTGACATTCTTAGTTTTAGTGAGTCAGCTATGAGTAATCTAAGCTAGCTATCTCTTTATAGTTCTTCGCTGACTAAAGTCACAATGTGAAGTGCACCCGGTGCATATTCTCGGGTGGTGGTTACCTGCTTGTCTCCCAAAATAGGGTGAGGGCAACATTGCTCAACCAAATTACTAGCATAATTAATTTAGTAATTACAAAATTTTAAGTTCGATTTTCATTTTCTTAAGAGTTTTCTTGCAGTGAATCTTGTGATAAAGGTGGAATTGCCCACCGTACCTTAGGCGCCTCCGCATGACCTGACAATTTGTGAATTATGGTGACTCAAGTAATCAATAGATGTTAGACTTTTGTTGTGCATAATGAGCTCCTTCATTTTGAGATATTACTCCTAGACTACCCCGTTAAAATTCTATTAATCTTTTGTGATAAATTTCATTTCTACAACTTGTTAAGCTGCACATGCGAGCTATTATGCTGCGAATCTTGCATGCACATAGAGTTGAAGTTAATTATTACTCACGTACCTGGAAATCTTTGTTGATAATCATGGCGACAGTGCAAAACAGAGCAGAAAACATGGAAATTATGAACTGAACTTGCATGAGAAGACCATTAGTGACAGGAACGCCAGCATGCACATGCGCATACTCCACTCCCGCCATGATGAACCCATGCAGCGCCGCGCCGGCGATCGTCATGAAGAACCCCAGCGTGTAGCTCCGGTCCGACTCCCCCTCCGGCCGATCTCCGGCCATGTGCAGCCCCAGAACGACGGACCCAAACGTCATCAGAACCACCGCGTTGACGGAGTAATGCGTCAGCTTATGCTTCACGATAAAATACGCGAACACCGCCGTGAACGCCAGCTGCGTCGAGCTTAGCAGCGACGAAATGGACACCGGAAGGTACGACATCCCGAAGGTGTAGAGATAGCTGTCGACGCCGAGAAGAAGACCCAGAAAAGCGCTCGACATGAACAGCCATGGCGTCACCAAAACGCGGCGGCGATTCGCCGCCGCCTTCGCCTGGTTTCTGGCGTAGGAAATGAAGATGGGGACGAGCAGGCACGGGAAACCGGCGGTGAGCAAACATGAAGACAGCCATTTCCGTTTGCCTCCGTGCAGGAAGTAAAGCCTGATCAGAATTACGCCGCCGATCTGACCGACGGCCAAGAAAACACAGTTTATGATGATGACTAGTGCTTTGAATGATAGGAACTTCATCTTCTTCATATCTTCAAGATTTTTAAGATATGTAGCCTTTATTGGTTTTAGGCAAGTGGTAAGTGGGCAGTGGGGTTGCTATATACATTTATTGCTTTAATTTTTGGGCAACTCATTTTTTAGAAAATTCAATTGAGTGGAAGTTCTTTACTCGAATGATTGAAGATATTTGTGTGTAAGTGTGGTTTAAGGCACTAGGGGCCAAACATTTTTTTTGTTTGCTCAATATAATGAAGACATTATATTGTTCGAAAATGGGATGATTTGATTTTATTCTATATTATGATTTACGGAGAAGTTCGCAGTCATTACACAATTATGCAATATATATTATAGCCTACAGTATTAAACATTTATCTATTATTGATTCATCACGCAATGTATACTATAGTCCACAATATAATTTGCCGCCAAGTAATAGGTAGTGGACTTGATAAGCGCTTATTTGTCTATATTTTTGCTCCTTTCACTAAGCCATTTTGTTTATAGATCATTCCAAATTTCATTAGATTAGGACTAATTTGTGTTATTTTGCAAGGAATTTGGTTTGAAAAGCTTTGGAAGCAAAAATGAATAATTTCATGCATTTTGAAGGACATTGGAGTCAAGTGGAGCATTATGGATACATTTAGGGTTCATGGGAGCCAAGGAGAAGCTAAGATGATGGACAAAACACTTCCAAGGAAGCCTAAGAGTGGTGTATTCAATGGTCTTAATCATTTGGGCAAACCAAAGCAAAAGAGAAGCAAAAACTCATGGAATTGAAATTCCCGACCTGCACGTCGATACCTTAGTTTTTGGACCATATCTCGGCCTAGAAATGTCCAAATGCAGTGATTTTTTCTCCATTGGAAAGAAGACTCGAAGAGCTACAACTTTCATGAAGACATCGAAGCCTAATTCTGAGCATAAAGTGGTCAAAATCAGCCTACAAGTCGGAGTTGCATTGCAGAGAAGCACTCGACGCGTCGAGAATTTTCTCGACGCGTCGAATCTGGGCAGTGTGATCGCGTTTTGCAATCTGTAAATTCTCGACGCGTCGAGCCCCTCGTCTCTGCTCTATTTTAGCTGAGTTTTCACTCATTTTTACTCGGTTTTGAACCCCATTCGAACCCTAACTATTTTCTACTCTTTCTTTTCATATTTTAGTATTAGATTAGGTGTAGATTTAGGTTCTTTATCATATTTAAAGCTTGTATTGAAGGATCTACACTTGGATTTCAAGATTCTACCATCCATTTTCAATAGAGAAGCTTTCCTTCCTTTTATCCCTTTCTTTTGCAAGATTTATGTTTGTTACTTATGCTTTTGTGTTCTTTATGTTATTTAATCATGAGTAGTTAGTTTATGGACTTGAGTTAGGGTTGTATTATCTATCTTGATGCTTGATTTGTGATTATTGCAAAAAGGGGAAGAACTCTAACCTAGGGTTCTTGAGTTTATGAAGGATTTGTGTTTGTATTTTGTTAATGCTTGGTGTACAACATTCATTGACATGTTTTGGAGGATTATTGGCCTCAATGAGAGTTGGGTCAAGATTCCAAGCCATTCCTTGCATAAACCCGATTTTTCCTATGAAAATGGGGGAAATTGGGGGTTTTAGATGCTTTGTGTTCTTGAAGAACTTGGAGTTGATTCACCACGAGAGTGGGCAATTCCTTGTTCTAATCCTAGCTAATTTGCTCACATGAGTGACTTATAGACTAGGATTCCTACGTGCATCCCCTCTATTCCTTGGTTGTGTGATTTTCCCCAATCCTTAGGTTGTGCTATGCATCTAGATGATAATGCTCCCTAGCTTGAGTCATATTTCTTTATTTTGTGTTTATCTTTGTGTATATGTGCTAGTATTATCATTTCCTTAAACTTGTAGTTTGCTTAGCTTCTTGATGATTTCCTTATGCTAGTGTCTAGTTCATTGTGATTGCATATTGCGTGCCATATTCCCCAATCCCCTGAGGACGACATAACACACCTGTACACTCACCATCACTCATTTTTGCTACATCAGGACTAGTGGGCTTGTTACTTAGGCAAGTTACACAAAAGTACTCCAAATCTGATCTTTGGAATAAAGAATTTCCACTATTGTACCGGCCGGTTGTCTAAGCTAGCTTTAGGAGTTTAATTCGCAATTTTAAACTACAAGAATTTTTCATAAGCAATGATATATATATATATATATATATATATATATATATATATATATTAGAAATGGAACAAATTGATCCGAGAAGACAGATTAAGGAGAATTCGAGGAAACTCGGGGCTTCGAGGTTGGGTCCCGTGCTTGACCGGATGGCTGGACCGGACCGCCCTAGGGAGAGGCCTTGGCGATGAGGGCTCGGGCATGGAGCCTCGGTCATGAGGGTTCGGCTATGAGGCCTCAGCCATGTGAATTCGGCTATGAGGGCTCGACTACTAGGCCTTGGCTATGAGGGCTCGGCTACGAGGCCTCGGCCATGAGGGCTCGGCCGGTCAATCCATAGGTCCGGTCTCGGGACTTGACGTGGTCAAAGGAGGTTGTAATCGCTACCACCGCATTAGGGGGCGGTTAGGGGGTTCATTTTGTGTATAAAAAGTTTTCTTCTTGAATTGTCTCATTAAGACAACCCTTATATACTTTAGTCCTAAACTACTATTGTAATAGCAGTACTACTATTGTAATAGCAGTCCTAAAGTGTTCATTCGGTTAATCGAACCGTTTTAACCGAACCGAATTTTTTTTTGCTTTAACCGTTAACCGAACCGAAATTTACTCTACCGAATTGACCGAACCGAACTTTTTTTCGGTTAATCGGTCGGTTAACCGATTAACCGAAATTTTTAACCCTAAAATTTAAAATCCATAAAATAATTCATAAAATAATAATTCCAATTAAAATAAAATACATATCATAATAAATTCATATTATTATTTATTCTATTTGACATTTTGACTATTTATGATTTTAGTAATTATATATTTAATATTTAATATATTATATATTATATATATATTCTAAAATTCGGTTAACCATTCGGTTAATTCGGTTAACCGACACTTTCGAACCGAATTAACCGTTAACCGAATTTTGGGAAAACCTTTAACCATTAACCGAACCGAAATATTTCGGTTCGAAAACGGTTAACCGAATTTCGTCGGTTCGGTCGGTTAACCGAAATTTCTCCGAAATTTGCACACCCCTACTGATGGACACATTTTACACTCATATTTTAGATACATCTTTATAATAATTTTGCATTAGTTATTTAATATTATCTAATAATTAGTTTTTTTTATATATAATATATAATATATAATATATAATATATAATATATAATATATAATACATATTACGTACTATACTTATATATACATATATATTATGTACTACTATATGTATATATATGCATTATACATGTATATCTATATATTATATATTATTTAAGTGGCCCACATTCACTTTAATTTCCAAAGCATTGAACAACCAATGAAACATATATTTTGTCTTCCTTTTTTTGTGGCGTGAAGAATTTTCAAGGGCGAAGAAGGAGGAAATGGCGTGCAATTGTCCGGAAGACCATTTCGGCATCATGGCGCAAACATAGGAAATTAGTGGAAGGAAAATGCTTAGAAACATGTATAAATAGTAAGATGAATTATGTTGTTGGGACACAATTTCACGTCCATTCTTCCCCTCTCGAATATTCTTTAAGGTTGTTATCAATGTCCATTCGCGACTAATTTCTAGTTTGGTTTAGTGAATAGAAGCCTCGGAGTTCATTACACTGTAAGGTTATTTATTTATTTCTATTATATATATTTTTATGCATTTGAGTATTAAATATTCTTCTAAATTATTTGAATAGTTGTATCATTTAATTGCTAGGGAGGCCTACTAGTTATTTATTTGATATAATTATTTGCTATATTAGATAATGTTGTGCTACAAATTATTCTAATATTCAGTAGCAACTGGGTTAATTATTGACGGCTTAGTGATAATTGGTCTCGAGTAGAATATTTTCCTAAATTAAATGCAACCGCTTGTGCTTGTGTTATTTAGTTTGTCGGTTTTCCTAGTTCCTATTGCTGCTATTAAATTAAATCTATAGCGCTTGTCTTAGATTATTTAGTAGTTAGGGGTAATTAAACCGCTTGTGCTTTATTTACCTACAACTAAGGGAAAACAGAAATGAAATAATTTCACGACAAATATTCAATTGCATATTAATTACTTTATTAATCAATGATCAGTGTTGAATTCCGGTGGTGGATCTTTACTAACCAAGGTTTCTTATTATAAGTGTTTTCGATATATCATTTTCATTGCTTTATTCGTTCAATTAAATTTCTTGTTTATTTAAATTCTCTTTTATTTAATATTTATTCTCGATATATTCCAAACCCCCCTACCTTTAATTTGAGCACAAAAGTTAAACTAGTTACTCCTCGTGGGATCGATCCTTACTCCCGCTACTACGTTTGTAAGGTTTTAATTTGGGAGCCTACGACAGCTCACCAAGTACATTATCTTGTAATAGCTCGGCAATCGTTATTTAATACAATATTTGGTCCCCGCGACCCTACAACACTCATTTTGCATATTTATCTATCCATTTACCCTTTTCTTATTTATAGGATTTAGTAATTCGGGTTACCCTGAGTTAATTAAATCCATCAAGCAATATAATGTAAATAAAATTGATGGAGCTGATTTTACAGAGAAAATTAAAAGGAAAAAATCATAGATAGTTTTGATTAAGTGAAATCAAAGATTTTAACTATAAGCTAAGGTTGGTTGAGAGTCATTAACACAATTTTTCACTTGTGTAGAAGTTGAAAAGAAATGGGGAAGAGAGGGATTGAGTGGTTTATTTGCTGGAGGGTGATGTAATATTATGGAGACAATTTCTTTATTCTCAAAAATCCTATTTTTTGAGTTCCCTTTTTGACCAATTATGTTGATTATTTATGGACTGCCTATTCATAAAACCAACAGATTCTTGCAAAGATATTTCATGATTGAATCTTTTTAACAATTTGTTAATTTTCGCTTATCTCCGATACAAACGGATAATGATTGCATATTTGCATCCGACAATGATTTCATTCTACTTTCTAAACTAAGCGGAAGATAGAGGAAAAAGTTGAGTTAGAAAATTAAGGTTGAGAATGGTGGCTGATGAGATTGGGAACTATGACAAAGGTTGTGAAATTAGTTTCATATGTAAATGAAAGTTGACTAGATTTCCCACAAACTTTTCAATGGTGGAAGTTGCTGGCTTGGCAAGTAATTCCAAATTATGTTCACCATAACTTTATTATCAATTTCGACTTATATTAGTGTTAAATATGATTGTGGATGACTAAGTACGGTGAGAGAGACATCCTATCTTATTTCAACCCCAATTAAGTCGATCGGATAATCATAAAGTTCTTCATGGAAGTTGCATTTTTTAATTTGAGCTTGGTTTACCTTTTTGTAGAGCAATTGCCAAGTACCTCTGTGGCTCACAGGATCGAACCTAAGTGGTAGTTTTTTTTTTAGTACTACTGACTTTATTACATTATAGTATCTGTTCATACACACTTTCTCAACCTGTTGAAGCACAAAGAGTCAACACTGCCTCCACTGAGATTCGATCTCATGACCTCCCATATGAGAGAGTCACTACATGCCATATGAATATAAGGTACTTGGCAAATAAAGAAAGTATAGAACAAATACTATCTTGTAATAGAGTCAGTAGTACTAAAAAAAAAAAAAGGTGTTTACCTATAAAAACCAAATAGCTCATAGAAAACCTTACTTGATCATATAAATATATAGATGCTGCACTCAACACGTTTTAGTTCTATCAAGGAGCATATATCTAAAGATAACAAAGGAGGAAAACATATACATCAACAAGCACATTGAATGGCAAAACACAGTTCTTGTGCCAAAAGACAATAATGGTTTATGGTTAAGGAGATGGAGGCCAACCATTGGTAGCATCCTCGTTGAACTGCTGATAGAATCTGAATTCCAGCTCACCGAACCTGTTCTCATCATCCGAGCTCTCATAATCATACAAAGAGTCTGAAAAATCCGACCAATCTTCATAGTCATTGTTCCTCTCGTATCGATCCACAACGTAAGGTCCCAAAACTTTCAACTTCGGGAACTTGTCTTTCAGGTACTCCCCGTCGAGCTTCACTTGCCAGCACCCCCTCAAGTCCAGATACTCGAGCTGAGGGCAGCTGTGGATGATCTCTAGAGCGCCTATTGTGTTAATGTACCGCAGGTAAGCTGTCTCGAGACGCTTGAGGTTGGGCATTGTAGTGGCTATGGCATGAGCCTCCTCGTTGTCCTGTGAGAGCCTTTCCTCCATGATCAGAGGATGCATATTTCTTCGCAACCCTTCCAGCAGTTTACAGTTCTTTCCAATAGCCTCCAAGGAACGTGCACTGATTTTGTAACAATAGCTCAAGTCCAAGAACGTTATCATCGAGAGGCTCCCAGCAATCTTCTCCACGATGGAATCACTCATGTTGCTCTGGGGCAGGCACAATATCCTCAAGGAACGAGCACTGCAAACCAAACCAGAGGCAGACTTACAATAACATCTTATGATTCTAAGACTATCTAGAATGGTACAGCATATAACCATTAATGTGCAATCCAATTATAAGCTTAGGCTTTTAGTTGAGATGGAGCACATGCTTCAATTTGGTATCAGAGCCAGACCAAAGGTCATGGGTTCACCCCATAAGCTACTATAATCTAACTATAAGCTTAGGCTTTTGGAAATCAAAGGGCTTTAAGTGGGGTTCAAGATTGTGCTTACTTTTCTGCAATGAGGGAGAAAACAGGTTCGTTTTGGAGGCCAGAGACACAGAGCTTGTGAATGGAACCATTGCTTCTCGCTATCAGCATTCGGAGCATTCTCTCCACGCTCCCAGGCTCCGAGCGATTGCTCCATTCCTCAATGTCAATCTCTTGCCAGCAGTATGGCCCCATCACGGCTTTGCCCCACGATTTGCATACCGTGGGCACTACTGTTAGCAATTCTTGGAGAGGCAGGTTCTTGAAGATTAGCCCAAGTGCATCGGGCAACAGTTCATCCCAGGATCTTGTACTCCCCACCTCCATCTGAAGGTAAAACAACGCCAATTCGTATATAAATTAGACCGAGTACTACTATGAATTGAGAACCCATACCACAAAGAATTGAATCCTCAAGAAAAACTCCCTTATGTAACATTTGAGAACCAAACAAGATTATTTTAGTCCCTAATCAAGAAGACCAAACAAGGGTTGGGGGGTCTATAATGTACTCATCAATTCCAGTAATGAATGAAATGGCATCCGTGGGGCAACCCAGACAAACTAGTCAGACTATTGACTTGATAACCATAATATTACAAGTTCGACTCCAAACAAGAGCGGCCTATTGGCCTTCATGGCCTGAGCCCACCAGAAATACGCAACCTAAACTGATTTACATTCTTGTTGTCCTTTGCCGACTAGAATCATAAGGCGGGTTCACTCAAAAAAGAAATGGCATCCAGAAACTATAGTGTAAAAGTGACTATAACCCTTAAAACCTATCATTAACAGCAAATGAGTTACCACAGAAACTGATTAACAATGAAAGAACTGAACTGCAGAATCTGCAGCACCATATTCTTGAACATCAGCATGGAATGGGGTTGATGTCTTCATGAATGTAAAAGCACAAAATAATCCTTTGCATTTAGAATCACAATACCAGAAAACAATTGAACAAAAGCCCAGAAAAGCCAAAGCAAAACCACACAACAAAGGGCATTTCACCAAATTCCCCTAGACAGCCCCAAGATCTACACCACAATTACAGATCAAGAATTGGGAAATCTAAAACCAGCAAAATTACAGCTCCAAATGGACTAAAAATCACAAGGAAATAGAGTTACTAAAGGCCAGAGAAAGCACAAACCACTGGTTCCTGGGTGTAGAGGTGCAGAAAGAAAGCCACCGACTAATCCGCCAGAAACATTGGGAGTAGAAGAAGGTAAACTCTCATAAAAGATATTTACTGAGCTTACCTACCGGGCCACAGGAATGTAAACAGTAAAGACAAGATGAAAAAGCTGCATCCTATGCACACCTCTATGCATATATAGTAAGGTAAAATGTGAACAGCAATAAAAATGAAACCTTTATAAGCTAAGCAGTGTGTTTATGGCATTTGAGTGAAATTAATGTAGATTTATTGAACTTAGATCAAAATCTTGAATTGTTTCCCAGATCCCACATGCAACAACAAGATATTTGGGCAACCCAAATTAAAGAAAAGATTGTAACTTTGGTAAGTATAGGGAAAAGGGGTAACATGTATTTTCATTGAATGAAGATTCTTGGAACTTTAATTTGTGGGTGAAGATTGAGGCCCAAGTTTAGTAAATGTTTGAAGTCATTCATGGACTGATGGAGTTATTGGTGCTATTTCCTAGAGAGAAAGAACCCAATGGACCTATGGGTGCATCTGATGAAGTTGGTGGGGATTAGAGTGTGAATTAACAGCAAATGAAAACAAATAATTACAGTGGAGCTTTTAGCCTTTTACTGTGTTGTGATTTTGTAAAAGAAGATGGTGAAACAGAGAATTTGGTACTTTTTTGTTCTCTAAAAGCTGGCAGATATATAGAGTTGTTTGCTTTTTACTAATTCATCATGATTCCAATTTCCAAAACTCCAAGCCTTTTATCAAAAAAAAAAAAACTCCAAGCCAGACAGAGTTAATGTATTAGAGAGATTCATGAAGAACTGTTAACAACGTGTCTGGGTGGTGTAGTTGGTTATCACACTAGTCTCACACACTAGAGGTCCCCGGTTCGAACCCGGGCTCAGACACTTGCTAATTTTTTAATGTAAACGCATTTTTTGCTTTCAATTTTCTAATTTTCGATTTCACTAGAAAATGAATTTTTTGAGGTATGAATCAGATGCAAATATGAAAATATATGCTGGGAATCCATAAAATAAAATAGTTAAATAGTTAAAGGAATCATTAAATCACACTTAATTCTTCAGTAATAATATATTGTTGACCAAAAACCAATAATTATAAATAAATATTAAAATAGAAAGTAGGCAAATTCTTTTTTGATTCCTAGAGTCGAAGGCCAGTCTCGTCTCTTGCCATTTTTGACAATTGGCAGGTTGGTCCATAAATTCAAGATTAATGGCATTTGATTCATTTCATATACATTAAAAATTCATTTAACCGGCCAAAAAATAAAGTAAAATACATATAGAATGTGGATGAAATAAAGTGCGTCTTATTTAATGTGTCTTGATTCGAATTTTAAGAATGTAACAATTTTAAAACATATGAAGAAGTGCTTATCACGATTAATCTTGATGTATAATTCTAATTTATTTGTTGGTAATGAGGAGAACCCGTAACCACTGTATGAGTTCGGACATGTGATGAAATCTACTTTTGTACAGATTGCAAACCATTTAAAATAAGTAATTAAATTACCGCACTAGAAGTGCCTTATGTGATAGGTTCTACAGATAACGTGTTAAGAAGAATCAGAATCATGTTTCACTTACTTGACTATGTACCTATCTCAGTGCAATGATTTTAATTTATTGACCGAGGAAACCTGCGGTGACAGAATAATAATTATAAAATAAAATACTGAAGAGATTATATTCGTAGATGCATCGTGCATGCCACCATTTCAATAATGCTATAATTTTATTTTATTTTTATTATCTTGATCCGTTTTAATAATAATATAAATGATTTTTTTCTGGGTAGATACTTGAGATCCACGAAATTTTATATGATAAAATTTTTTTTTTAAAGGTTTAGTATAGATTCTTTGTTTAACATTCCTTTTAAAGCAGGGGCCAACAGAAAAAACAAAATTCTTTACTCCAATAGTCGACACTCCGGTATGATAAAATAAATAAAATGATATTATTCATAAGGTGTGATGGAAATTAAACTTAAATTTAAAAATACTATGACATGAAAATAATTATTATATTTATAAAATTACAAAAATTCGTAATCATTACTTTAGAGTGTATGTGTATTTAAGCATTTACATCAGTTAATTTTTTGTACAATATTTAAGAAGCCAAGTAGGAGAGAGAGAAGTGATAGAGAAGAGAGAAAAAAAAGTTGTTCGACATAGAAAAAAAATAAAAAATAGAGCTTGGCTGAGCAATGTATGTGCATGATCAGCGGTCTTTCCTCTGTTTTTTCCCTCTCTTGGGGCCCACAAAAAATTACTATCTTGCAGGAGTTCAAAATGCATTCTCTTTCCTTCTCTATCATCCACCTCATATTGGACCCTACAAAAAATCATATATGAGGTTGCTATTATATGCCTTTATCTTGTGTAATAGCTTGCAAATAATTATTTTGCATTATATTAGTTAATAGATGAGCTACTTAAATTAAGAATCAAATTTGTCTTATTGGATTAACAATAGTCAACATATATAATTTAAATTATTTTCACACTTAAACAAAAAGTTATGATTTGTCAAAGTAATTGGATTTTATCATAAGAATGGTAACATGTCAAGCAATATAAGATTTTTTTTTTTTTTGAAAGGATCAAGCAATATAAGTTACTTAGCTTTATTCAAAAAAAAAAAAAAAAAGTTACTTAGCTTAATTGGTTCGACTCTTATAAATGTTACGGAATGTGTTATATATGTTAATGTGTTCTGAACCAATTTTTTTGCAGTCTATTAGTTTTTCTGTCAGCATAACTCGAACTAAATTTAGATAAGTTTAACGGTAATGAAAATATAATATTAGATGTTATATGCAAATTAAAATATCAAATATACCAACTTATAGAATTTAATATGATGCATGTGTTCATAAATATATCTAATAATTACACGACTTAAAGTGTTTAGAATTGACTAATACCTTATATTATACAGCTGTTTAAGAGTGCCTAACATTTGAAAAACAACCTTAATTAGTGAAAAACAATATTTTCACGTTTCTAATTCCAATTCATCAATCTTAAATAAATTCATTTGAAGAAATGATTATCCGTTTTACTAAATTAAACCACCGCCATCAACTTTCATGTACACATCGTACGCCGAGTCGCCGACTATACAAGCGAGACGGCGGGCATAAGTCGGTGGAGTTTAAGGCGGCGGCCTTCTCAAATCTCAGCGCCGCCAATGACACAAACCTGAAACATATGTGAAACGGAGCTGTCTTTAGTCCACGTAATTTGGTATCAAGCCAAAATGTATGCATGTGGGATAAGGTGATTTGTGACAATATTTAATATGATAAAATCGGCTCCCAAAGCAGCCATTAATTCGTCAGCTTATATATTACAATTTTATATATATATAAAAAAAAAAAAAGTACTATTACCATTAATAGACAGATTCCTGAGCTAACAAATAAACAATTTGAAAGGGTAATGACGGTAGACTTTTCAATTGATCAATGAAAATATAATATTATGTGTAAAAACACAAAAATAAAAAAAAATAAAAAAAAAAACTTATTTGCTTTACCTTAGTGCACATTTTAATAATGATTGTGCTTTCCAATAGATCAATGAAAAAAAACCTTATTTGCTATATAGGTGCATACACATGCAATATATGTAGAATTTTATAAAATACGCAATGTGAGAATTATGTCTAAAGTTGACAAATTCTTTGTGCACCATTTGGTACGGCCTGTCCGCTGAACCATTGATCACCGTGATTTATATGGCAAATTATATTGTGCACCGCGGTGCAAAATCGATTATGCACCGCGCGTCAGACACTACAGTGTGTCTAAACCGATACTGTCAAAAAGACGTCGTTTTATTTAATGAAAAGAAATAGAATCTTCACAAAAAATAACTTTGTTCTTCAGTTTCATTTTGTATACACTGCAGTTTCAGTTCAACACAACTACAGTTTCATTTCGATATAACTACAGTTTCATTCAATATTTATACACTCAAATATGTGAAAATGTTATTTAATTTTATTTTATATACACTATAATTTCATTAAAACACAACTACATGATCATTTGAATATAATTACAGCTTTATTGTACAATATACACTCAAATTGTGAAATGTTATTCAATTTCATTTTATATATACTGTTATGTCATTTCACCACAATTACAGTATCATTTTGATATAACTGTACTTTCATTTGATAATATAAAAATAATACGTGAGCTAGTGTCGGTTTAGACACACTGTAATGTCTGACGAGCAGTGCATAATCGATTATGCACCGCGGTGCACGATATAACGACCCGATTTATATCATCTCAAATGTTCTGTTGGGGCAGGGTGTGGAGGCCCTTAAGGTTAGAGATTCAACCTTTTGGGAGAAGAATTATAAAATACCATTATATTTTCCCAAAATGATAGGGTACATATATACGGCAAAGGCAAAAGATATCGACAACCAATAGGGAATGAAAATCAAGATTAACATATAAATTACTATTAATTAAATAGGATTAGTTGGCAATAGGATTTGTCATCGATTTCCATCCAACACCACGTGAACTATGCCACATGACCCCCATAATGCATAGTGCATGTCACCAGAAAGTTTTCAAATGATTTTGTACCAAACACTCTTATTAAACAAATTATTAATGAGTACTTAATCTTTTCGTGTATGAGTTACTCCCCGAAATGGAATTAAATAAAAAAACTTGTTATTAAGTACAATGAAATGATATGGGTGTTTTCAACTTAACCAAGTATCTTGGATGCGAACTTGAAAATGCAAGTATTTTGAGGTTCTATAATTGATCGGTGAAAGAAATATGTAGTTATTTTTTGACTGATATGAACATTCGACATGTTTATGACCACAATTGGACTAAATGATCTTCGGTTGAGGTTCAACGGGTTTTGATGGAGGTGTTTCGGCGTAGGGAAGAGAAGAAACGGAGAAGAAGAAAAGAGGGTGAGGAAATGACTAAATTTTTCTCAAAGATTTTATCTATTAAAAATTTTCAGCCACTTTTCGTCGGCAATTTGACCATATGGACCAAAATTGAATATGTAGAGTACTCAATTGTTAGTTTTGAAAGTCGTGGATTGAAATTAACAAGACCCAAATAGTGACCATGATTTTAGGATTTTTGAGAAACCCACAGAGGTCCAACACAACCGGTAGTTGGTGGATTCACCGGAAAAGAATGCAGAAAGATAAGTAGAAAAATAAGTAGCTATGAATTTCACTATATTTGCTTTTAATTTGTAGGATAGCCTGTACATACTTTCGTAGGAATAATGCTACTCTGATACATAGAGATGGGGTATGCTTCTTGTGGTATAAGATAGAGCCTTCTTGTCTATCTAGAGTGTTGGAGTCTTCGGAAGAGTGGTGTGAGGAAGAGTCTTCTTGCATGGAAGAGTGGTGTGATGAAGATGAATCCCCCCTTTCCTGTTCTTTGAACCATTTTATAACAAGGGAGTGAGAGCTAGTCGTTGGGGAATTAATAGGGATTTATTAGGCCTTTATGGGTAACTAGTAATTCACCTGCGCGATGCATGGAAAAAAAATAATGTTATTATAAATATAAATAAAAAAATAGCAAAAATAAAAATATTTTAAATTGTTTAATATAATAATATTGTTGAGCTTCCATTAGTCAAGTATTTATTATTTTTATAGAATACAAAATTACAATTAAAATTTTGTATGGTTAATATAATCTCTAATTATGTACATATTCAAATAAACTTATAGAGAGAATTTACATAATTACATTGATTTATTCTTAATTGTATTTCATCTATATTATAATTTTCACAATACGAATAATAACTAAGATAATTACATTTAGAAAGTAAATTTTAAATTTTGTATGAGTAAATTTAAAATAAATGTAACCCTTTGTTATGGGGGAGAAAAAAATAGCTATTTTATTTTTCAAATGTTGTTGTTGTTGTTGTTGTTGTTGTGTGTGTGTGTGTGTGTGTGTGTTTTTAATAGTAAAGGATGTTATGGCTATTTTATATTAATAATAATAAGAATAGAGATAATAATTGCAATAATAATTACTCACCAAAATAATAATTATAATATTAATTACTTTCCAAACCATATAGTTTTATTATAGTTAAGATAATAGGTGGTAGAATGGTGGATTAGTAACTAGGTATTAGTGGGAATTTAATAGGACGTTTAAGTGGTTTATGAGAGATTTAATTTGAAGGGTTACAAAATAGATGTGTAACAATTGGAGTTTTATGGACAATTAATAAGACATTTATTTATCTTTCAAAAAAAAAAAATAAGACATTTATTTAGGGTTATGAGGTGGTTTAGGTGGTTCAACTGAATCTAGGTGGTCCAATCGGATTTAAATATCGACTACTCATCATATACCATGTACTTATGTTTATTAATTACAAAATCATATCATAATATATTAATAATCCAATAAACCAAATCGAATCCCCTCTCTGTAATTGATCTGTTGATTCGATTTTAGCAATCAACTAGGGTGGTTTCCAAAGCATTATAATATTATCACATCATATATAAATTGAAAAGATTAACTATTGCGATCTTGGAATGCCAACCAATCCTAATTAATACCGTAATTGTTTTAAAAATGAACTTTCCGGAATTTCCTAAGTGCTGCCACAAATGGCGGTTTATTTCGCTATGTCGGCACGTGGCCACATTCTTCACATCATTTTTTTTTTTTTTTTCAAAAACAGTATGACTTCATAGGTGATGTCTAGATTGTTGTGATACAATATTGGAACTCAATTATTACACAAGATAGTTCACACGTTCGAAGCTCTTCCCTTTTCCTGTTCCGTTGACTATCATCTGATCACGGGTGTACATTAAAAAAATCAGATCTTTTTTCCAGTTTCAATTGATAACATGATTAAAGTTTGGAAAGAATGATCAGAAATCGAGTCTCATTAACGATAGTGGAAGCAACCTCTCAAAGTGGAGAGTGTTCTTTATGCGCTGTAGACAACGATCTAACTTCTAAGTTCAGTTGAGTTATCATTGATTCACATTTTCTGGATGCTCTGTCCAGACAAGCTAGAATGTGAAAAGTAAAACCCTTGGGATTAGATTAATCTTGTAATTAATCTGCTTATCAACTGTTTGTCAAGTGCCTATAAGAAGGGCTCAAAGCATTCAAGAATTTCACAAATCACAACTTTTGTTGACTAGAGAAAGAGAGAGAGAGAGAGAGAGAGAGAGAGAAATGGGTTCTCTAAGATCTGAACAAGACAAGCCCCATGCAGTGTGCATACCATATCCGGCTCAAGGCCATATCAACCCCATGCTAAAACTAGCAAAGATTCTCCATCACAAAGGCTTCCACATCACCTTTGTCAACACAGAGTTCAACCACCGCCGCCTGCAAAGATCCCTGGGGCCGGAATCTCTCCGGGGCCTGCCGTCCTTCCGCTTCGAGACCATCCCCGACGGCCTTCCCCTGTCGGAGGCGGATGCCACCCAGGACATCCCCTCCCTCTGCGAGTCCACTAGCGCCACCTGTTTAGGCCCTTTCAAGGACCTTCTTGCCAGGCTTAATGACACCGCCGTTTCAAACGCCCCCCCGGTGTCCTGCATAGTCTCCGACGGGGTCATGAGCTTCACCGTCGACGCCGCCGAGGAGCTGGGCATCCCGGAAGTCATGTTCTGGACTACTAGTGCCTGTGGCTTCTTGGGTTACATGCATTACTCTCAGCTCCTCGACAAGGGCTACACCCCTCTCAAAGGTAACAAATTTCTTGCTTGTCAGTTGTCATTAATGCTAAACATCATCAGTTTGGGCAATTCCAACCAACCAAATTGGTTAGACTGGTTTCACAACTAAAATGTTACAAATTTCAATCCCAACAAAAAGATATACTGAGTATTAACCTTTTTGGTTTGAGCTGATCAGCTATTTCAGTCTTCTTGGTTTGAGCTGATCAGCTATTTCAGTATATTGTTAGTTAGAGTTACAATGCACGATTACTGAATTTTTTTTTTCTGGGCTTTTTCAATGTTTCTTTCAGATGAGAGTTACCTGACAAATGGGTATCTGGAGACGGAGTTGGATTGGGTAAAAGGCATGAAAGGCATACGTTTGAGAGACCTTCCATCTTTCTTGAGAACCACAAATCCAGATGAATACATGTTGAAGTTCATCTTACAAGAAACAGGGAGAGCGAGAAGAGCTTCTGCCATCATTCTCAACACCTTTGACGCGTTGGAGCATGAAGCTTTAATGGCGCTTCAGTCCATGCTCCCGCCGGTCTACGCCGTCGGTCCATTACAGTTCCTCCAGAAACAGGTCAAAGACATCAACGTAAGAGCACTCGCATCAAGCCTCTGGAAAGAGGACACTTCCTGTCTGGAATGGCTAGACACCAAAGCCCCAAACTCTGTTGTCTATGTAAACTACGGCAGTATAACAGTGATGACACCAGACCAGCTTTCGGAGTTCGCCTGGGGATTAGCGAACTCCAAGAAACCATTCTTGTGGATCATCCGGCCCGACCTGGTCACCGGGGAGGCGGCGATTCTCCCACCGGAGTTCGTGGAGGAAACTAAAGACAGGGGAATGCTCTCGAGCTGGTGTCCCCAGGAACAAGTCCTGGGCCACCCAGCAGTCGGGGGATTCTTGACCCACAACGGATGGAACTCGACTCTCGAGAGCATCTGCAGCGGGGTGCCAATGCTGTGTTGGCCGTTCTTCGCCGAGCAGCAGACCAATTGCCACTATGCTTGCAGTAAATGGGGGATTGGTAGGGAGATTGACAGCAATGTGAAGAGGGATGAAGTTGAGAAGCTTGTGAGGGAGTTAATGGAGGGAGAGAAGGGACAAGAGATGAAGAAGAAAGCTATGGAATGGAAGAAGTTGGCAGAAGAAGCTGCAACTTCTTCCATTGGATCATCTCACATCAACATAGAGAAACTCATCAATCTTCATCTCCTTCCTCCCAAATATTAGACCCAACCCCCATTTACTTGTCCACAAAAGATGAAATTTTCTATCTCAAACCTTCATATCTTACCTGAGGTCTAACAGGATAGTGGAGGGTATCCCCTATTATTCACTTATCTTTTACTTTTTGAGAATTTTTTTCTTCGTTTTTCAGTGTAATAAGTAAAGTTTTAAAATAGTTCCTTATTGTATCTTATTATAACTTGGAATATGGTATTATTGGTATGCTTAATCTATTATTATTTGGAGTAATCTAAGCAAGTAGCAGGTCTATTGTGAAAATCATATAATAATGTGGGAGTTATTATTATTGTCATCATCCATCTCAATTTTATTTGAAGTTATATATGTCCCTATCTAATTACTATATTAATGTTTGGAAAATGATAAATGACCTTTAAAGCATAATTTATTTTCTAAAAAATCTAATAGAAAAAGCTAGTTTGATTAGCTTTTTGAATTTTAAAGTTTTGAAGGAATAAGCGGTTACAAAAAGCTTATTAAATAAACACACATATTGACTGTTTAACCCAAGTCAAACAGCTAATAGTGATCAAACAAGTCAAAATTGACGGATAAGTTAACTATGCTACCAGACATGCATGACCATAATATTTATTTTCTTTCTATTAGTAACATACAAGACAACTAAGGGGGTGTTTGGTTGGATGGAAAACATTTTTCATGGAAAACATTTTCCTAAGAGTGTAGGAAAATGTTGTTTTATGTTGTTTGGTTGGATGGAAAATATTTTTCATTGGAACTTGACTTCCCCAAAGTGAAGGAAAACAAAATCCTAGCAAAGGATTAGTATTTTGTAGTATTTTGTTTTCCAAAAGATTTGGGAAGAAAGTATAACACAATTGGACTATTTTACCCTCATCAAAGTTTATTAATTACACACATATATATTATTGTTAAGGGCATATTAGTCTTTATATTCATAATTCCTTACGATTCCAAACCCAACCAAACAATGAAATTTATGTTCTCAGTAATTTCTTTTCCATCAACCAAACAATGAAATATATTTTCCTGGTAATTTGTTTTCCACGGAATTTGAATTCCATTTCCCTTCAAATATTTTCTAGCAAATCAAACGGGCTGTAATAGTGATCATACCCGTAAGGTACAAAATTTAATAATCCAAGACACATACACATGTTATATACGGAATACATACTTATTTTTCAAATTTGATTCATGTACATAATTTGTGTTCATAGGCACATAGTTTGACAACACAAGACACAAAATTTCACAACATATGGATACAATTATTAATTTATTTCAGATATAGAATATATATACTCTTAAAGTACAGAATTTCATAAAGACACAAAAAGTCATAATATAAAACATAAAACATATACACATGAACCAGAATCCACAGTGCAGTGTAAACAGTGATCCATGATATAAGGATTGATATTTTTCCTCTTGATGTGGCTCCTAAATCCTAATCATTGGATGCCCAAGAAAAAAAACAAGTAGAGAATAAATTAGGAGTGTATAACATCACTCGTACCATTTTTCTTCAACTAACCAAGTAGCCAAGTAGGCAAGCCGCAAGTACCGATGGAAATAAATATGAGTGAACCATGCAACTTGTTGTGGGCAAATTAATGTATGACCATGGTCCAGACAACTGTGTAGATCATGAATATAAGATACATTTAATATACTAAATGTATATTATTTGTGTATTGAATGTACATTATTTAATAATATATATAAAATAATTTACTTTCAAATAATGTACTTTACATATACAAATAATGTATTTTTAATATATTAAAAATGTGTTTTTTATTTATGATCTATACAATTATGTGGACCATGGTCCATGCAATAATGATGGCTTATTGTGCCTTCAATGTCCGCCTACCAGCCCATCCCCAACTTGTATGGGCATACATATGTTTTCTCCATCATTTGAAAGCTTTAGACATGTGGACAATTTTTTTTGAAAGCCAACCAATAAATGATTGTATTAATGAAGTAAAACTGCAATAGAGTCAGGAGGGATTGAATCTCATAACATAAATTGGTCCTGAGTGAAGGTGAATTAACCTGTCTAGAAACATAACTTAATGAGCAATAAGTAAATGAAGCCACCAACGTTCTGCATTGGTCTACTGTGACCCCAACGTAAGACATTATAGTCGTTGATTCCTGGCGCATGGCATTCCGGAGTTGCAAGCAATCGGTAAGAATATCCACGTCCATTATATTCCTCTCGAGCAACCAGGATAAAGCCTCCTTACAAGCTAAGGCTTTCGCCATAAATGGTGAGAAACAAGTTGGCAGCCTTCCATTTTGTGCTATCATAAATGTTCCGTCCAGCAAGAGTAGCACCATACCGTAGGTTGCCTCCCCCGTTGCGTGCCGGTAGCCAGCATCTACATAACACCTTGGCCTGGCATGGACGCCTACATCCGGTTCGTGCGGCACCGAGAGCGGAGGCTGGTGGTTGGCTTGACAGTACGAGCTGATGGCTGCGGTCGCCCTCCTCCATAGGCCAGCGAGGTGGGGGAGTGTTTTTTCCCAAACGGCTGAGTTTCGGCTCCACCATAAATGATATAGAACCGCCACCAAGACACCACTCTGTGGACTAGGAAGAAAATTTTCACAAAAAATCAAAATTAAGAATTTATCAAAAAATCTTTTCGATAATATGATTAATCTAATACGTGTGTTACACACAACATAATAAAAAGAGAGTAGACGACCGTTGCAGATTAGATTCTCAATTTAAAAAAAATTTGTCCATTATATGCTTAGAAATTAATATAAAAAAAAGACAAATTTTCAAATTATGAAAATTGTTTAAAATAAATGGGAAAAAGTTAATTTTAACTATAAACGATAAACATAACAGATCAGATAAAATGAAATTGAAAATATAATAGTATATTATATGTATACCGTGAAAATATAATTTTAAAATAGTAAAAATATGTAAAAGTATTTGATCAAATTTTTTTTTAAGATAAAGAAATTGTTATCTCATCTTATCTCCCTGTTATGAGAGTCAAACGAGGAGTAGTCAAAATTAACATTATATTACGTCTTATTAGGCAAAATTTGTCTTTTCCGTGAAGTCTGATCTGAAGAATATCACATGGGAGATGGATTATTGCTATTACTTTGGACTCTTATAATATACTTATATGAAACAATTATATGAATAGAACTTTTTAAAAATATATATGAAAGAGTGGTAGTGTACGGGTGTACATGTGCATGGCATGGTTTTCCTATCACGTTGGCTTAATCAGCTCAAGAAAATGAAAAAAGGTTACGTTGAGAAACTCTTTGACAAAGTTTTCATGGAGCGTAAAAAGATATAAATGGTCATGACGGATGTGAAAGTGTGAAACTCATCTTAGGGGACGACAATGACAATGAAAAAGCACATCTTCTAAACTATGATATGCAGTTCAACTCGATTGGTAGACTACCTTATGATAAATCGATAAAATTTCTCATGGATATAAGATCGGGTGTGTATTTTCAGATAGAAATATTGTCAATGGACATAAGAATGGAGATGAATACTCGGGTTGTGTGTAATACTTTTCAACCAAAGATAGTCGTGTCTAGGCCATATCATTAATGATTTTAAAGAAACTTTAAGTTTCTCCGATGATCCAAACTTCCAGTTTGTAATTAATGATTTTAAAGAAACTTTAAGTTTCTCCGATGATCCAAACTTCTAGTTTGTAAACCAGTCCGCGAATCAAGTTTTGTGTAGCATAGTTAGCTTTTCACAAAAAAAAAAAAAAAAAAAAAAAAAAACAATATAATGATCTCAACATCAAATTCAATTAAAAACATATATAATGACACATCTAAATTAAAAGTATTTTTTTTGGTGACGAGAGAAAGGCGTGTCGTCAGAGCACTATCTAACGGTATGCATAGGGTAAGCCTTATTCCAGTAAACTAGAAGCGATATGCCACACTATAAAGATCCTATTAATCAATAGACTTGACCGAAAAAATATATTAATGATAAGAATTGAACTCATAACTTTCAAGTACTAGAATCATACTACCCACTCGGTCACTCGTTGGGTGCAATGTACTTGTTACTTTTGTTTCAATAAAGGGATGCTCGTTTTGATCTTGTTTTAAGATAGGGATAAGCTCTCCATTATATTCTTGGCAGAAATGCAGAAAGTCAGTTGCCATTTTTGACAATTGGTGCATCAATTCAGCGCTTCCAGAGCAAAGTGCATCATTAACTTGATAGGGTATATATTCTCCAGTTTGACCTCATATATGTTTATGTTCTCGTTTTGTAGTCGAGTTGGGATTAAACCGTTCAGGTCATGATCAAAGTCAACGGTTCAGCTCTTGAAGTTATTTAACGGCACTTGACCCTTTGGTGGAGGGAACTTTTTTTTTTGGCCTTTCATTCCCCTCTCCACTCCTCTCTCCCTCTAAATACTCTCTAATACTTAATAAAAAAAAAAAAAAAGGCTCTTTTGAAGTTACTTTCTGGATCTTTCTCTATTTTTTCATAGATTTTCATATACACATGAAATACTAGACACATGAATACAAGGACTAATTTGTATTATCAGTAATCATCTCATTTAATTTATGAATTTCTTAATTGAATGTTCTTTTATTTTCTTTATATTCATCTTCCCTTCAAGTATATACATATATTATATTTTAATACGGAGTATATCTTACAATTCAATTATTTAGCATTGTTATTTTGGCACGTGGTGTATAGATAATATGAAATATATATTGTGGGTATCATACATTTACTATTGCCTTACAAGCAAGTCCACTGTAAATGACCCCATAAGATATTTTATGTAGTATCCTAGGATGTACTCCCCCTTCATGAAAAGAAGAAGAAGATATTTTATGTAGCTTGACTTTCTGTGATAAATTTATTTATATTGTGCGAAGAATTTATCACACTAATAAGTAAAAGTTAGATGATAGAAATTAAGAGTTCATATAATACAATTCAATATTATGCATACATAGATTGTCATTTTAACATCTCCTTCTTGAAGGAGCATTCCAATATTCTCGTACCTTAAAAGAGTAATCGAAGAAATTATAATTTTTACATTTCATTTGAGTAATGAAAAGTTAAAGAAGAAAAAGAAAGAGTAAATACTCAAAATGGTCCATCGACTATAGCTAAATTCACAAATTGGTCTTCAACTTTCAATTTCAACCAATTAAGTCCTTAACTTTGTAATTTTAACACAATGTGGTTCTCTGTCTATTTGACCGTTTGTTGACTGTGATTTTTGAGGATATATATGTAATTTCATAGTCTATCGTCGGGTTTTTAAGGTTTTGGTTGCATTTCCAGACCGCATTGTTACATTCGAATCCACTGCCGAATGCAATCTACCAAATCCGGTCGCCTTTCTTCATCCTCCTTTGGATTCAATGTAGTTGAGTTCGTACCAGAGCGAAGAAGACGACGTGTTTCCGAACCGGTGCAACGTCATCCTGGAGGCCTCCACGTGCTCCGACGAGAGCTAAAAGTTCTTCTGGAGATCGTCGATCACGGTCAACAAACGGTCAAATAAATGGAAGATTAAATCGTGTCAAAATTGTAAAGTTAAGGACTTAATTGGTTGAAATTGAAAGTTGAGGACCAATTTGTGAATTTAGCTATAGTCGAAGGACTATTTTGAGTATTTACTCAAAAAGAAATAGAGAATGCAGTTACTTACAAATTCTCTAAGATTTAGCAATCACATGTTTTTAAATTGTCACTTTCACATCAAAGACATTAATTGTGCTGTTATGACTTGGGACCATAGAATTAATTTTTTTTTTTTTAACAAATACATAAATATAAGAGAGTATGCCTACCATGCATTGTCATTTTGGCACATGTTGTATAGATAATATGAAATATAGATGCCACACACTATTGTCTCGCAAGTTGAGTGTAAATAAATTGATTGCTCATTTAATTTGGTGTGTACATTTATTATTTCAAAAAAGTAAATAGATGAAGTAAATTCATCATTAATTACATCGTATTGTCAGTATAGACAAGATTGGAGATCGGAAATCAATCACTTTCGATTAGGGTGGCAATGCGTGGAGGTGCGTCGACAAGGATACATGTCTACATCCATCATCCCATCCACCTTATACGACACAAACCTGAAACATCGGTGAAACGGAGTTGTGTTTAGCCGTCGTTCCGCTTCGAGACCATTCCCGACGGCCTTCCCCTGTCGGAGGCGGATGCCACCCAGGACATCCCCTCCCTCTGAGAGTCCACTAGCGCCACCTGTTTAGGCCCTTTCAAGGACTTTCTTGCCAGGCTTAATGACACCGCCGTTTCAAACGCCCCCCGGTGTCCAGCATAGTCTCCGACGGGGCCATGAGCTTCACCGTCGACGCCGCCGAGGAGCTGGCCTGGGCATCCCGGAAGTCCTGTTCTGGACTACTAGCGCATGTGGCTTCTTGGGTTACATGCATTATGCTCAGCTCCTCCACAAGGGCTACACCCCTCTCAAAGGTAACAAATTTCTAGCTTGTCATTAACGCTAAAAATCATCAATTTGAACAATTCCAACCAAGTTAGTAAGACTCATTTCACAACTAAAATGTTACAAATTTCAATCCCAACAAAATCATATTTCACAACGTTCTTAGTTTGAGCTGATCAGTTATTATAGTCCATTGTAAGTTAGACCCAACAGCCATTTACTTACCCACAAAAGACGAAATTTTCTGATCTCAAACCTTCACATCTTACCTGGGGTCTAACAGGATACTGGAGGGTATCACCATCATTCACTTATCTTTTACATTTTGTGAATTTTTTTCTTCGTTTTTTAGTGTAATAAGTAAAGTTTTAAAATAGTTCCTAATAAGTAAAGTTTTAAAATAGTTCCTTATTGTATCTTATTATAACTTGGAATATGGTATTATTGATATGCTTAAGCAAGCAGCAGGTCTATTGTGAAAATCATACAATAATGTCGAGTTATTATTATTGTCATCATCAATCTCAATATTAAGTTATATATGTCACTATCTAATTACTATATTAATGTTTGGAAAATGATATATGAAATATGAGATTTGGTAATTCGTCACATGTAATTTTGCTGATGAGAGAAAAAAAGGAAAAAAGAAACAGTCTTTGTAACATTTTTTTTTTTTTAAAACAAATGAAATACAATAGGTCGCTTACTCTTGTAAATGAAAAATAAAAACTCAAAATATATATAAGGGTGTTTGGCAAATAGCTGTTAGCTGATTGTGTTGGTGGGTTTGATTAATTGATAGCATTAGCTTATTATAGAAAAATGTTTGATAAATTAGTTGTTAGCTAGTAGCTAATTACATGCAAAATGACCTTTAAAATACAATTTATCTTTTAAAGAATCTGATCAGAAAACTGTTTTGAGTAGTTTTTTTTTTTTTAATTTTAAAATTTTAAAGCAATAAGTTGTTACAAAAAAAAAAAAAACAAAATTAATCAACCAAACACATGTATTAGATGTTTAACCAAGTCAAACAGCTAATAGTGATCAAACAAGTCAAAATTGGTTGATAAGCTAACTATGTTACCGAACATGACCATAATATATACTCCGTATTTCTTTTCTTTCTATTAGTAACATGCATAATTCAATATTGGGCAAGAATAGGACATTTTGTGAAATCCTAATAGGAAATTTTTTATAATGATTATAGAAAAAAAAAAAAACAATAGTTATTGTTATTATTATTTAAATATGAATGAAATTATTTATATATTTTTAAATACAATAAAAAAATCAAATTAAATTACATAAATCATGAAAAACTACCTATAATATTCATTTACTTTGGGAGACACTCAAAAGTTTTGGTACACTAATATTTGAATCTTAAACATGAATGCCATCCAACTCAAATAAGACTATCACCATTGGTTAATATTTTGAAAATTTTCACCTGTTTTTTTTTTTTTTTTTCCTAGGTGGAGGAGAGAGGGAGCATTTGGAGGGGGCGTGGGGTGGAGGGGTTGTATTGTCATTGTTTTTTAGTTTTATGGAAAGACATAAAAAAGGGACTTAATGAGAGTAGTTGGCAATCACCTAAAAAGTAATTTTTTCTCTTTTCTCTCTTCCTGTTGTCATGACAAAAGCCTGACCAATACGACTCAAATATCATTTGAAAAATGCTTCTTACCCCTCTTAAATTTCCTCTCCCATATTTTTTGATAATTTATATCATGGACCAAGGTCCACATAGCATTATAAACCTCATATTAAAACGACGAGATACATAATTTATATTTATAAGGTATAAGATTTATAACACAAAATACAAAAAATGACAACACAAGACACAACATTATAAATCCTGGAATGAAACGACGATGTACAAAATCATATTCGTAAAGTACTAAATTTAATAACACAACACGCATACACATGTTATATACGTATTTATTTTTCAAATTTGATTTAGGTACATAATTTGTGTTCATAGGCACATAGTTTGACAACACAAGACACAAGATTTCATAACAAGGACACAATTATTAATTGGTTTCAGGAACAAATCGCATATATACTCTTAAAAGTACAGAATTTCATAACGCAAGATACAAAAAGTCATAATATAAAACACATACACATGAACCAGGACCCACAATGCACTGTATACCCTAGTCCATGGTATAAGAATTGATATTTTTCCTCCTTAATGTGACTCCTAATCATTAGATGTCCAAAAAAGAAAAAAATAGAGAAAATAAATTAGGAGTGTATAGTATCACTCGTTAACATTTTTCTTCAAACTAACCAAGTAGGTAAGTAGCAATGGAAATAAATATGAGTGAAGCATGCAACTTAATCCGCCTACCAGCCCATCCCCAACTTGTATGTTTTCTCCATCATTTGAAAGCTCTAGACATGTGGACAATTATTATCACTCTAGGGAGAAAATTTTCAAAAAAAAAAAAAAAAAATCAAAAATAAGAATTTATCAAAAAATCTTTTCGATTATATGATTAATCTAATACGTGTGATACACACAACATAATATAAAGAGAGTAGACGACGGTTGCAGATTAAATTCTCAATTTTAGAAAATTTGCCCATTATATGCTTAGAAATTAATTTAAAAAGACAAATTTACAAATTACGAAAATTGTTTAAAATAAATGGGAAAAGGATAATTTATCTATAAATGATAAACATAAGAAATCAGATAAAATGAAATTGAAAATGTAATAATGTATACCGTGAAAATATAATTTTATAATAGTAAAACTATGTAAAGTATTTGATCAACATTTCTTTAAGATAAGAAATTGTAATCTCATCTTATCTTCCGGTTATGAGAGTCAAACGAGGAATAGTCAAAATTAACATTATATTACGTCTTATTAGGCAAAATTTGTCTTTTTCCGTGAAGTCAAAATTAACACTATATTACTTTCGACTCTTATAATATACTTATATGAAACAATTATATGAATAGAACTTTTTAAAAATATATATGAAAGAGTGGCACGTGTACGGGTGTACATGTGCATGGCATGGTTTTCCTACCACGTTGGCTTAATCAGCTCTAGAAAATGAAAAAGGAAACTTGTTTTCTAAAATCTTAACAATATAACGATCTCTTCCTTTGACGAGGTTTTCATGGAACGTGAAAAGATACAAATGGTTATGACATATGTGAAATTTATCATGAACGACAATGATGATAATGAAAAGGTGCATCTTCTGAACTATATGATATGCAGTTTAGCTCGGTTGGTAGTCTGGTAGGCTACTATATCTATCATAAATCAGTCAAATTCCTCATTGATATAAGATCGGGTGTGTATTTTTAGACGAGAATATTGTCAATGGACATAAGAATGGAGATGAATACTCAGGTAGTGTGCAAGGCTTTTCAAGTAGAGATAGTCGGATCGTGTCTACATTTGGCCAGATCATTAATGATTTTAAAGAAATTTTGAGTTCCTTCAAGGGTCTCAACTTCCAATTTGTAAACTAATATGCAAATCAAGTTTTGTATAACAGAGCTAGGGAAGTTGTTTATGTGTCAGCCTGTAAGGAGTGGTTTATCATTCCATTGAACTTTGCTATAAACGTTTCTATTTATGATTAATGAATGTTGTTTTTAAACATTATAATTATCTTTCAACATCAAATTCAATTCAAAACATAATGGCACATCTAAATTAAATGTATCTTTTTTGAGTGACGAGGGAAAGGTGCTCTCGGAGCACTATCTAACAGTATGCACTGAGTAAACTCTATTCCTCTAAAATAGAAGAGATAAACTAGTAAACCACACTATAAAAATAGACAGATTCGACCAAGAAGATATTGATAAAAATCAAACTCGTAACTTTTTAGTACAAGAATATAATCATACTGCACCCCCTCGATCACTCGTCGTGAACAATGTACTTAGCTTGTTATTTTTGTTTCGATAAAGGGATGCGCGTTCAAAAAAAAAAAAAAAAAAATCTTGTTTTAAGATAGGGATAAGCTCTCCATTCTTGGTAGAAATGCAGAAAGTCAGTTGCCATTTTTGACAATTGGAGCATCTGAGAAATAATCATAATCAATTCCTGATTAATTAATCAAGTAAAGATTATCCGGTTTCAAAGAGTAAAGATTATCCAAGTCAATCAATTGGTGCATCTGGTCCCGTTCGATGCTTAAATAACCCCCATCTTGCAGAGGCAATGGCAATGAAGGAGACGCTTTCATAAATTCTTTCACAAGATTGGCGTAATGTGATAGTTCGCTTAGATTGTTAGATGGTATGTAAACTTCTCAATCAAGACTGTCAAGATTATTCATATGCGGGTTGTGTTATAAGACATTGTCAGAATCTCAAACAACATTTTGAATCAGTGTCTATCAAGTATACTTCTCGATCAGTGAACAAGTATGCTCATGCTTTACCTAAGGCTGCAAGTTCTCAATCGGATCATTTTAGTTGGTTTTCATCTATTCCATCTTGTATTGCACATTTTATCTCATGATTTTAATGCAATTACTTTGGTTTTTTTTTTTTTTTTTGTTTAAAAAAAAAAAAGAAGTAAAAGTTATCCAATCTTATTATGTATTGACTAAATGACTAGTATGCAACCATAAATAGCAAAATTAATGCATCAACTTAACTTTTGTTAATTTGGTTAAGTTCCCTTTGATTTGATTACTTTTGTTAATTTGGGTAAGTTATCCCTTTGATCAACGACTTTGATTTATTCATAACTATTTCAATTATCCTTTTTTATAATCATTCACTTGATCCTCATACATGCATATAAAAAAAACAAGGGAAAAGGTACAAATAACCCATTGAACTATTTAGGGATAGTAATTAAGCCATCGAATTCGAATAAATTCTAAATTGATCCATGAACTTGGAAAAAAAGTACAATTAATATTTTTAGCAAGTTACCAACAAGTTTTTGCTAATTAGGTTGTCATGTGTATATTTTAATTTTAATTTTTTTTATTATTATCCTACTAAGCATTTGACCCTTAAAAAAAAAATTAAGCAGAATGAACTATTTAAATTTTTCATGTATTGCGTTCTTATAGCACTTTCTAGTTGTCATTCTTTCTACATTTTTTAAAGTAATTATAAATTTAAATTTTTTTTTTTAAAAACAAAAGTTTAAAATTGCAGTCGATTTGGTAAGTTTGTGGAGATTCAGTTTGATAAGAAAGGAAGGATTTCAGGGTCAAACGCTTAGTTTTTTTTTTTTTTTTTTTTTTTTTTGTTTTTTGTTTTTTTTTTTTAAAAAAATTATATTTTCAAGGGTCAAATGCTTAGTAAAATAATAATAAAAATAAATTAAAATTAAAATATACACATGACATCCTAATCAGCAAAAACTTGTTGGTAACTTGCTAAAAATACTAATTGCACTTTTTTTTTTTCAAATTCATGGATCAATTTGGAGTTTATTCGAGTTCGATGGCTTAATTGCTATCCCTCAAATAGTTTAATGAATTATTTGTACCTTTTTCCCAAAAAACAATATACATACTTATTGACTCATAATAAATGAAGGGGAAAAGTCACTTTTCTCACATGTGTTATATGCTTATAAAACTTTTTTTTACAGTTATTTATGTATCTACATTTGCCACCCTTAGTTATGTCTAAATTGGCGATTTTCACCTTTTCATGTCAGATTGATAGTTTTACCTTTAAAATAAGTATTTTATTTATTTTTATTCTCCAACAAATTATTGCTCATATGTTGGGGCTGATCTTTTTGTAGGCCCAACCTTCATCCCTTCTATCATCGTCCTTCTTGGGCCCTAGGCCCATTAGGTCCGTACCCCATCAAATACCACTAGAGGTCTCTTGTCTGTTGTGACAATTTTAAATTTAGTCTAGCTATCATTTTTGTCATTTAACATCCCAGACTACTATTTTGTGGACATTTTTAGTTATTCTCATGACTTTTCCTATTTTTAGTAAGGATATTTTTGTCTTAGGTATATAATTTATACTCTTAGGGCTGTTAGGGGACGTTTGGTTCATGTTATATAACATAACAAAGGGGATGTGACATTATTATGCATACATAGACTGTCATTTCAATGTCTCGCATCTTGAGAGAGCATTCCAATAGTCTTTTACATCAAAAGACTAATCGAAGAAATTTTAGGAGTTAATTTCACTAGAGGTCTCTTGTCTTTAGTAACAATTCTAAATCTAATCTCTGACTATCGTTTTTGTCATTTAAGACTATTATTTTGTGAACATTTTTAGTTATTCTCATGAATTTTCCTATTTTTAGTAATGATATTTTTGTCTTTTTATTTATTTTTATTATTTTTTTCAGGTTTCAATTGGTTTAATCGGATTCGAATCTTAGGTAACCTCTGATTTTTAGTAACTATATTTTTCATCCGATTTTTGGTAAAATTCTAAAACAATTAAATCGATTGAAACCCGGAAAATAACAAATGAAAAATATGACTAGACAAAAATGATTTTACTAAAAATAGAAAAAAATCATGATAAGGACTAAAAATGTCCAAAAACTAATAGTCTGTGATATTAAATAAAAAAACGATAAACTATGACTAAATTTGAAATTACCACCAAAGACAAAACACTTACAAATGAACTTTGGTGGAATTAAACCAAATTTTAATTTTTACATTTTATTTGAGTAATGAAAAGTTAAAAGAAAAAAAAAATAGAGAATGCAGTTACTCACAATATTCCCATTTATGCGTCGGGGAGGGCTATTAGAGATGGCGATGGGTCGGAATGCGTCGGCCGTCGGCGAGGGATACATGCCTACATCCATTATCATTGCCAATGACACAAATCTGAAACATCTGTGAAACCGAGCTGTCTTTAGTCCAGATACATAAATTTGGTATGAAGCTAAGCTAAAATGTAGACACAAACCTGAAACATCTGTGAAACGGAGCTGTCTTACGTAAATTTGGTATGAAGCTAAGCCAAAATGTATATGCATGTGGGATAATGTGATTTGTGCCAATATGTTTATGATAAAATCGGCACCCAAAGCAACCATTATATTAATTCAATTCGTCAGATGTATTGATACGAACCCGTATCAAGTCGGCACCGCTTTGAGTGGGTGCAGACTCCAGATGGAATTAGGGGAGGGGAAAAATCAGAGAGAGAGAGAGAGAGAAGGAGAGATAGAGAGAGAGAGATTTCAGAGAAGGAAGATGAGAGTAGAGAAGAAAAAGATAATAATAATTCGCATGTCTTTCCCCCTAGCATGCAGGGTGATTATATACTAAGTTACTCCTATTATGCTTAGGACTATGATTCCTAATTAATATGATATAATAATGTATTAGGACTAAACTAATGTATCCTATTACGAATAAAATTAGTCTAACAAATGTAATCAACCATCCATGCCGGTTTCCTTCGTTTTCTCCTTGGCATAGTAGCATGGGTTGTTTCTTTTCTTTCTCCCAATTCTTGATTTTCACCTTCTTCTAGTGTGGATATACTCGTATCACTCCCCTTCCCTTCGACGACCACCTTGTCCTCAAGGTGGAGATTCGGGTACCATCGTTCCATTTCCTCGGCAGCTTCCCAAGTGGCGTTTTCTGGACTACTATCTAACCATTGCACTAAGACTTGGCGTTGTATTTTTCCATTTTTTAGAACATTCTGTTCCCCACAGAGTGCTAGTAGAGCTGAAATTGGTGATCGGTCCACAATTTGTTCTGGTAATTGGACCTCTATATTTTCTTCAGTTCCTATGTGTTTCTTGAGTTGTGAGACATGGAATACTGAATGAATTCTTGCTTGTGGTAGTAGCTCGAGGCGGTATGCAACTTCCCATATTTTTTCCAAGATGTTGAATTGACCATAATAGCGTCGTGCTAGTTTAGAGTTTCTACGTGCTATTGATATCTGTCTATATAGTTGTAGACGAAGCCAAACCTTATCTCCTACTGAAAATTTCATTTTGCTTTTTTTTTGGCATTGGCTTTTTGGGCCATGCGATGCTGAGCTTCCCGAAGATTGTGTTTCAGTGGCCTTATCAATCTGTCACGATCCAACAATAATTCATCTAGTGCTTGCACTGTTGGTGTGTCTTTTGTATACAGTGCTAAGGTGGGTGGTGTTCTTGTATTGCCGCAAAATTCTGCCCATCCCAAGTATGACGTCCAATTGGTTGGTTTGATGTGAGTAAAAGCCCTTAAGTATTGCTCTAATACTCGATTCATTACTTCTGTATGCCCGTCAGTCTGTGGATGGTATAATGTGCTTCTCTTCAGTGTTGTGCCACTTAGTGTGACCTTCAAAGTATGTAACTTTAATTGCTCAGCAATTTTGGGTTGCACAAAGTTGTGGGTGCTGCCACTATCTATTAAAATCTGTAACTTTCGGCCATTAACTTCTCCCAAAAGTTTAAGTGATCTGGGATTAACCGGGCCTGCCAATGAGTTTAGACTGGAAATATCTCCTGCGATTATGTCATCTTGCTCATGCACTATGGTTTCTTCTTCTAAGATTGGATTTTCTGTGGTTTGCTGTGTCAATTTTGACAATTTTCCTTGGGAATCCTCAAAACGAGACTCGCCGAACCGCTTTGTGATATTCTGTAAAAATTCCTTCCATGTAGTTAACATTCCATTCCTTTTCATCCATTGATACCACCCAGAAGCAATCCCTTCCATTGTGAATCCTGATATTCGCAATCGCTGTGTGTCGGGTGTATCATAAAAATCAAAATATTCTTGAATTCTAAATATCCAACCATGAGGGTCTGAGCCATCAAAGCGAGGTAACTCAAGTTTCATATGAAATCGTTGAGTCCCTTGGCCACTCTCCAGTTGCAAAGATGGTTGTAGATGATTATCAGGTGGAGGCCCTAAAATTCCATGTGTTTGAGGTTGCACTGCTGCATTTTTATTTGTTGTTACCATCGTTTCCAACCGTGACACGGAGGTAATGAGTTGTTGAATGAGTTGGTGATTTGTAACAGTTTGTCTATCATAATTTTTTTGAAATTCGGCAATTGCCTGCTCCCAAGGACGAGTTGTTGATGTGGATTGGTTGTCTGACATAATGAAGTAGGATTACAGTTTTGAGTGTGTAAAAGAACAAGAAAGATGAGTTCTCTCAATGAAAGCACCAATTGATACGAACCCGTATCAAGCCGGCACCGCTTTGAGTGGGTGCAGACTCCAGATGGAATTAGGGGAGGGGAAAAATCAGAGAGAGAGAGAGAGAGAGGGAGAGATAGAGAGAGAGAGATTTCAGAGAAGGAAGATGAGAGTAGAGAAGAAAAAGATAATAATAATTCGCATGTCTTTCCCCCTAGCATGCAGGGTGATTATATACTAAGTTACTCCTATTATGCTTAGGACTATGATTCCTAATTAATATGATATAATAATGTATTAGGACTAAACTAATGTATCCTATTACGAATAAAATTAGTCTAACAAATGTAATCAACCATCCATGCCGGTTTCCTTCGTTTTCTCCTTGGCATAGTAGCATGGGTTGTTTCTTTTCTTTCTCCCAATTCTTGATTTTCACCTTCTTCTAGTGTGGATATACTCGTATCATGTATAGGCAGAAATCACAACTTTTCTTGACGAGAGAGAGAGAGAGAGATGGATTCTCTAAGATCTGAACAAGACAAGCCCCATGCAGTGTGTATACCGTATCCAGCTCAAGGCCATATCAACCCCATGCTAAAACTAGCAAAGATTCTCCATCACAAAGGCTTCCACATCACCTTTGTCAACACAGAGTTCAACCACCGCCGCCTGCAAAGATCCCTGGGGCCGGAATCTCTCCGGGGCCTGCCGTCCTTCCGCTTCGAGACCATCCCCGACGGCCTTCCCCTGTCGGAGGCGGATGCCACCCAGGACATCCCCTCCCTCTGCGAGTCCACTAGCGCCACCTGTTTAGGCCAT
Organism: Ipomoea nil; assembly: GCF_001879475.1. Lineage (NCBI taxonomy): Eukaryota > Viridiplantae > Streptophyta > Magnoliopsida > Solanales > Convolvulaceae > Ipomoea > Ipomoea nil. The sequence goes on along the minus strand of NW_017618587.1, from coordinate 1,465,599 downwards.
TTCAAGGACCTTCTTGCCAGGCTTAATGACACCGCCGTGTCGTCAAACGCCCCCCCGGTGTCCTGCATAGTCTCCGACGGGATCATGAGCTTCACCATCGACGCCGCCGAGGAGCTGGGCATCCCGGAAGTCCTGTTCTGGACTACTAGCGCCTGTGGCTCCTTGGGTTACATGCATTACACTCAACTCCTCGACAAGGGCTACACCCCTCTCAAAGGTAACAAATTTCTTGCTTCTCATTAACGCTAAAAATCATTAATTTGGGCAATTTCAATCCCAACAAAAGGATATACGGAGTATTAACCTTCTTGATTTGAGCTGATTAACTATTCCATTGTTATTTAGAGTCATAGTTAAGAATGATAATTCTACTCTCACTCAATGAGTTCACCCGCATCCCAGTCCCTACAGTTTTAAAATACCCGCACAATTTGAGTAATGGGTGCGGCATGGTTGAAGTAGGCGCTAGGCACTAGTCGGGCACCACGGCAGCACCTAGCGCCTAGGCGGAAGCTAGGTGGGCGATAAAAAAATAGTGGGAGACTTGTAGTTTGACAATTTTAATGAGTTTGTTTTCAATATTCAATCAAATAACACATCCAAATAAATGAAATAATGGTATTTTATAAGGCATCATCAAAATAATATTAAAAAATAAAAATACTCAAATATGAAATACTCAAATACTTCAATCATCCAAAGATTCAAAGTATCAAACTAGTCTACGTACGGATGGACCAGACGACATCGGATGAAATCGACCGACTTGGCCGCCTAGGTCGAGTAGGCCGATTTTGACCGATTTCGCTGCCTAGGCGCCCAGCCGATTTTTGGGCGCCTAGTAGTGAAAGCGGAATGGCTTAGGGGCGCCAGCGCCTAGGTGCCGCCTAGGCCGATTTTTACAACAGTGGGGTGCGGGTATAGGGAAAATTTGTATACCCGCATGTGTATTCCTCGCCCTGTACCCGCCCATGCAGTTATATATATTGTTATTAGTATTTATTTATTATATAAGTTTATGTATATTTTATAATTAAAAATGCATAATGAATTAAACTTCTTAATTTTTTGTTTATGAAATTTGAATAGGAACAACACAAATAACATGAGTAAATACTTAATACAATTTATACTACCAACACAATTTTAGTTCCAATTAAAAACTAACTTCAATTCATTTGCTTTTATTAAATTTTAGAGTTATATTCAAACTTATAAAAAAATGCATGTGATAATTAAAATTGTAGTATAGATTTTTATTAGATTTGAGTGTAATATTAATAATTAGAGTTGCAGATTGAATATTACTGGCACTCGCAAAATACCTGCAGAGCGGGTATAGGATAGAATTTTAATTACCCACACGAGTGTGAGGAGTGAGTTGAAAATGCGGGTGCAAAGACGGGGATATATCCCGTGCAGCCACCCGCCCCATTGTCATTCTTAATCAGTGGGCAGGATTTAGTCCATAGTGACCTCAAATTACTGATTTTTTTCTGGTCTTTTTCAATGTTTCATTCAGATGAGAGTTACCTGACAAATGGGTATCTGGAGACGGAGTTGGATTGGGTAAAAGGCATGAAAGGCATACGTTTGAGAGATCTTCCATCTTTCTTGAGAACCACAAATCCAGATGAATACATGTTGAAGTTCATCTTACAAGAAACAGGGAGAGCGAGAAGAGCTTCTGCCATCATTCTCAACACCTTTGACGCGTTGGAGCATGAAGCTTTAATGGCGCTTCAGTCCATGCTCCCGCCGGTCTACGCCGTCGGCCCGTTACAGTTCCTCCAGGCACAGGTCAAAGACAGCAACGTAAGAGCACTCGCATCAAACCTCTGGAAAGATGACACTTCCTGTCTGGAATGGCTGGACACGAAACCGCCAAACTCGGTCGTCTATGTAAACTACGGCAGCATAACAGTGATGACACCAGACCAGCTCGCGGAGTTCGCCTGGGGATTAGCGAACTCCGAGAAACCATTCTTGTGGATCATCCGGCCCGACCTGGTCACTGGGGAGGCGGCGATTCTCCCACTGGAGTTCGTGGAGGAAACTAAAGACAGGGGAATGCTCTCGAGCTGGTGTCCCCAGGAACAAGTCCTGGGACACCCGGCCCTCGGGGGATTCTTGACCCACAACGGATGGAACTCGACTCTCGAAAGCATCTGCAGCGGGGTGCCAATGCTGTGCTGGCCGTTCTTCGCGGAGCAGCAGACCAATTGCCACTATGCTTGCAGTAAATGGAGATTGACATGGAGATTGACAGCAATGTGAAGAGGGATGAAGTTGAGAAGCTTGTGAGGGAGTTAATGGAGGGAGAGAAGGGAGAAGAGATGAAGAAGAAAGCTATGGAATGGAAGAAGTTAGCTGAAGAAGCTGCAACTTCTTCCATTGGATCATCACACATCAACATAGAGAAACTCATCAATCTTCATCTCCTTCCTCCCAAATATTAGACCCAACCGCCATTTACTTGCCCACAAAAGACGGAATTTTCTCTTATCAAACCTTCACATAAGTAATAAGTAAAGTTTTAAAATATATAGTTGCTTATTGTATCTTATTATAACTTGGAATATGGTATAATTGGTATGCTTAATCTATTATTATTTGGAGTAATCTAAGCAAGTAGCAGGTCTATTGTGAAAATCGTATAATAATGTCGAGTTATTATTATTGTCATCATCAATCTCAATTTTATTTTAAGTTATATACTATATTAATGTTTGGAAAATGATAAATGACCTTTAAAGCATAATTTATTTTCTAAAAAATTGATGGAAAAAGTTAGTTTGAATAGCTTTTTGAATTTTAAAGTTTTAAGGAATAAGCGGTTACAAAAAGCTTATTAACTAAACACACAGACTGTTTAACCAAGTCAAACAGCTAAGAGTGATCAAATAAGTCAAAATTGACTGATAAGTTAACTATGCTACCAAACATGACCATAATATTTATTTTCATTCTATTGGTAACATACAAGACAACTAATAGTGATCATACCCGTAAGGTACAAAATTTAATAATCCAACTTTATTAATAGTTGTTAATTAGCTTTTTATAACAACTTATTGTTTCAAAATGTAAGAATTCAAAAAGTTACTCAAAGTAATTTTTTCAATCAATTTTGTTGAGAAAGTCATTTTGTATGTAATCAACTAACAGCTAACAACTAATTTACCAAACACTTTTCTACAATAAACTGTTAGTGCTATCAACTAATCAAACACACTAGCTTAATCAGCTAAGAGCCAATTTACCAAACATCCCAAAATCAATTTTATTAAACATATAAAATTAGGTCTACTTCTGCAATTGGGTTACGGCAATAGCCCGCCATAGTTACCACGCAACTGCCTACTTGATTCATCAATTAGAGTGCGCCACATTTTAGTTACTTGCCATGAAGCTAAGTATTATGACACTAATCAGAGTGGACCGGCGGCTAACCTTCTTGTACATATTCATAAACAAATATCTTTCAACCCAGGAAGATTATGTGATCGAGAAATTCAATTCCCAAACCACAAATATCTTTCAATTGCCTATAAATATGAATGCCCTTTTTCCTTCCACAAACTCAAATAAAAGTCTCAAACCAATCAAGAAGTAGAGAGAGAAAGAGGGAAATGGGTTCAAATAACTGTGAATTTGAGAAGAAGCCCCATGCAGTGTGCGTACCATACCCAGCCCAAAGCCACATAAACGCCATGTTGAAACTAGCCAAACTTCTCCACAACAAAGGCTTTCACATAACTTTTGTGAACACAGAATTCAACCACCGCCGCCTACAGAGATCCAGGGGGCCGGAATCTCTCCGGGGCCTGCCGTCGTTCCGGTTCGAGACCATTCCCGACGGCCTTCCGCCCTCGGACGTGGATGCCACCCAAGACATTCCCTCCCTTTGTGTGTCTACTGCTACAACTTGTTTAGGTCCTTTCAAGGACCTTCTAGCCAGGCTTAATCACACGGCCGCCGCGACTAACGTGCCGCCGGTGTCGTGCATCGTCTCCGACGGGATTATGAGCTTCACCCTTGCCGCCGCCGAGGAACTTGGCATCCCTGACGTCCTGTTCTGGCCAATTAGTGCTTCTGGCTTCATGGGTGTGATGCACTACTCCCAACTCGTCGACAAGGGCTACACGCCACTCAAAGGTATGTACGATCTATAGCCTTAACAAATTTCTGGGCAAAATAGCAAATTCACGGGTAATTACAAGGTTACAAGTTTAACTTTGCTTCTCCCTCAACTATGAGTAATCTATTTGTGGTTACGTTCTTTGCCCTCTAAAGTAATTTATGATGATTTACCTCTTTGTTGGCCGTTAGAGTCACAAAACCAGTAATCTAGTATGTCTTACTTCCTTGTGGTCATTTGCTGGTTATTGTATCTGAAGGTGGTTTACCTAGTTGTTGTCCTTTGACGACTAAAATCACAAGGCCAGTGACCTAGTTGTTTTATCTCTTCTTTCCAAAAGGTTGAATCCCCAACTTCAACGTCCCCACACCGCGGCCCAACAAAGCATTGGGAGGATATAAGTCATGGTCGTAACTCAGCTGAACCACATAGGCTAGACCTTTGCTTATTGCGCACAAGGAGCCTCATCACTTTGAGAAGTTACTGAGCCACACGGAGACTAGTTGTTTTATCTTGCTGATATCCTTTACCAACTAGGATAACCTAAGATTGTTTACCTACTTGTTGTCCTTTGCCAAACTATCATTAAGTGTTACAAGTTGCAACTTACAACAAAATTTTCTTTCAGATGAGGGTTACTTAACAAATGGGTATCTGGAGACGGAGTTGGATTGGGTAAAAGGCATGAAAGGCATACGTCTGAGAGACCTTCCAAGTTTCATGAGAACCACAGATCCAAATGATATCATGCTCAACTTTCTCATACAAGAAACGGAGAGATCCAAAAAGGCTTCTGCAATCGTTCTAAACACATTCGACGCATTGGATCATGAAATTTTAACAGCCCTTCAATCCATGCTTCCACCCGTCTACGCCATCGGCCCCTTACCGTTGCTCCACACACAGTTTGACGACGACGACAACGTAAGATCAATCGCATCAAACCTCTGGAAAGAAGACTCCACCTGTCTGCCATGGCTCGACACCAAAGAACCAAACTCAGTTGTGTACGTAAATTTCGGGAGCATAACCGTGATGACACCTAACCAGCTTGTGGAGTTCGCGTGGGGATTAGCCAATTCCCAGAAACCTTTCTTGTGGATCGTGAGGCCGGACATGGTGACCGGGGAAGGAGCTATGCTCCCACCGGAGTTCATGGAGGAGACTAAAGATAGGGGAATGCTTTCCAGCTGGTGCCCACAGGAACAGGTCCTGGGCCACCAGGCTGTCGGAGGATTCTTGACTCACTGCGGATGGAACTCGACTCTCGAGAGCATATGTAATGGCGTGCCAATGCTATGCTGGCCGTTCTTCGCAGAGCAGCAGACGAATTGCTGGTATTCGTGTACTAAATGGGGGATTGGTATGGAGATTGACAACAATGTGGTGAGGGATGAAGTTGAGAAGGTTGTGAGAGAGCTAATGGAGAGTGAGAAGGGAAGAGAGATGAAGAGAAAGGCCATGGAATTGAAAAAATTGGCAATGGAAGCTGCAGACACCATTCCAATTGGCTCATCTCACGTCAACATAGAAAAATTCATCAATCATCTTCTCCTTTCACATAGAAAGTAACATCCAGAATTGATTTTCTGGGGACAAATTGTCTAGTGTCACCGTCATCACCACACATAATGTAGACTAGTTTTATTGTTGTGGCTTGGGACAATTTAATTAAGAGACTGATGACTAGTGAGTATGTGTCTTTAAGTGCCTTTAATGCATAAACTTGCCAATTATATTGTACCTTTAGCAGCCTGCCATTTATTGTCATTTGTCCACTTGGTTTATAGAGACTTGAATGGTTGATACTTGATAATGAATGAACAAACCAATTGATAATATTTGAACACAAGTTCACAATGACTAGCTCATAAGATGTTATGTAAACTGAGTGAAATTCAAGGAAATCAGCTTAAGAATCGAACTTGAATATTTATGATATTAGACCAATTGCTTAACTTGACCAAAGATTGTCCCTATTAATACAAATCTTGTTTTGTACAAGAGGATGTGCCAAGAAGAGAAACCAGTCAACTACACAAATATGAGTCAAGTATTGTTTATAACATCACTAAAAATCATTGGGTATTAAACCTTATAGAGATTAGAGTTCTCTTAGCTACGAGTTTCTCTCGTTACTCAAAAATAATACGGAGTAATAATAATAAATTTATGTTTGGAGAGCCAATTGTACAATTCTGACAACAGAATTGCAACAAATGCAATTCCGCTATTGTTAGAATTACATGAGAAGACATGTCGAAAAAAAAAAAGTCACATAAAATTGCAAACAACATTTCAGCAGTGCGAATGGCTTAAGCCTACCATTTTAAATTGATAAAAATGTCTATTTTCCAACTCTAATGATATGCTTGTACCTATTATTGGAACTGGTTATCAAAGTTAGTTACTCCGTATTATTTTTTCTTACTATTTATATGTGATGGATTATAGTACAATTTAACTGGTTTAATAATTCAAATAGCACATTCATAAAAGGCCTCATTTGATAAAATAGTTAATTTATCAATCAATTTTAGTTTATTTGACTATTATTAGATGTTTGACTTGGTTAAATAATCAATGATTGTTTGATTAATTAGTCTTTTTTTTTTTTTTGTGTAAAAACTAGTATTTTTTTCCGTGCGATGCACTGAATGGATTTGGTATAATATATTAAGAATATTTGGATCGATATACAGTACAATTATTTAAATTATAACATCAAATACGGAGTGTTATATAGTGCAATTGAATATATGGTTTGGATCGTCTATGCTCGTTGATGTTATCATTCTTGAATTGAGAAAGTAATTGCTCAAAGTAATAGTTAATGTGTAGATGTACACATGCGGTGCTGTAACTTTAGAGATTTTTATATATTATTGTTTAGAATTTTTATAAATTGGGCAAATGTGCTCGTTCTCTAGCAACTTAGTTATAGTAATCAATTCCTATCTTAATTCATTTGTAAAAATGATATATTTTTGTCTAGATATATAGCAATTTTGTCATTTTGGAAAAAGAAAAAAAAAAACATAATGACCTTGTTTGGCAATCAGCGGTTAGCGGTTTGTGTTAGCTGATAAAGAATTGAAAATTGCGTTAGCGGATTTGACCAACGGATTGTATTAGCAATTTGTAAAAAAAGTTTGGTAAAATTAAATGTTTCATGTTAGTTGTTAATTCGTAAAAGACTCAAAAGGACATTCTTAATAGTAGTAGTAGTAGTAGCAGCAGTGGCAGTAGCAGCAGCAATAATAATAATAATAATAATAATAATAATAATAATAATAATAATAATAATAATAAAATTAAAAGGAAAGTGATGTGGGATCAAAACTGATCCCACATCAAAAACAAATAAAGAAAAGGGCGTTGAGCAGCAGCAGCAGTAATAATACTAATAATAATAATAATCAAAATTTAAAAAAAAAAAAAAGAAAAAAAAAAAGGAAAGTGATGTGGGATCAGAATTGATCCCGCATCGAAAACAAATAAAGAAGAGGGCGTTGAGCTCTCTCATTAAATTAAAGGGGAGCTCAATGCCCCATTCTGCTTCCCACATCGGATGGGCACGGAAATAGAACGCAAATTATGCTGTGAAAATGTGTTCACCATGCGCATGGTGAACACAAGGGTAGATCCATAATTTTTATGCTGTAGATCCATAATTTCTATGCTATACAAATTATGAATCTACGGTACGGTATAAAAATTATGAATAAACACGGTTCCACTGCATAACTATTGGAAAGTAAGGGGGTTTTGGGTTAAGGAAGCTGCAGACACCATTCCAATAGGCTCATCTCACATCAACATAGAAAAATTCATCAATCATCTTCTCCTTTCACATAGTAAGTAACACCCAAAATTGTCCCATGATCCTATCAGGTCAGAATATGACACTTTAGAGCGAGAAAAATTCAATTTTTGTAGACAAATAATGAATTGAAATTATCTAGTGTCACCCTCATCACCACACATCATATAGACTAGTTATAATGTTGTGACTTGCATTGGGACATGCAATTTAAGAGACTGATGAGTAGTGACTATATATGTATCTTTTAGCGCCTTTAATGCATCAACTTGCCAATTGTTTAGCAGCCTACCCTGTATTGTCATTTGTCAACTTGGTTTATAGAGATTTGAATCGTTGATAATATATGAACAAACCAATTGATAATATTTGAACACAAGTTCACAATGACTAGGTCATAAGTTTGATTTGTTGTGGTTAGCTTACTCACGCACGTTATAATAAATAAAAAAAAATGAAATACTCATTATTCTTTAAAAAGTAGTATTTATTCTATACTTTTTCAAACATTTTTACTCCAAAGAATCGTCCCATCATTGGGATAACCACCCATTTGAAATGGTAATCGCGGAATGCATGGGACAAGTTAAAAACAATTATTCAAAAATCAAGATGGAGTCGACTACATATATAATTGACGAGTGCACCCAAACCAACCAACCAAGCTGACCAGGCGACTACTGCACCATCAACTTGTGCCTTCAAAATCTCTAGCTATTGACAAAACCGCACTATGGCAAATTATACCATATATATAGATTATGACTTATATGCAAGTGAATCACTAATAAATGTTCATTTTTAATATACTAAAGATTTATTTTTAATCCTTTAAAAAAAAGATTATTTTTAATGTATTGTAATAAATTATAAAATAATGAAAGTTAATATTTTGTAATAAAAATATTAACTTTAAATATACTAAAAATAAATAAATAAAAAATTAATACATTCATAATTTCTATACTGTAGATTCGTAAAATTTATAATGTAGATTCATAATTTCTATACTGCACATTCATAATTTATGTACTGTAGATTCATAATTTTTATACTGCACATTCATAATTTCTATACTGTAGATTCATAATTTCTATACTGTAGATTCATAAAATTTATAATGTATATCCATAATTTCTATATTGCACATTCATAATTTATATACTGTAAATTCATAATTTGATAACTATATATACAATTTAGAAATTATTAATCTATAGTACATAAATTATAAATATGCAGTATATAAATTATAAATCTACAGTATAAATTTTATAAATCTACAGTCACATCATAGACATTAATTGTGATGTTATAACTTGGGGACCATAAATTTTATTTTTTTAAAAAAAAATAAATATAAGAGATAGTACGCCTACCTTGCATTGTCATTTTGGCACATGTTGTATAGATAATATGAAATATAGATACCACACACTATTGTCTCACAAGTTCACACTAAGACTCTATTTGACAAATTTAGTTAAAAAGTTATAAGCTATGAGCTGAAAGCAGAAAAAGAACTGAAAGCTATAAGTTTGGAGGTGAAAACTGAAGAGCTGTTAAGCTAGCTGTTATGATTGAAAGCGTTTGGTAAAATTAGCTTTTTGATAAGCTGATAAAGGTAAAAAGACTAAAAATGACATCTTCATAAAATTTAAATTAGTTTGTTTACCTATTAAAATTTAATATTTTGTCTTTAAAAAAAATTAACATTTTGAAATAAAACTAGTAGCATAATCATGATCTAGCATCTCATAATAAAGTAGCAATATTATTGCAAATCTCATAATAATAATAATAATAATAATAATAATAATAATAATAATAATAAAATTTGCGGTGAAAGTTGCGGATAAAGGAGAAGAGAAAATGATTTTAATTGGGAAGAGTAAATTATGTCATTTCTTTAAAATAATAAGGATAAAATGAAAATAAAAAATTTAGGAAGCTATGAGCTTATTTTGGAACGCTACTTCCCTCCTAAGCGTCGACGTCTAATTTTTTTTTTTAATTAAAATTAAAATTGACCGCCTAAAGCGCCTACAAAATAAGTTATAAGACAATTCAACTAATAACTTAATAAATAATAATATAATATAAACAATAAACTTACAAAATCAATATTTCAACAACCCAATTGACCAGAGATGGTCATGAGCGAGGTTTGATATATGACTTACTAAGTTCGCATGCACTGAGCAAGTCAGGCTAAGTTGATATATATGCGTCTATAAGACAATTATGTAATTGAATTTGCTTGGGCTATTCCTATCTTTAAAATTTACTCCCTTTTGAAGTGACATAACATAATTTATAAATTAAACTTTTTAAAAAATATGACGTGACTTGCAATCTTTGGAAGATTAATAAGGATTGCAAGTCTTGAAAAAATGAGAAAAAACAAAAAAAGTAAATGGGCGTTTACTAATTGAAAATTTCTGAAAAATGGAAAACAAAAAATATGTTTAATAACACATTTTTTAATTTTTGAAAACTGAAAATAATTTCTGAAAATTTGGAACACACTTAAAAACTATTTTCGAAATGGAAAACAGAATCATCATATTCTATTTAGTTATATATCATCATAACCACATTACTATGGTTACATTCATTATCATCTTATTTTACTTATCAGTATCTTTTATAATTTCTACTTCCTTTACTTATTTAAACATGATTTATTTGCTTACACTTTAAAGTTAGACATTATTTACATTATCAAAATTAAGAATTAAACTCTATATACTGTTTTGGATTTTGATTGAACTCAATAGATTATTAGTTTGAATATTTTTAATTATGTTACATCATAATACAAGTTCGGTCCAGATATCAGATATTGAATCTCACATATATTAGAATTCAAAGTAAAAGTTATATATTCATATACATATCATTCAAATGAATATCCACCTGTCTGCCATGGCTCGATACCAAAGAACCAAACTCAGTTGTGTATGTAATTTTTGGGAGCATAACCGTGATGACACCTAACCAGCTTGTGGAGTTCGCGTGGGGATTAGCAAATTCCCAGAAACCTTTCTTGTGGATCGTGAGGTCGGACATGGTCACCGGGGAAGCAGCTATGCTCCCACCGGAATTCAAGGAGGAAACGACTAAAGATAGGGGAATGCTTTCTAGCTGGTGCCCGCAGGAACAGGTCCTGGGCCACCATACTATCAGGAGATTTTTGACGCACTACGGATGGAACTCGACTCTCGAGAGCATATGCAATGGCGTGTCAATGTTGTGCTGGCCGTTCTTCGCGGACCAGCAGACGACTTGCTGGTATTCGTGTACTAAATGGGGGATTGGTATGGAGATTGACAACAATGTGGAGAGGGGTGAAGTTGAGAAGCTTGTGAGAGAGCTAATGGAGAGTGAGAAGGGAAGAGAGATGAAGAGAAAGGCCATGGAATTGAAAAAGTTGGATAAGGAAGGTGCCGACACCAATCCAATAGGCTTATCTCACATCAACATAGAAAAATTCATCAATCATCTTCTCCTTTCACATAGTAAGTAACACTTAAAATTGTTTCATTATCCTGTTGGATCAAAATATGAGACAAGTAATGAATTGAAATTGTCAAGTGTTACCCTCATCACCACACATCATGTAGACTAGTTGTACCGTTGTGGTTTGGGACAATATAATTTAAGACACAGACTAGTGACTATATGTGTCTTATAGTGCCTTTAATGCATCAACTTGCCAATTGTTTGGCAGTCTGCCATGTATTTTCATTTGTCCAATTGGTTTATAGAGATCTGAATCATTGATAATATTTTTTTTTTTTTGACTACTACTGGTTTTGTTACAATGCAGTATCTGTTCATAACTACTTTATCAATTGAGTGAAGCACAAAGAGTCAATAGCGCCTCCACTGAGGCTCGATCACTACACCATCAACTTGTGCCTTCAATATCTCTAGCTACGTACGTACCATCCATGGACCATGGCCATGTCACATGTGTATTTATTTATTTATTTATTAGCATTGTAAAATTTATAATTGTAATAATAATTATAAATTGATCCAATGCTATTGATATTATAAAGTTAATAATAATATTATTGATAATTATAAAAATTTAGTTTAATTGATAATTATAAATTTAATAAATAAAAATAAAATAAAATAATTCAATAACTAACCGTGTGTTTACAAATAAATTTATTTAAAAAAAAAAAAACAATAAGAACGGGCAACGACCAGTTCAAGTAAAAACAAAGACTTAATCTAGATTGGCGGCCACTTTAAAATGCTCAAACGGGCGAGTGTGATTGGTCAGTGAAAGACAAACCAATCACAAAAAACTAAGTCTCCACATTAGGTAAAATTCATTGTTTGAAATTTTTATTGTACTAAAAGCCACAAACAATCCCCTTTTGGTCACATTCATCAATTAGAGTGCGCCACATTTTAGTCACTTTGCCATGAAGCTAATTTTGACACTCGGAGTGGACAGGCGGCTAACCTTTTCTTGTACATAAAGTTTTCATTTCTTATCTAATAACGTCACAACCCATTAAACAAATATGAATAATGACCTTTCTTTCCACTAACTCAAATAAAAGTCTAAAACCAGGCCAATTCAATCAAGAAATAGAGAGAGAAAGAGGGAAATGGTTTCAATTAACTGTGAACTTGAGAAGCCCCATGCCGTGTGCGTACCACACCCAACCCAAAGCCACATAAACGCCATGTTGAAACTAGCCAAACTTCTCCACAACAAAGGCTTTCACATAACTTTTGTCCACACAGAATTCAACCACCGCCGCCTACAGAGATCCAGGGGGCCGGAATCTCTCCGGGGCCTGCCGTCGTTCCGGTTCGAGACCATTCCAGACGGCCTTCCGCCCTCAGATGTGGATGCCACCCAAGATATTCCCTCCCTTTGTGTGTCTACTGCTACAACTTGTTTAGGTCCTTTCAAGGACCTTCTAGCCAGGCTTAATCACACCGCCGCCGCGTCTAACGTGCCGCCAGTGTCGTGCATCGTCGCCGACGGGGTTATGAGCTTCACCCTTGACGCCGCCGAGGAACTGGGCATCCCTGGCGTCCTGTTCTGGCCAACTAGTGCTTCTGGCGTCTTGGGTTTCATGCACTACTCCCAACTCGTCGACAAGGGCTACACGCCACTCAAAGGTACGAGCTATATAGCTTTAACAAATTTTTGGGCAAAATATCTAAGTTTGTCACCGTTGACTTAGTAAATAGTAAGTAGTATTCTTTGCTTGTTAAAGTAATTTAGGACAATTAATTTTTTTTGTTGTGGGTTAGAGTTACAATGCCAGTAATCTAGTATGTTTTACTTTCTTTGTGGTCATTTGTCTGTTATTGTAATCGAATGATGTTTACCTAGTTGTCGTCCTTTAATGACTAAGATCACAAGATCAGAAAGGACAGAAACCTAGATTGTATCACATTGTATGTTGTCCTTTGCAGGTAACCTAGGGTTGTTTACCCACTTATTTTTCTTTGACAGCTATCATTAAAAGTCAGTTTGGAAAACCGAAAAATGACTTATGAAAAATAATTTTTAAAAAATTGACTTATTTTTCAAAAAACAGTTTTCTTTCGCGTGTTTGATTGCATTCTGGAAAATGAGGAATCGAAGGCAACGACGGCAATCATGTATGGAGTGTTAATGACTAATGCCAAAATTTAGTGATTTACGCAAAAATGCCTATATTTTCCCCATTCAACCGAAAATATTTTCGGTTTGACTGGATTTTTTCTATCCAAATACTGAAAACTCGTAAAATATTTTTGAGAAGTCATTTTCCTGATTTCCGAATCTCATGAGTTACAAAATTTTCTTTCAGATGAGAGTTACTTAACAAATGGGTATCTGGAGACGGAGTTGGATTGGGTAAAGGCATGAAAGGCATACGTCTGAGAGACTTTCCAAGTTTCATGAGAACCACAGATCCAAATGATATCATGCTCAACTTTCTCATACAAGAAATGGAGAGATCCAAAAAGGCTTCTGCAATCGTTCTAAACACATTCGACGCATTGGATCATGATGTTTTAATGGCCCTTCAATCCATGCTTCCACCCGTCTACGCCATCGGGCCCTTACCATTGCTCCAGACACAGTTTGACGACGACGACGTAAGAGCAATCTCATCAAACCTCTGGAAGGAAGACTCCACCTGTCTGCCATGGCTCGACACCAAAGAACCAAACTCAGTTGTGTACGTAAATTTTGGGTGCATAACCGTGATGACACCTAACCAGCTTGTGGAGTTCGCGTGGGGATTAGCCAATTCCCAGAAACCTTTCTTGTGGATCGTGAGGCCGGACATGGTCACCGGGGAAGAAGCTATGCTCCCACCGGAATTCATGGAGGAGACTAAAGATAGGGGAATGCTTTCTAGCTGGTGCCCGCAGGAACAGGTCCTGGGCCACCGGGCTGTCGGGGGATTCTTGACTCACTGCGGATGGAACTCGACTCTCGAGAGCATATGCAATGGCGTGCCAATGCTGTGCTGGCCGTTCTTCGCGGAGCAGCAGACGAATTGCTGGTATTCGTGTACTAAATGGGGGATTGGTATGGAGATTGACAACAATGTGAAGAGGGATGAAGTTGAGAAGCTTGTGAGAGAGCTAATGGAGAGTGAGAAGGGAAGAGAGATGAAGAGAAAGGCCATGGAATTGAAAAAATTGGCTAAGGAAGCTGTAGACACCATTCCAACTGGCTCATCTCACATCAACATAGAAAAATTTATCAATCATCTTCTCATTTCACATAGAAAGTAACATTCAGAATTTTCTCATTATCCTATGGGGCCAGAGTATGGGACATATGAGCAAAGAAATTTAGTCTTTTTTGTAAACAAATAATGAATTGAAATTGTCTAATATCACCGTCATCACCACACATTATGTAAACTAGTTGTGACTTGGGACAATTTAAGACACTGACTAGTGACTATATATATGTGTGTCTTATTCTTATAGTCCCTTTAATGCATCAACTTGAATTGCCAATTGTTATGTGTGTTATGGTGCCTTTAATGCATCAACTTGCCAATTGTTTGGCAGCCTGCCATGTATTATCATTTGTCCAATTGGTTTATAGAGATCTGAATCGTTAATAATATATATTTTATTTTTGAATATTATTGACTTTGTTGTAATAATGCTGTAATGCAATATCTGTTTATAATTACTTTTTCAACCTGTTAGAAGTACAAAGAATCAATACCGTATATATTCACTAAGACTCGACTACTGCACCATCAACTTGTGCCTTCAATATCTCTAGCTA
This sequence comes from Ipomoea nil, assembly GCF_001879475.1. NCBI lineage: Eukaryota > Viridiplantae > Streptophyta > Magnoliopsida > Solanales > Convolvulaceae > Ipomoea > Ipomoea nil. Next base: position 1,450,347 of record NW_017618587.1, on the reverse strand, counting down.
CATACGTACCATCCATGGACCATGGCCATGTCATGGGTGTATTAATGAAGTCATGACTCATGACTTTAAAGCTGGCTAAATTCAAATGAACCTAATACTAATTTCACATTAAAGCATCAAATTCAAAGAGAGTCGCTAACTGAATATGCAGACAGTGAAATTCAAGGAAATAAATCAGCTTAAGAGTCAAACATGAATACTTATGGTACCAGGCTAACTGCTTAACTTGACCAATTCGGTTGAGATTGTCTCTATTAATACAAACTTTATTTTATACAAGACGATGTGACAAGAAAATCAGAGAAACCAATCAACTACACAAATATGAGTCAAGTTTTGTCTATAGCATCACTAAAAATCATTGAGTTAGGTTTAAACCTTATAGAGATCAGAATTCTCAACAAACATGTAAATCAGGAATTCAGGATATATATTAAAAATCGTGCCTAACCATGCATGTGTTTACTCTTAGTTGTAAGTTTCTCTTGTCACTCAAAAAGAAATTGAACCTTTTAAATAGCATTCAATAATACTTGTACTGCGGATTGCTACGGCATACCAATATGTCTTTGGGAAAAAATAAAATAAGATTGAAAACATCAAATTGTTATTCCACGCTGGAATCAATTGATAAAACCGCACTATGGCAAATAATTATACCATAGATTATGATTTATATTGTATGGTGAACAACTAATAAATGTTCATTTTTAGTATATTAAAGATTTAATTTTAATGTATTGTAGCAGTTGTTATATCGTGGACCGCGGTCAAAACGGCACCGTTTCTGTTAACAGAGTGCGCATTTTGGTGTGTTAATTACCAACTGAAACTACAGTGTATCTAAACTGACACTACAATGTATCTAAACCGACACTGCCTCACGTATTATTTTATATATTATCAAATGAAACTGCAGTTATATCAAAATGATACAGTAGTTGTGGTGAAATGAAACTGAATAACATTTCACATATTTGAGTGTTATATTGTGCAATGAAGCTGTAGTTATATCGAAATGATCTTGTAGTTGTGTTTTAATGAAACTATAGTGTATATAAAATAAAATTAAATAACATTTTCACAGATTTGAGTGTATAAATATCGAATGAAATTGTAGTTATATCGGAATGAAACTGTAGTTATGTTGAACTGAAACTGCAGTGTATACAAAATGAAACTGCATAACAGAATTACTTTTTGCGGAACGGCGCGAAATGGGTGCCGTTTCTTTTTATTAAATAAAACGACGTCGGTTTGAAGTTCGGTGCATAATCGATTATGCACCGCAGTGTACGATACAATTTGCGTATTGTAGTGTGTTATACAATAACCTACCATACACTAAAAAATAACTTTCAACTAAAAATAAATCTATACATCAGTAATTCTTTTATAATGTGGATGTCACACTAGAGTATGGGCCGTAATTTATGAGACTAGTTGGGCCACTAAGGCCCATATTTAAATTAGTTCTTTTGTGGGCTTATAATTGGGTCGTTTTGCAGCACGGGTCCGTCATCATAATCACATTCCGACGATAGTTATGATGTGCAACCGTATGCACCATGCAGTTGCAAAACGACGTCGTTTTGACTAAAAATGCGCGTCACATTTAAAAAAAAAAAAAAACAATTTCAATTCCCCTCAACAACATTATGTTGTTCATTCATTATGGATATTTAGTTCATTCATTCTTGATTTTTAGTTATTCATTCACTGTGGATATTTAGTTCATTCATTGTGGATATTTAGTTCATTCATTTAGGATATATAATTTTTTCATTAATAATTTATACGTCATATAATAAAATCACGTCATAATGGTCATCCTTCAACTGATAAAAGTTATTTCAACAACAAATTAATTTTATCCAAGAATTCACATCTGTAGAAGGAAATGTGTTGTGGACTTATTAGGTTCTTGGATGAACCACGTGAAATTCTTCTTTTTTAATTTTTGTTTTCTGTTATTGATCTATTGATTCCGTTTTTTTCAACACTCTGTTCATTAAAGTGACATGTGAGCTAGTCTAACGCATCTTGAGATCGATGATATACAATTTATTCAAAGTTTTTCATCAACATAACATTGTGCCCAAAAAACAACAACAAAAAATATCATATCAAATCAAACAAGCTAAATAGTGTAGGTAATGGGCATATATTCACTCAAGAGTCAAAATGAGAGTGTGTAGTGTAGGTGGTCCTTGGGTTGATTTTTATATGTATCGGAATATAAATTATGAAGAGAAAGAAATCTATATTTCCACATATCCATCCATCCCCATCTGCTTCTTGTAGTAATTGATAAAGTCTGCATTTAGTTGTTGCATTCCTTAAATTATGTCATGTCTAATGCCTTCAATTCCCCCTTTCATTGTCATAATTAACTTATGGAGATCTGTCGTCTCTTGCATGATTCTTTAGTTTGTGCATTAATCATGCATGTGCAGTATTATTATGATATGATGTTTTTAACATTTTCTTTTGGCATGCATGCCATGTTCTTCGACACTTCCAACGTCGTACTTAACTAACCAGACAACAAATGCAATAACCTTTCTCAATTCCCATGTCGTATTACACTCAACATATATTGGATAGATGTATATATATTTGTATTTCTTGTAGGTCTTCAAAATTTGCAAAGGAAAGAAAAAATATCTATAGGAAAAGTCGGTCCAAGAGCATCAATATTTTATTTTAGTAGCGATTCTGGATTTGTTACAAAGAGATTAATCTATATTTATCATGAAGTGAAATACTATTGTTTTTTAGGTCAATAGGGTAAATCCCATCTTTTGATCTTAGCTAGGATCGAGGTAAACCAATTTAGGTTGTCCATATATAGCTGACAATCTCAAATTAAAAAGACTAACATATGCTCATTTGGGAGTCGAACTTATAACATTGTAATTACCAATTTAACAATCTGATTAATATGACTATGGTTGCTCCCATTAAGCTAAATGTTTTTATAACTCGTAGTTACTATTTGATAGTGTACTTTTCGTGAAGCCCTCCTTGTAAATTTAGCCGTTAAAAGGACTATAAGAAAGTATATATATAACTTGAAGTATTATAATTATCAAGCTAATTGTTTAATCACTACGTTGTACGTTCCACACACAAAGCATCACAATCAACCATGGACTGCAACATTTCTGTCACCATGTGAGTCCAAACCCTGTCTTTTCCGGAATGGATAAATGACAAAAAGTTCCCAAAATTGTGTCCATCTCTCTCACCATCAAGACACCTTCATAAATCCTGTGCACAGTATTTCTTTCTTTCTTACACAGTTGAAAGTAACTTAGCATATTGTAAAGATGAGAACGTTAGACACAAACTCCCACGCTCTAATTACACTTACAAAAATTTTGCCCCGAAAATATACCTTGGATAAAGTGTGGTGGAATTAACAAAATTGAGAGTGTGTATAGTACCAGACAAAGTGCGGTGATATTAGGAAAAAAATGAACTCGTAGTATTTATGTATACAATGACGATGCATTGACCTGACCACCTTGTTTGAGGCGGTACATATGATGCTTATTTTATAATTATTTCATAATGATATGTATGTCAGTAATGATTTTTGTAATTGAAACAAATGTTTTTTTTTTTTTTTTTTTTTTGTAATTGTATATTGCATTTATAAATTAAAAAGGAAAAGGGAAAAAGAAAAGTTATCTTTCCTTTTCAGTGCTAAAAATCTAAAATGTCTCTAAGCAAAGTAACCATGCATGACCAAAATCAAAGAAAATTGTCCCAAATAATTAGAACTTAAAAAAAAAAAAAAAAGAAAAAAAAAGGACCACAATCCGTGGTCCAAAATTGAATTCGGACGCTGACATTTATTTTATGGAGCGTCTCACACGCACATATAAATATATAATAGTAGAAAAAGATTATCGTGACCATATGCACCAATGTTTCTTACATCAAATTTAAAAATTGTTAGCCTCATGACTTATCGAGTTGTTCGAAAACTCTATATATATGAACTCAATCTGAAGTAGTACTGAAGAAAACATGAGCAAATTGAATCAAGTTTGAACTTATAAAAATTAGCCAGTCAAACTAGAAACTAAATTTGTAAGTTCGATCAAGTTTGAGCTCAAACTCTATTACTCTAACCACTATAACGTTTTTAAGTTCAAACTTGAGTGCCTAAATTCGAGCTCAACTTGACTTGTTTGCACTCTTAGGTACAATAAGGACATTGTTCCCACATTTTTTTATTGCACCTGGTACAATCATTTATCAAAACTTTTTACATTTACCTTTTGGTTGTACTTTTGATTTAAGAGAAAGCTAAGTAGTAATCGCTATCTGAATGTAGATTCTAGGTGAAATATGCCTTATGACCCTAGCTAGTTAGTAAAAAACTACAATGAGATAAATTAGTTTAAGTTGTCTAAAATTAACCGTTCAAACAAATTTAAATGAGGTTTTAACTCAGAAAGAAAATTGTTTGGGTATTCTTCTTTTTTGCATGCAAGAACATTGTAAATTTTGATTTCATTAAATCATTTGTGCATTTTTTTTGGGGGTACCACATGGTATATTGGTACGTGTATGAAAAACATTCGTTTAACATAATGATCGATAATTGATAAATATAGAAACTTCTTCTCTTTTTTTTTTTTTTTTTTTTTTTAAAGAATAAAAGAAAATTCAATCAATTCAGCTTGAAATTTTTTTAAACCTACATACCCAAAGTGAAGTGTTTTCTGATGCAAACGTTTTCCTAATGATTACAGTTAACAAACAAGTAAACTCCAATCTTGTGATTTTATTCAACAAAAAACTACAATAAATTAGTCAATAATAATAATAATAATAATAATAATAATAACCCTTCTCGTGAAGAGTGAAACTTATAACATAATTAAGTCAATAACTTGATTAATCTAATTGGAGTTGTCTCCGATTCAAGCAAGTAATAATGGGAAAGTGTTAGTGTTGTGATTCTAGCAAATTAAACAAATAACTACGGGTAAACAGTTTAAATTACTCATAATTATTCAGTACAAATAAAAAATAAAAGTTAATAAACATAAATATTGAACTTAAAACCTTTAATTACTGATATAAATATCACACAAATTTGACTGAGATTATCATAATTCTTTCTCGAATTGCTTGAAAATCGCTTTTGTAATACGTATTAGACTGTACAAGGTAGAAATATAAAATAAAAATTTAAACTTGTGAACTCCCATTTGAAAGAGAGATATCATTGAGTAAAAAGTTACTATTACAATATAAAATAAATTATCTGTATCCAATGTTGTCTGTATATACATGGTGGCATGTATGAAGCACAGGAGGGCGATAGATTCAAGCGTTTCACGAGCGAGTTCTGTAGTGATTTGTATCCATATTCTCTCTGCATTATACCATTCCCTGTCTCTCTCTTTCTCTCTCCCAAAATTCAAAAAAACTGCGTCGGTGATGCTTCCTTTAAACTCACACACACCCACAAGATTGCAGCTCTCTTTGTACGTAAGGCTGTTCAAGAATTTCTGGGCTTCTTAGTAAGAAGAACAAGAAGAAGAAGGTATGTTGTTAAGTTACTATGAAAAAAAAAAATTCCTTTTGAACATGTTGTTTGAGTTTGGTAAAAAAAAAAAAAACTGTTTTTTTTTTCCAGTTTTTTCTTGAATTCATTCACGATGGGTTCTGGGTATTGCGTAAATTTCTCTGGTGAACTTGAAATTAATGCCATTTTTATAATTGCTCGGTGTTTATACTTGGAAAGCAGCTCAGAAACTCGTGTTCACGTTCTTTAACTTTGCTGGCATTTAGTGTGCCATTGTTAGCTCAGTCTCTAGGAAAGTTTGGATTTTGTTTTACTTTTCAGCCATATTATAGAATAGCCCGTCTGGGTTTGTGAAAATTGGGGATGGATCGCCATTACCCATCTTGATTTAAGTGAAGAGCTTTAAGTTTCTCCAGCGTTGAGTGCATTTAAACTGTAATTTGTGTGTGGGTATTGACAGGGTGGAATTTGGACATGGCGATGATGGCAAGGCCATTGTATAGAGGTGTTTCTGGTGGGGGTGAGGGGAAGTTCTATGGGAACAACCATGAATTCTGGGATGATTCTCAGAAGAAAGATAGGATAGAGGAGGAAGAACAAGAATTGGACAATTTTCAATCAACTAAGGATCATACTTGTTGGCCTATAAAACTCCCTTTAAGGATTATTTTCCCTGATGATTCATCCTTGAAACATTGTGTTAGTGGAACTCGGCGGAATAGACTAAAGTTCACCTTGCATTTGCTCAAATTGAGTTTAGTTGCAATAGTAGTTGTTGCTCTTACTGAATCCTTTTGGTGGACAATGGCGATGACCCGAACATCAAAGGGTGAAGTGTATCGTGGGGATCGCCGGCTTCAGGAACAAGTCGTGTTGGATTTGAAGGAAATTGGGCAGATTTCTCTCGGTTCTGCTAAGCTGAAGGATCTCGAGTACTGTCCTCCCGAGACTGATGAGAATTACGTCCCCTGCTTCAATGCTTCCGAGAGTCTTGAAATGGGCTTTTCTAAAGGCGAAGAATATGAAAGGCATTGTGGAATTGGGTCCAAACAAGGCTGCTTGATTCTTCCGCCTATTAACTACAAGCCGCCTCTAAGGTGGCCTACGGGAAAGGATGTTATTTGGCTTGCAAATGTTAAAATCACAGCTCAGGAGGTACTAACTTCTGGGAGTTTGACAAAGAGGTTAGTCCAAATTAAGGTTACTTTCTCTATAAGTAGTGTTGTTCAATCGCCCTCGTGACATTTTTTTTTTTTTCGTTGCAGGATGATGATGTTGGAGGATGAGCAGATTTCGTTTCGTTCAGATCCTGCCATGTATGATAGTGTCGAAGACTACTCGCATCGAATTGCTGAAATGATCGGGCAACGAAATGCATCCTATTTCGTACAAGCTGGAGTAAGTTAGTAGCCTCTCTTTAGGGCGTGGCTTTTTCAGCTTATTTGAGTTATTCATCATTTTTTCAGGTTCGACTTATCTTGGATATTGGATGTGGTTTTGGTAGCTTCGGGGCACATCTTTTCTCCAGCCAACTATTGACTATGTGCACTGCAAGCTACGAGGATTCTGGCAGTCAAGTTCAACTCACTCTCGAAAGAGGCCTTCCAGCAATGATTGGTTCGTTCACTTGGAAGCAATTGCCATTCCCGTTCCTTTCGTTTGATATGATACACTGTGCCGACTGTCAGGTGGACTGGGACAAGAAAGGTGCTACTCGATCAGCTGCAGAATGTTAGTTAATCGGTTTCATTTTTTTCGTTACCACTAAGCACTTTCTATACGTGGTTTAGGTGGAATCCTTTTGATTGAAGCCGACAGAATGCTGAGACCCGGTGGATATTTCGTGTGGACATCGCCTGTCCTGAATGCTCGTCTGTACCCTCGTGAGAAACAAAACCAGAAGAAGTGGAACTCTGTCCGCGATTTTGCAGATAATCTTTGCTGGAAACTATTGTCACAGCAAGAGGAAACTGTTGTTTGGAAGAAGACGAGTGAAAAGAAGTGTTATGCTGCGAGGTAAGACCGTTACTTCTAGCATACGATTTTGCTTCGGGATTATTGCCAATTTTTTTGAAGCTGCTTCTGTTTCCAGGAAACCGGGTTCTGGCCCTCCGCTTTGCAATAGAGGCCATGATATTGAATCTCCATATTATCGACCCCTCGAGGCTTGCATTGGAGGAACACAGAGCCGTCGATGGGTTTCAATAGAGAAACGGACTAAGTGGCCTTCTCGGGCTGCATTAAGCTCATCTGAACTTAAAGTCCATGGTAACTAACTAACACATTGGCCATGTTTGGTAAATGGATGTTAGCTGTTAGCTGTTTGGGTTAATTAAAGAGTATAATTAGTTGATAACATTAGCTGATTGTAGAAAAGTGTTTGGTAAATTAGCTGTTAGCTGATAGCTGTTTGGTATAATTTTTTTTCTCAAAAAGCTAATTGAAAAAGTTGCATTGAACAACTTTTTAAATTTTAACATTTTGGAGTTCTAAAAAGCTAATTAACCAAATACTTATATTAGTTTTTTAGCCAAATCAAACAACTAATAGTGGTCAAATAAGTCAAAACTGACCTATAGGCTAACTATTTTACCAAACAGGGCCATTATCAAATTGATAGTTGAGAATTGCATTGGCACATTATCAGATTTGAGCATTATTGTTATCAGGTTTGCAGCCCGAAGATATTGCAGAAGATTCCCATTACTGGACCTCTTCTGTTAAGAACTATTGGTCGTTGCTCTCGCCATTAATCTTCTCTGATCATCCAAAGAGACCTGGCGACGAAGACCCTTCTCCACCCTATAACTTGCTCAGGAACGTGCTAGACATGAACGCCCGTTTTGGTGGTTTGAATGCTGCTTTACTGGAAGCAGGAAAGTCGGTTTGGGTCATGAATGTTGTTCCCAGTGGTGCACCCAACCACCTTCCCCTCATCCTCGACAGGGGATTCGTTGGCGTATTACATGATTGGTAAATAATAAACGTGCAGTCTCACTGTTAGCTTAAACTTTTAGTCGGGACTAAATGGATGGTCGTTTTGGGGCAGGTGTGAAGCATTTCCAACTTACCCAAGAACGTATGATCTAGTCCATGCATACGGCCTTCTAACTCTCGAATCTGAGCAGCATAGCAGATGCGGGATGCTCGATCTGTTCATCGAGATAGACCGGTTAACTCGTCCCGAGGTGCATTATCAGCTTAAACTTTTAGTTAAAACAGAACACGTTTTTCATTTCAATTCAACCCCGAGGGGGCTTTCTTTTCTGCAAATTTCACTAACCTTTCTGAGCATATATGGTGCTGCAGGGATGGATTATCATACGCGACACAGTTCCCCTCGTAGATTTAGCAAGAGCTCACTCAACACGCCTGAAATGGGATGCTCGAGTTGTGGAGATCGAAAGCAATAGCGACGAGAAACTTTTAGTTTGCCAGAAACCCATCATTAAAAGACAAGCAAGCTAATTAAGCTAGAATCTGCAGGCTGTAGTATATATATATATATATACTCCATTTCCATTTTCTTGATCTGAACTAATGGCGATATTATATTGTTCCACCAAAAGGATGGAATTCAAAGTTGTTTCTTCAAAACAAGGATGAATGAAGCAGAAGAACACAGAGCTATGGAGCCGTAAGGTCTGCATAGGATCATCCATGTAATTACACATTGCAGCACAGATCTGTCAAGAAAACAATGGCGATCTCTCTGCAAGTTTTTACATTGTGAAGAACTGGAGATGTTAAAGAATAAGGGAATTGCAATTTGCTTTACTATATATATTAAAGCTGGAGATGTTAAAGCTGTGATTTTTACATTTGTAAGCCAAATAACATCATTCCCAAGCATCACCAAAGCTAATTCTATTACAATGCTAGTTGTTCATCATGCATATCCAAGTATACCAAGCTAAGAATGCTTATCACACACTAAATTTGATGTCAACTTAAACGATATGTATTAATAATACTAGTTTTTTACGGCATTGCGCGATTGAGATAATGCCCAATGTTTTTTTTAAATAAGTACTTTAAAGTATATCAAGGCAATATTATATTGGAATTGTTCATGCATAGATAATTGAATGTTGAATTTGCGTATTTAAATAGGTAATTCTAAGTTTACAAATGCAAGATAATATAGTCAAGATTGATTATAATTGTCAATAAAATAATTGTATAGGTATGATTGAAACCAAATACGGGACATAAGGGAGAACAAATAAAAATTAGGGCATAAAATATTAAATATATACTAATATTGAAGAGCTAACTGTTGATTGCCAAACAAGGACATTGCGATGTAGTTTCCCACTTCAATTTGTTGTGTGATTTGAATACTCTTTTTGTCAATAAATCCCCCAAGTAGTTAATATGATTGGCTTACTTATATTTTTTATTTTTTTATTTTTTTAAAAGGGAAAATGGCACTTTTTCCCCCTATGTTATATACTTATAGCACTTTTTCCCCCTCAATTATTTATGTAAGCACATTAGTCCCCTCAATTATTTTAAAAGTGGTGGTTTTCTCCCCTAATATATTAAATTGACATTTCTACCCTTAAAGTAAACATTTTATTTATTTTACTTCTCCAACAAATTATTGCGTATATGTAGCGATTACCACGGTTCGGTTCGAACTGAACCAGACACTATAGCAATCAAACTAAAAGTTTTCAGTTATGATTCAGATCTAGAACCCAATATTTGGATTTCAATTTATTAAATTTAAGAAAAAAAAAAAAAAAAACTAGATCAAGAACCGGCGGTTCTGGATCCCGTTTGCGATTTTGAACCGTCTTTATTTTAAAATTTTATTTTTTATTTTAAAATAGTTTAAATTCAACAATAAATGTATTTTATTTTTTCAGTTTGGAACATGAACCGGCCATTCCAGTTCGCGATTTTAATAAACTCTAAATATCGCGTTTTGATTATAAATTGTAATTGGAATATTTTGGTTTGGTTACTATAGTATCTGGTTTGAACCAAATTATAGTAATAATTTATTGGAGAATAAAAATAAATGAAATATTTATTTTAAGGGTAAATATGTCCATTTAACATTTCAGGGGGAAAAAGAGCCACTTAAATAATTGAGGGGGAAAAAGTGCTATAAGTATATAACATAGGGGGAAAAAGTGCCATTTTCCCTTTTTAAAACTATTATTATTATTATTATTATTATTATTATTATTATTATTATTATTATTATTATTATTATTATTATTATTATTATTATTATTATTAAATATATGTATACCCTTAGGTCATTTTACATGTTAATCTAAACATCTAAATTTTTCAAATATCTTTTTATCAACCGTTGATAGAATTCGCTGGTCAAATCCGCTAATATCGTTAACGCTAACCGCTAACTGCTGATTGTCAAACAAGGACATTGCGAGATAGTTCTAACTTCAATTTGTTGTGTGATTTGAATACTCTCTTTGTCAATAAATCCCTCAAGTAATTAATATGATTGGCTTTATTAATTATATTTTTTAAATCTTTTCATGATATTAATAAAATACTTATTAGTAAATAAATATATATCGTTATTTTGTATTATAACTTTGATATTTAATTAAAAAAATAGTGCACAAAAAAGATAATAGACAATGTAGTGAATATAATCAATTGATGAATTTAATGTAAAGAATTATTACATTGGAGAAAAATAAAGATAATATAACTAATAAAATTATTTCTCTTAATTAATTTATTGATAATGAATAATTTGTTTTTTAATAAAGACATTGTAGGGACAATGTAGCGAATATAATCAATTGATGAATTTGAATGTAAAGAATTTTTATATTGGAGAAAAATAAAGATAATATAACTAATGAAATTATTTCTCTTATTTAATTTATTGATAATGAATAATTTTTTTTGACTAAAGACATTGTAGACACATAATTCGAAATTATAGAAATGCATATGTATTATTTTTTGTTGTAGCTACTAAATTATTATTTTTATAATTTAATAAGAGTAAAATAGAGTACTAATTATGCCAACTTTGATTGGGATGAGGTTCGAACCTAAGACCTTTCTTATTGAAATCAATGAGTAAGTTAACGGTGAACTAACAGAAATTAACGGAAAAGAAAATATTTAACGGAAAAATTAACGGATAATATATTCATTAAGGATAAATTAGTAAATCTTAAGGAAAAATTAAAATCTGATCAATCTGAGCCATTCATTTGATTAAAAAATTTGACCGCCATTTTTTCTACCCATTATAGGCCTAACTCTCTTGGGCTCTTATTAGTATACTAGTTTTTTACGCGCATTGCGCGATTGGGATAATGCCCAATGTTTTTTTTAAATAAGTATTTTAAAGTATATTAAGGCAAGATTATATTGAAATTGTTCATGCATAGATAATTGAAGGTTGAATTTGAGTATTTAAATATGTAATTCTTCTCCCAACGGTTGAGTCCCCTACCCCAAGGACCCCCCACACTCTGACCCGACAGAGCATTGTAGGAAGTTGTAAATCACGGTGACTCAATGGTTCAGCAGACAGGACCAAATGCCGGTGCGAACAAGGAATCTGCCCACTTTGGACATAATTCCCGCACTGCCGCCGCCGAGGTTCAAACCTTGGTCTCTTCTCCCAAATACTGCCCACTAAACCATTGAGCTAAGCCCGTGCGGGTTAAATAGGTAATTCTAAGTTTACAAATGCAAGATAATATAGTCAAGATTGATTATAATTGTCAATAAAATAATTATATAGGTATGGTTGAAACCAAATACGGGACATAAGGGAGAACAAATAAAAATTAGGGCATAAAATATTAAATATATACTAATATTGTTTGAGGAGATTTCGACATTAGGATTTGTGGTTAAGTTCTATGAAGACTTTAATATTAGAATTAGATTAATGGTGTAATTATATTTCTATATTAGACGTTAATATTATTCTTCCAAAAGGCTGAACCCCAACCCTAAGGGCCCCCCACACCCCGGCCCGACAGAGCATTTGGGATGAAGACGTTAATATTATAATTAGACTAACGGTGAATTAACGCTATTTAATGGAAAAGTTAAATGGATAATCATATAATTAAGGATAAATTAGAAAAAAAATTTTAAAAAAATAAAACCTGAACAATTTGAACCATTCATTTGATTTAATAATTTGGCGGTCATTTTTCTACCCAATGTTAATAATTAAATAAATTCGTTGGTCAAATCCGCTAATATAATTCGCGCGCTAACGGTTGATTGTCAAACAAGGACATTGCAAGGTAGTTCTCACTTCAATTTGTTGTGTGATTTAAATACTCTCTTTGTCACAAAATCTCTCAAGTAGTTAATATGGTTGGCATTATTAATTATATATTTTTTTAATTTTTTCATGGTAGTAATAAAATACTTGGTAAATAAATATATAGCATTATTTTGTATTATAACTTTGATATTTAATTAGAAAAATAGTGCACAAAAAAGATAATAGACAATGTAGTGAATATAATCAATTGATGAATTTGAATGTAAAAATTTTTACATTTGAGAAAAATAAAGATAATATAACTAATAAAAATATTTCTCTTAATTAATTTATTGATAATGAATAATTTTTTTTCACTGTATTAAGACATTGTAAGGACAATGTAGCGAATATAATCAATTAATAAATTTGAATATAAAGAATTTTTATATTGTAGAAAAATAAAGACAATATAACTAATACAATTACTTCTCTTATTTAATTTATTGATAATGAATAATTTTCTTTTTTGAATAAAGGCATTGTGAACACATAATTCTAAATTAAAGAAATGCATATCTATAATTTTTTGTTGTAGCTACAAAATTATTATTTATATAATTTAATAAGAGTAAAATAGAGTACTAATTATGCCAACTTTGATTGGGATGAGGTTCGAACCTAAGACCTTTTTTTTTATTGAAATCAATAAGTTAACAGTGAACTAACGGCAATTCTTAAAATTGTACTAATTATGCCAACTTTGATTGGGATGAGGTTCGAACCTAAGACCTTTTTTTTTTTTTTTTATTGAAATCAATGAGTAAGTTAACGGTGAACTAACGGCAATTCTTAAAATTTTAACGGAATTAGTAACGGTGTGTGGGTATTTTAGGAAATTTTAGTGTAAAATTTAAATCTTATCAATCTTTTAATCAATCTGAGCCATTCATTTGATTAAAATCTGTGACCGCCATTTTTTCTACCCATTATAGGCCTAACTCTCTTGGGCTCTTATTAGTATAGTAGATAGTAGATAGTAGATAGTAGATATAGTAGATAGATAGTAGATAGTAGATAGATATCACATTATTGTGTTTATATTTAGTTAGATATTTTAATTATTATGTCAGACTGAAATTTGAAATATTACTAAACGCTAGTTTTTAATTTTTATGTTATAATTAGGACCGCCGAATTTATTTTATTCACAATATGTATAAAAAAGAACAAAATATTTATATGTATTAGTTAATTATTTCTTAATTTTCTAGTCTACAATGTTCTTAACTTTCCTAATTACTTGAGTTCCAATCGGTTTCTTAATTCTATTCCGGATTGATCGGGGATTACTATATAATTTTCTACTGATTTTTTTTCTCTAATGCTATACTTGATTGGATTGAGAAATTACCTAATACTAAACTTAGTTGGACTGAGAGATTATCCCAAGTCCTATATAATACTTCGGTACCCAACACTTGGTGGATCATCAATTTCAATTCTTCATCATCATCAATCTTACTATATACGAACCTTAGTATTCATAATCAGTATGCCTTGCGAAAAGTTAGAACTCCTTGGCGGGGGAGCTCATGGCATTGTATTTCTCACTCAATATTATAATCCACCTACTTTCAGTGTTCCGATGAAATTAGCCGTTAAGTCTTCGAAGGACGAATTTTCAGGTTCCATTTGGGGAGAAGGGCAAATATTGAGAAAGTTGCAAAGATGTCCCTATATAATTCACTGTTTAGGGGAGGATACCAGCGTAGAGCATGGGAACACTATGTACAATCTTCTGCTGGAGTACGCTCCCGGTGGAACACTCAAAAGATGGATGAATTCCAGGGAAAGATTAATCCCGGAGGAAGAGGCTTCACTATATGCTTATCAACTTTTGAAGGGAATCTTAGAGGTGCATCGTCTCGGGATTGTTCACTGCGATTTGAAGCCCAACAACATTCTTCTCTTCCCATGCAGGTATGGCTGCAGCTTGAATCAACTCAAGATAGGCGATTTTCGGCTATCTAAGGTCACGGGAGAGGGAGGTCACCGTGGAACTTTACTCTACACCTCCCCGGAATCTTTGTTTTGCGACATGCACGAGGCACCTAAGGATATATGGGCCATAGGGTGCATGGTGGCCGAGATGATGACCGGGGAATCACCATGGAAGTTCTGTAACACTAACGGCGACGATAAGTTAGCTCAAGGCATGGCCTTCAAGCAACCTCAAATCTCAACCGGCATATCTGATCATGCCAAGGATTTTCTGATGAAGTGTTTCGAAAAAAACCCAAACGTTAGATGGACTGCTGATAAGCTACTCAATCATCCATTTGTTGCCAATACCGATAATCCGCTGCTATGCCAAAGATGGGAGGATCGTCAAGGCTTGGGCAATAGACCTTTGGGGACCGGAGAATGGATTTCTAGTATTGATTTATTTTCCACTCCGATTTCGTCATGAACTATCGATAGCTGCCGCGCGGGAAAGGATGAACTAATAGGCAGGGCATAGGAAATGAATAGGGTTTTAGGAAAGAAAAGGGATGTTTTGAAACAAACTTCATGTTTTTTTTTTTTTTTTTTTTGGTGGTGGAGGGGGGTGGGGAGTTACGAGCTTTTGTTAGTTATCAATCTGTGCATAGCTTTGTAATCTTGTAATATAAATGTCAACTTTTCTTTTGGAAAGATAAAGATAAGCATGGTTCATCTTAATCTCAGCTCTATGAAATTATATATGATGATGAGACTAACTTCTTTCACCAATATTTAATCTTTAATTCTGATCTGACCGTAAATTTCTATTGTTGTAAGTTCTTTTTTTTGTTTTTGGATATGCTTACTTGTCATGTTCTACTCTACAAAAATCTGAGCTTAAACAAACTTATTTCTCCTGGTATCAGAAGAGGAACATTCTTAGTGCTTTATATTTGAACACAGGCAATCAAATTGAATGCAGGAGATGAATTATGAAAGATCAGAGAAGCAAGTAATGCAATCAAATTTAGGTAAAATACAACTTAATTTGTTGATATTTGTACGCCATATATGGTGCTGCAGGGATGGATTATCATCAAAAGCAATAGCGACGAGAGACTTTTAGTTTGCCAGAAACCCATCATCAAAAGACAAGCAAGCTAATTAAGCTAGAATCTGCAGGCTGTAGTATATATATATATATATATATATATATATATATATATATATATATATATATATATATATATATATATACTCCATTTCCATTTTCTTGATCTGAACTAATGGCGATATTATATTGTTCCACTAAAAGGATGGAATTCGAAGTTGTTTCTTCAAAACAAGGATGAATGAAGCAGAAGAACACAGCGTTATGGAGCCGTAAGGTCTGCATAGGGCCATCCATGTAATTACACAATATTGCAGCACAGATCTGTGAAGAAAACAATGGCGATCTCGCTGCAAGTTTTTACATATTACTCATTACATTGTGAAGAACCGGAGATGTTAAAGAATAAGGGAAATAGGGAATTGCAATTTGCTTTACTAGATATATATATATATATATATATATATATATCTATATATCTATAACAACTTGACAATTCATGTCAAGAGATTGCTAATGCGGGACAAACACGATAAGTTTAAACATTGAACAACACCATTAAAATTAGGAAAAAATATACAAATAGGTCATTGAACTATTTGGGGATAACAATTAAATTACCCAACAGGAATAAGCTCCAAATCCATCCTTCAACTTGGAAAAAAATTGCAATTAACATTTTTAGCAGGTTAACAACATGTTTGGGTTGTCACGTGTATATTTTATTATTTTTATTATCCTACTAAGCATTTGACCATTTTCTTGATTTTATATCCTGACGTGTCGGGTACTATATTTAAAAAATAATTTTTAAAATTTATTTTAATAATTTTAAATAAAATAATTGTTTTCAAAAAAATAAAATAAATAAAATAATTAATTTCAAATTAATAAAAAATTTTATTTCCAGCATGCATTGTGGACACGGTAACAGTGCCGTTAGTGGCACCGTTATCTTTCACTTTTTTTTTTTTATTTCAGATCGCTTCGTTATAGGAGTATATGTTCATAATTTTATCACTATATGTTCATAATTGTAAGTTCATAATGTCAGAGCTTTGTGTTCATAATTCCATAACTGTACATTCATACTTCCATAACTGTACATTCATAATTCCGAACTGTACATTCATAATTCAATAACTGTAAATTCTTAATTTTCGAAGCTCTATGTTCATATTTTTATCACTATATGTTCATATTGTAAGTTCATAATGTCAGAGCTCTGTGTTCATAATTCCATAACTGTACATTCATAATTCTATAACTGTACATTCATAATTCCCTAACTGTACATTCATAATTCCATAACTGTACATTCATAATTCTATAACTGTACATTCATAATTCCCTAACTGTACATTCATAATTCCATATAACTGTACATTCACAATTTTCGAAGCTCTATGTTCACAATTTTAGAGCTCTATGTTCATAATTTTATCACTATATGTTCATAATTGTAAGTTCATAATGTCAGAGCTCTGTGTTCATAATTCCATAACATACATTCATAATTCCATAATTGTACATTCATAATTCCATAACTGTACATTAATAATGCCACAAACGAATAACGCCCTTAACGACGAGAAGAAATCAATTTTTTTTTAAAACTGAAATGCCACGTTTTCCTTGAAAACGACGTTGTTTTGGACTCGTGTCCACAATGCATTGTGGACACGAGTCCACAGCATAATTTGCGATGAGGTAAACCGTGTCCACCTTGCAAAGTGGACACGGTTCTATGTTCATAATTACTAAACTATATGTTCATAATTATAATACGCAATGACCCGTTAAACTTATTAATACTACTATTTAAAATAAAATTTAGACAAAATACAAACTTGGAGACGTTTCAAACTCACTATCACTAACCATAGAACCAATAATCCCTATTTGGAAGAACCACAACTATGATGATTGACCACCAGGTCTTTGGCAAACATCTCTAAAAGTAAGAATTTATATTGATTGACTCGCATGAGCAGCTCAACTGGTCACATAGGTGAAATTTTAAAAGAATGACCAGGGATCGAGATTCATTCATTTTGGAAGAAGAATTTATATTGATTGATTATAGTATGCCCGGACCTTGCCGGATTTGGTGACAAATACAAAGTGAATAAGATACCTCAATGTTGTCCTTACCACAATATAAATTATTGTTGTAGTATTGTCACTTGTGAAATGAGTAAAATTTTCTTCGCGTACAGAATTTATTGCCCACAATGTACGGATTTTATTGATCCAAAAAAGATTATACTAAATTTAAACCAAATTAAATTTTAAAAAAATTATTTATTTATAAAATGTATTAAATAATCATTTGCCTCGACGTCTAAGCAACGTTTAGGCAAATGAATTAAAGATAAATAAATAAATACGAGACGTGCATGCTCCCCTTCTTTTCTACTACTATAAGAGACAACTACTTTCAGCTCTTTGTAATCTTCTTCGTGGTGGTCGCCGGGAAAAATGGCAGAGCAGAGGCAAATCCGTTTCGGAATACTGGGCTGTGCCACCGTAGCGCGAAAGCTGGCCAGAGCTATATCGCTGGCTCCGAACGCCACCATCTCCGCCGTGGGCAGCAGCACGGCGGAGAAGGCTGCGGCGTTTGCCGCAGAGAACGACTGCCCTGCCACCGCGAAACTTTACGGCAGCTACGACGCCGTGCTGGATGATCCGGACGTGGACGCCGTTTACATCGCTCTCCCCACCAGCCTCCACGTGCGGTGGGCCGTCCTGGCGGCGCAGAAGAAGAAGCACGTCTTGGTGGAGAAGCCGGTGGCGCTGAACGCGGCGGAGCTGGACCTGATTCTGGCGGCGTGCGAGTCCAGTGGGGTCCAGTACATGGATGCTACCTCGTGGATGCATCATCCTCGAACTGCTAAGATGAAAGAGTTCCTCTCTGATCCTCTGCGCCTTGGCCAACTCAAATCCGTAAGTTCCATAATGGTTGTGAATTTTCGGCTAGCTAAAAAAAAATTTATATATATATATATATATATATATATATAGGGGAAACATCCTTAAAATACAATTACGGATATACCGTGTACCCACCTAAACGCGGGTGTGCACATATCTGTGGACGACAATGCACACAACCAATATAGTATGCATGTGAATACACAATATTTGGATCGGCATGCACACATCCATGAACGACCGTGCACACACGGGCAGCACACAAAATCATAAAAGCTAATCACAACCTTAGATACCTAAAATTCAACGATCCAAAAATGTCCTTCGTATTTTAAGCCCTGTTTTTACATGAATGTAATTCTATATATATATATATATGTGTGCGCGCGCGCGTGTGCGCAGGTGCACTGCAACGTTTCGTTTTCCGTTGGCGAAACGCCAGATGTGGATGCGCTGGGCGACAACGCTTGGCACAGCATCGGCGCAGTCCTGTTGACCACCGACTACGAACTGCCGGAATCCGTGACGGCGTTCCGCGACCCGGAGGTGAACGAAGCCGGGGTCATTCTCTCCTGCGGCGCTTCTCTGAAATGGAAAGACGGCAGAGTCGCCACTTTCTACTGCTCCTCCCTGGCCGATATGGCCATGGACATCTTCGCTTACGGGACCGCCGGAAAGCTGCGCGTCCACGACTTCGTCACCCCTTTCCCAGAACAGTCTGCGCCGTCGTTCTACACCTTTGAAAGCTATCGGTTAATTGAGCACGGTGTGAATTCGGAGCTTCCTCAGGATGCTCTGATGGTGATGGAGTTCTGTAATCTGGCCGGGAGTGGGAGTTCGCCGGAGAAGAAGTGGGCGGTTGTTAGCCGGAAGACGCAGCTGGTGGTGGATGCAATCATGGCATCCATTCACAAAGGGTTTGAGACAATTGAGGTGGTGTACTAAGTACATTACAACATTTTTTTATAATGCACTCATATAGTCATATCTACTAAATAAATTTATTTCAATAAAATTGTTCTATTGGATTCTTATTAAACACAGTCTTGTGACAAATGATAGGCTTCAATTTGATTCGAACTTGTACTATATATGATATGTTTGTAACAATATTGTGTTTCATGCCATAATTTGAAATCTTGGAGGGACATTTTAAAATAAACTACTCTCTATTATTTTAAGCTCATTATGTTTCATCAAGCAGATCAGAGTTATAACTTTTTTATAGATTAAAATAAGTTATAAATTTTAAAATAAACGCTACCAAATAGAGCACCTACCTAACCCATATACCGTGTTATGGATGCTATCACACACTAAATTTGATTTTAATTTAAACGATATGTATTAATTAATAATATATCATATTATTGTGTTTATATTTGGTTAGATATTTTAATTATTATGTCAGACTGAAATTTGAAATTTTTTTTTTATTTTTATTTCATAATTAGGACCACCGAATTTATTTTATTCACAATATATATATATATAAAAGAACAAATATTTATATGTATTAGTTAATTATTTCCTAATTTTCTAGTCTACAATGTTCTTAACTTTCCTAATTACTTGAGTTCCAATCTGTTTCTTAATTCTATTCCGGATTGATCTGGGATTAGTATATAATTTTCTACTGATTTTTTATCTTAATACTATACTTAATTGGATTGAGAGATTACCCAATACTAAACTTAGTTGGACTGAGAGATTATCCCAAGTCCTATATAATACTTCGGTACTCAATACTTGGTGGATCATCAATTCCAATTCTTCATCATCATTGATCTTACTATATACGAACCTTATTAGTATTCATAATCAGTATGCCTTGCGAAAAGTTGGAACTCCTTGGTGGGGGAGCCCATGGCATTGTGTTTCTTTCTCAATATTATAATCCACCTACTTTCAGTGTTCCGATGAAGTTAGCCGCGAAGTCTTCGAAGGTCGAGTTTTCTAGTTCACTTCGGCGGGAAGGACAAATCTTGAAAAAGTTGCAAAGATGTCCCTATATAATTCAATGTTTAGGAGAAGATACGAGCGTAGAGCATGGAAACACTATGTACAACCTTCTGTTGGAGTATGCTCCGGGTGCAACACTCAAGAGATGGATGAATTCCAAGGAAGGATTCATCCCGGAGGGGGAGGCTTCACTATATGCTTATCAACTTTTGAAGGGAATCTTAGAGGTGCATCGTCTCGGGATTGTCCACTGCGATTTGAAGCCCAACAACATTCTTCTCTTCCCATGCAGGTGCGGCTGCGGCTTGAATCAACTCAAGATAGGCGATTTTCGGCTATCTAAGGTCGCGGGAGAGGGAGGTCACCGGGGAGCTTTACTCTACACCTCCCCGGAATCTTTGTTTTGTGGCATGCACGAGGCGCCTAAGGATATATGGGCCGTAGGGTGCATGGTGGCCGAGATGATGACCGGGGAATCACCATGGAAGTTCTGTTACGGTAACGGTGACGATAAGTTAGCTCAAGACATGGCCTTCAAGCAACCCCAAATCCCAACCGGCATATCTAATCATGCCAATGATTTTCTGATGAAGTGTTTTGAAAGAAACCCAAACGTTAGATGGACTGCTGATAAGCTACTCAATCATCCATTTGTTGCCAATACCAATCCGCTGCTATGTCAAAGATGGGAGGATCGTCAAGGCTTGGGCAATAGGGCTTTCGGGACTGGAGAATGGATTTCTAGTATTGATTTATTTTCCACTCCGATTTCGTCATGCATTTTCGATTGCCGCCGTGGGGAAGGGATGAACTAATAGGCAGGGCATAGGAAAGGAATAGGGTTTTAGAAAAGAAAAGGGACGTTTTAAAACAAACTTCATGCTTTTTATTATATTTTTTTTTTTTGGAACGGGTGCAACGGAGTTATGAGTTTTTGTTAGTTATCAATCTGTGTTTACCTTTGTAATCTTGAAATATAAATGTCAACTGTTCTTTATAGATTTTACTGATTATGAAGTTTATTGTAAATCTCTCCCAATTTCAAGGTTTATATATATATATATATATATATATATATATATATATATATATATAAGGTATATCTCTTTTGGAAAGATAAAGATAAGCATGGTTCACCTTAATCTCAGCTCTATGAAATTATATATGATGATCAGATCAGACTAACTTCTTTCACCAATATTTGATTTTTAATTCTGATTTGACCGTAAATTTCTATTGTTGTAAGTTCTTTTTTGTTTTTGGATATGCTTACCTGTCATGTTCTACTCTACAAAAATCTGAGCTTAAACAAACTTATTTCTTCTGGTATTAGAAGAGGAACATTCTTAGTGCTTTATATTTGAATAGTACAGGCAATCAATTTGAATGCAGGAGATGAATTATGAAAGATCAGAGAAGCAAGTAGTGCAATCAAATTTAGGTAAAATACAACTTAATTTGTTGATATTTGTACGCCATTAGTTTCCTGAAATATATATTGAATTGATTGATTATATTGGGGAAGAATCAATTTCTTAGGCGATATTAGTGGTGAACTAGTAAATGATACAGGTTTTAAATTATTTCTGCAGATTCAAGGCTTGAGTTGGAGAAATTAAATATAACAATTTTGTCATGTGACATGCTCAATTAATTAGGTCATAATTATTATTATATCCTCAAAAAAAAGTCATAATTATTATGAGAGAGAAATGATTTGTTGAAAAATTGGATGAGTTTCAAGATTAATTGCTGATTTTTTTTTTAATTTTTTTTTTAAATAATTAGGTCAAAAATAAATATTAGGTCCTCTAAAAATTAAGGTCATGTGCTCTTGGGCATTTTGCACACCCCAAAATTCGGCTCTGTGTGCATGTGTTGAATATATAATATATAAACTTAAATGTGGAATCCAACTATCATCTTAGACTTTTCGTTGAGATATAGTACATATTTCAATTTGGTATATATATATATCAGAGCCAACCCTAGTCCACGTGTTGCTTGGATCCTGTCAAAAGTATTGGCTTGCACACATGAGGGAGCTAATATTCAATCTAAGGCCATCTCCATTAGTGGTTCATGGTGAGATTTTTGATGCAAAATAGCTTATGTGGAAGTGAGAGAAGGGGGAGAAAGAAAGGATGGCGTTCTTGTAGGGGACCCAAGTTTTTGTCGCATGCAGTGGGCCCCACAATATAATTTTAAAAAATTCAATTGGTGCGCGTTAAGCGCACTAACAACGCCCCGTGGGTGCATTGAGGGTGTTCGCCAATTGGCGACCACCGTCAGTAAATACTATTTCTTTTTTCTCCTCATGTTCTACATGACTCTTAAAAATTTGTCCAAAAATAAAACTATTAAAAAAACACCCTAATTAACAATTTAAATTTTTAATTTAGATGATGTAACACATGCATGTTTCTATAATTTAGTGTTGGCCCACCCTCTATCTAACGTCGTAAAACTAACTGTATTATTAAAATTCTATTCATGCATGGTATAATATAATACACAATGACCCCTTAGGGCTTAGACTTGTTAAATCCACTTTTTAAAATAAAGTTTAGCTAAGATACAAACTTGGAGACACATTATTTCAAACCCCTACATTGCCCCTATAAGCAAGAATTTGCGTTTATTGGTCAGCCATCCGAGCATGCCCAAACCCTTGCTGGATTTGGTGACAAAAATACAAACAAAATTGTTGTAGCATTGTCAAATGAGTAAAAATATTCTTCCTTTGTTTTTGTTTTTTTTGTTTTTTGTTTTTTTTTAATAAAATCGTTCTTCACGTACGGGATTTTATTGATGCAAGACAAGAAAATTTCAAACGTTGTTGATAACTCTTCTTTCCTATTTTTCTTATTTTCTTTATGCGCTCAACTCTTCCGTGTCAAAAAATTATATAATGAATTAAGGTCTATTATGTATTGTATATCTTAATCTAAAATGACGTTCAAATTATGTGTATGCTGTTACAATCTAATAACCTCCAAGTTTCCAAGGTGATCAGTCGAACCAATTGTATTAGCCCCGCGGTTCACTCTTCTATCTTATTTTCCCTAATAAAATGTTGAATATTAATTTTTCAAAAAATAAATTTTCAAATATTGAGTTTAAAAAAATAGAATTAAAAAATTATTTATTATTATGTGAGTCCCAGGAAAAAGTTCTAAATTTTTGAAAGATGAATTAAAAGTTGAGAGTATAATTTAAAAATATAAGTATCATTTTCCTTAAAAATAAATAAATTCAAAGATGTGTTGATATGGGGACAGATGGAGTTCCCCAAACTACCCTTCTTTCTCCTACTAATATTCCCTTTCAGCGGCTGTACAAGTACAACGTGGAGCTCAGGTCTGTGTAGTGTTCTTCAATTCGTGGTGGTCGCCGGAAAAAATGGCTGAGCAGAGGCAAATCCGTTTCGGAATACTGGGCTGTGCCACCGTAGCGCGTATATAATTTTTTACCCAAACTACCCTTCTTTCTCCGACTAATATGTTTCTGAATTCTATTCCGGATTGAAGTGGGATTACTATATAATTTTTTATTATTGAAATAAAGTTTCTTAATACTATACTTAATTGGATAGAGAGATTATCCCAATACTAAATTTAGTTGGACTGATAGATTATCCCAAGTCCTATATAATACTTTGGTACCCATTGGGTGGGTCATCAATTCCAATTCATCATCATCGATCTTACTATATACGAACCTTAGTACTGATCATCAGAATGCCTTGCGAAAAGTTAGAACTCCTTGGTGGGGGAGCCCATGGCATTGTATTTCTCTCTCAATATTATAATCCACCTACCTTCAGTGTTCCGATGAAGTTAGTTGCGAAGTCTTCAAAGATCGAGTTTTCAAGTTCCATTTTGGGAGAAGGGCAAATATTGAGAAAGTTGCAAAGATGTCCCTATATAATTCAGTGTTTAGGAGAGGATACGAGCGTAGAGCATGGGAACACTATGTACAATCTTTTGCTGGAGTACGCTCCCGGTGGAACACTCAAGAGATTGATGAATTCCAGGGAAGGATTCATCCCGGAGGACGAGACTTCACTATATGCTTACCAGCTTTTGAAGGGAATCTTAGAGGTGCATCGTCTCGGGTTTGTCCATTGCGATTTGAAGCCCAACAACATTCTTCTCTTCCCATGCAGGTGCGGCTGCGGCTTCAATCAGCTCAAGATAGGTGATTTTCGGCTATCTAAGGTCACCGGAGAGGGAGGTCACCGGGGATCTTTACTCTACACCTCCCCGGAATCTCTGTTTTGCGGCATGCACGAGGCGCCTAAGGATATATGGGCCATAGGGTGCATGGTGGCGGAGATGATGAGTGGGGAATCACCTTGGAGGTTTTGTAATGGTAACGACGACGATAAATTAACTCAAAACATGGTCTTCAACCAACCCAAAATCCCAACCAGCATATCTGATCATGCCAAGGATTTTCTGATGAGGTGTTTGGAAAGAAACCCAAACATGAGATGGACTGCTGATAAGCTACTCAGTCATCCATTTGTTGCCAATACCGATAATCCACTAATATGCCAAAGATGGGAGGATCATCAAGCGTTGGGAAATAGGCCTTTCGAGACCGGAAAATGAATTTCTAGTATTGGTTTATTTTGCACTCTTGTTTCGTCATACACAAGCAGGGCATAGGAAAGGAATAAGGTTTTAGAGAACAAAATGAACGTTTTGAAACAAACTTTATGTTTTTTTTTTTTTTTTTTTTTTAAAAATTTTGTAATCTTGAAATATAAATGTAACGTTACGTTATGTATTAATAATATATCATATTATTGTGTTAGATATTTGAATTATTGTGTCAGACTAAAACTTGAAATATTACTAAACGTTAGTTTTTTTATTTCGTAACTACGACTGCCGAATTTTATTTTATTCAACAGTAATGGAAAAAATAGATTAAAAAAAAAATGTATATGTATTAGTTAATTATTTCCTAATCTTCTAGTCTACAATGTTTTTAAAATTCCTAATTACTTGGTTCCAATTTGTCCCTTCGAAACTTGATTGACGTGCCTTAAATGCAGAGAGAAAGAAATCTCAAAATTAATATAGTCCAAAATTCCATATCCACAACAGCAACTCATCAAATTATATTTTGAATGTAAAAATCTCCAATTTATGCAGAGACCCAACAAGTATTGTGTCAACAATCTCATTAAAGTCCCATTTAATTATTTTAAAAAAAAAATTGCCAGATTTCAATTTGAATCTATATATATATAAAAGTAAAATCCTCCTTCCCAAATTTCCCCCCCAAAACTTAGGGGCATTTGTGTAATTTTTAAATTTAATTAATTAAAAAAATTATATACAAATCATATAAGAATATAGAAAAGGAATATTTAATTATGGTCAAAATTATGGTAGCAATATTATGGTAGATTGATTTTATTACGATCAAAATTATGGTAGCAATAATATTGTACAGTGTAATATATAGTCTCTTTTAGATTCCCTTTTTCTTTTAATTACAGTACAGTCATTTTATTATGGTAAAAATATACACTAATTATTTATGGTAATATTATTATGCTAATATTAAATCATTATATATTTACACCAATAATAACACAATAATTTGCTATTTAAACCCATCATTGTGCTAAACTCAAAGCTGTAAGCTTCCAATGTACTCTCCATTGGAATAACATCATGTTTAGAGTTCTCCGTGTTGTTCGTCCTCCAGAGACAAAAGGTTCATTCTTAAATTTTTTTTTGAAATATAATCGTAATCTTAATATTTTGTATTTCTAAAATTTTAGTTGATGCATATTGATTTTTTTACAATTTCAGGGAACTTTTATACATATGCATATTCCTCGAGTGTATGTTGAAAAGTGGTTCAACAAATTTAAAGAAAGTAAAGTTTATTGAATTCATAGATTTATAGT
This sequence comes from Ipomoea nil, assembly GCF_001879475.1. Classification (NCBI taxonomy): domain Eukaryota; kingdom Viridiplantae; phylum Streptophyta; class Magnoliopsida; order Solanales; family Convolvulaceae; genus Ipomoea; species Ipomoea nil. Next base: position 1,423,637 of record NW_017618587.1, on the reverse strand, counting down.
GGTTGTGACAGAACTACTGTGGGAATAGATTTATAGTAAAGATGTAGATTTTCCAACACATGATTATGACCGAGAAGATTATGATTTTTCTGAAGAGATAGTCTATTTCTTACTTACATTGTTTTGTTTTTTTGTATAATTTTATTGAGATTTTAAATTTTTCTAACTTTCACGATTCTCTGGATGGACAGGTGCATGAACCTTCGATTGGAAATTCAGATTCTACCAAAGGGGATTCAAATAATGAGGAGTCTGTTTAGAGATGAATAATGAAGAATATGTCAACACTTTAATCTATTAACATCATGCTTTAGTTATGTTATTCGTTTTTTATATTTCTCAGTTTTTAAAATATTCTTAATATATTCTTAGTCTAATTTATTCTTAATTTACTCCTAATGTAATTTACTTCTTTTATATGTTTGGAATCCACTTTTATAACATTCGATGTTCACATTAGTCTGAGACTAATTCAGTACATACAAAAATCAACTTCGAATTTGTTGCCGTGTTTAAATTATCAAAATTTAAAAGTGGATCAAATGCTCTAATTAACATTCTCTAATGATGATAATTTATTTTTCTAGGTGAGAGTCCGATAAATAATTAAGACAATTATTTAAAGAATGTAGGTACGTTGTAAATAAATTATAAATGAAGAAATTTATATATTTTGATCTTGGAAATAGTACGTGTTTCTAGGTGGGATTCAAACAAATAATTAAGGTGAAGACATATGTCAAAAACAATATAATTAATTATGGTAATACTTCACGATCCAAAAAAAAAAAAACAATATTTATAATTACAAATTCACTCCGAAATTTTGAAAATTAAATTAAATGGGTTAGAAATTTAATTTTAAGTATGTAGTTCCGGATAAATTTAAATAAGTCAATTGAATAAAAATATTTAGACTAAGAAATAATTAATATGATAATTGAAATTATAGAAGAATATGACAGAATATAAACTAATTAATGAATTAGGTATTAAATTTTACCTTTCTTGAATTAACGTGAAAAATACATGAAATATTGGTCAAAGTAATATTACTAATAATTAATTTTAACGTGTAATTCATGGAATATTGCAGTTCATGAAATATTGTGGTAAAATTATAAATTTTAATTATGGTAGGCTAATTAAAATTATGGTCAAAATATACACTAATTAAGAATAATTAATTATGGCAATAGAAATTCTACAAGTATATGACAGTACATGGAATATTAATAAATTAGTTATTAAAGTTTACCTTTTTTGAATTAACGTGTAATCCTTAAATATTGCAGTACATGGAATATTATTGCTGTAAAATATTAAATTTTAATTATATATAGATGATAATCCTTAATTACCATCTATATTACGTATGGTATTAAATAATTTTAATTAGGTATTGCCATGCATATTAGGTATGATTATTTAATTTACTGTGTACACCTATGTATGCAAATCATATACATACCTTTTTTGAATTAACATATAAAATTAATTAGATATTAACATTTAAAATCAGATTTAATTAGATATTACCATCTATATTAGGTATGGTATTAAATAATTTTAATTAGGTATTACCATGCATAGTAGGTATTATTATTTAATTTATCGTGTACACCAATGTATGCTAATCATATACATACCTTTTTTGAATTAACGTATAAAATCAATTAGGTATTAACGTTTAAAATCAAATTTAATTAGATATTACCATCTATATTAGGTATGATATTAAATAATTTTAATTAGGTATTACCATGCATATTAGGTATGATTATTTAATTTACCGTGTACTGTGTACACCTATGTATGCTAATCATATACATACCTTTTATGAATTAACATATAAAATCAATTAGGTATTAACGTTTAAAATCAAATTTAATTATATATTACCATCTATATTAGGTATGGTATTAAATAATTTTAATTATGTATTACCGTTCATATTAGGTGTGATTATTTAATTTATCGTGTACACCTATGTATGCTAATCATGTACATATATTTTTTGAATTAACGTATAAAATCAATTATGTATTAACGTTAAAATCAAATTTAATTGGATATTACCATCTATATTATAGATGGTATTAAATAATTCTAATTACATATTACCATTCATATTAGGTATGATTATTTAATAGATTAATATTTGATGCACTGGTACTGTATAATATCTATGCACTGGCGATTAACCACAAAATGACACCTCATTAAAAAGCAATTACAAAGTTAAGGAAGCCTTTTTTGTAAATGAATCATAACATTTAATTAAATATATTTTAACTAGAATTAAACATAATGTAACTTTTTTTTTTTTAACGCAACCGTTAAAAACTTTCACTGTATTGCAACTCCCACAAAGCTTCATGTGGTTATAGAAATCAACGAAGTGTATTTAAAATACTATATTTAATTGAACTCCTAAATTTTACTTCCAAATTTTACTCATTAGTAGACATTTTTCTTAGGAAGAACAAGATGAAAATAACTTATCATAAAAATGAGGGAATAGAGATTTAGAGTCTATGTAGTAAAACTATTGTATTTTAATTTACGCTTTACTTTCTAAGCTTCTTCCTGGTAATTTTGCTCCAACATCATCTTTGTTATTTTGATTTCAAATCTATTAAAGGACATCAATGGTTAAAGCATTATTAACAATTACACAAAATAAAAATAAATATACAAAGGTTGCAAACATGGCTGCATTGCTTCAGTGGGAATCACAATTATGTATATTTGTTTTCATAATAATTATCCAAAAGTGGCCAAGTTTTTTTTTGTTTTTTTTTTTCTTTTTTTACATCCAAAAGTGGCCAAGGTTTAATTTATCAAAGATGCAGAGTTTTGATGAGAGGTTTTTACAAGACGAAGGAGAGGTTCTGTTAACTTGGGTTTTGGATTTCAGTAAATACAATTAGAGTTCTTATATTAAATTAATTAATAAATATATTTAATTTCAAATTATGATTTATTTGTGAATAAATATTTCCTTATTTTTAATTTATAATTGTTGTTGAATGATGTGTCACTTTGTAGTTAACCGTCGGTGTAAATTTATATTAATAAATGATTATTATAAATTTATATTAGTACAATGTAATAGAGTCGGTAGCATTAAAAAATGATTATTAAGACAAGTATAATTTATATTGTGGATACATTAGTTTTAATAATTTTGATTTAATAATATTATACCTTAATTATAAAAATTTTACCTAATAATTTTAGTATTAAATATCATACAATAATTATCATAAATAATGTTTAATAATTGACAAATTCTATTAGGCAATAAAAATTACTATTATAAAATCTGTTGTAATATGGACACATTATTTTTAATCATTTCGGTTTAATAATATTATATCTTATGTATAAAAATTCAAAATAATACTTTTAGTACTATTGAATATTGATTGACTAACAATTATCTTAATTATTAAGGCCATTAATAGGTATTTAGATTTAAAAAGTTTTCAAATATATGAATTATACATAGTAACATGGAATCAATTAGTAAGACAATTATATTAGGTCATCTAATTAATAATTTACTTTTTAAATTATATCTTTTTTTTTAATAATGAATATTTTCTTAAAATTTTGACGAGTTTAACAAATAATCAAATTACAATAACAACAACAACAATAATAATAATAACAACAATAACAACAACAACAACACAACAACAACAACAATAATAATAATAATAATCCAAACAAAACTATATACAAAATAAAATTAAAATTAACAAAAAAAAAACAAAAAAAAAAAAAAAAACACAAAGGCGAGCCACCGGCTCCCTTTGTAAATGATGTGGGATCATTTTTATCCCACATTGAAAATGTTTGAAAAGAGAGAGCTCCTCTATATAAGAGGAGCAATGATCCTCTTATAAACATAATTGCTTGCCCATCAATGTGGGCAAGTATTGAGAAATCAAAAGGTTCTTATTTAAGAAGCTTTAACTTTGTCTTCTTATTTTAATTTTTTTTTTTTTTTATTATTAGTGGGGGTTGTGGAAGATTAACCCAAAATGTATGTGTTGTATTAGTTTTTAGTAGTTTGGAGCAAATTACTAAGTTATTATATAATATATTTTGGTGTTTTGGTTAAAGTTAAAATGTTAAAATGACGAATTTATTAAAGCTTTGGCGAATTTATCAATAATCAAATTACAAAAAAAAATAATAATAATAATAAATAATAATAATCCAAACAAAACGATATACAAAATAAAATTAAAATTAAAATTAAAATTAATAAGAAGAAGACAAAAGGGAGCGACCTCCCTTTGTAAATGATGTTGGATCATTTTGATCCCACATTGAAAATGTTTGGAAAGAGGAGCTCTTGAGCAATGCTCCTCTTACAAACATAATTGTTTGACCATCAATGTGGGCAAGTATTGAGAAGTCCAAAGGCTCCTATTTTATTTTTGAGTACTATTGACCCGGCAAATTATGTCGTGAAATTGTGTCCACCTTGCATGATAGACATAGTTCCAAAATTGTTCATAATTATGAATATATAGTTCTATAATTATGAACATAGTGTTGTAAACATAATTATGAACATATAGTTATGTAATTATGAATATAGAGATTCAATAATTGTGAATATGAAGTTTCAAAATTATGAATATATAGCTTTATAATTATGAACATATAGTTCAGTAATTATGAACATATAGTTTTGTAATTGTGAATATAGAGTTCAATAATTATGAATATGAAGTTCAAAGATTATGAATATATAGCTTTATAATTATGAACATATAGTTTAGTAATAATTAACATAGAATTGTGTCCACATTGCAAGGTGGACACGGTTCCACAGCATAACTATTCGATTGCCATGTTACATATAATATCTGTTCATATAAACTTTCTCAACCAATTGAAGCCCCACGAGTCAAAAGGCTCTTATTTAATAAACATTATCTTAGTGGCTTCTTATTTTAGTTTTTTTTTTTTAAATTTTTTTTTTAATTTATTAGGGGGTTTGGAAAAAATTAACTCAAAATGTATATGTATTGTTTTAGTTTTTAGCAGTTTGGAGCAAATTGCTAAGTTATTAAATAATATTTTTGGTCTTTTGATTAAATATAAAATGTTAAATATGCGAATTTCTTAAAATTATGTCGAATTTGCCAAATAATCAAATTACAACAACAACAATAACAACAACAACAACAACAACAACAACAACAACAACAACAATAATAATAATAATAATAATAATAATAATAATAATAATAATAATAATAATAATAATAATATAATCCAAACAAAACTATATACAAAATAAAATTAAAATTAACAAAAGAAGAAGAAGAAGAAGAAGAAGAATAAGACAAAGAGGAGCCACGGGCTCCCTTTGTAAATGATATGAGATTATTTTGATCCCACATTAAAGATGTTTGAAAAGATGAGCTCTTGAGCTCCTCTATATAAGAGTTACAAACATAATTGTTTGCCCATCAATGTTGCAAGTATTGAGAAGCCAAAAGGTTCTTATTTAAGAAACTTTGGCTTTGTCTTCTTATTTTAGTTTTTATTTATTCATTCATTATTTATTATTTATTATTAGTGGGAGTTGGGAAAGATTAACCAAAAATGTATGTGTTGTTTTAGTTTTTAGCAATTTAGAGCAAATTACTGTGTTATTAAATAATATTTTTAGTGTTTTGACTAAAGATAAATTGTTAAAATGGCGAATTTGTGGAAATTTTGGTAAATTTGTCAATATATCAATAAATTTGTTAAAAGAGGTTTCAATAATGTGTAAATATAATCGGTGATATTAAGTTTTTTCTTTAAATGAAAAAATTGCTATATATCTAGATAAAAATATATCTTCCAACTGAGTTGTTAGAGAACGAACATATTTGCCTAATTTATAAAAATACTAAATAATGATAAATAAAATATTCAAAGTTATAGCACCGTATGCTTACATCTAGACACTAGCTATTAATTTGAGCAATTATTTACACAAATTCAAGCAATGATAACATCAAAATATATAAACGATCAAAACCATATCTTTAATTGCACTATATAATATTTGATGTTCTAATTTAAATAATTATATATCGATTCATATATTTTTAATATATTACAACAAATTCATTCCGTGCATCGCACGGGTGCAAATACTAGTTTAACTAAAATTAATTTCAATTACTTTCACAGCTTGACGGACATACACGGACTTCCAGCCACAAAATCAGATCTTGATATGGATTAAATAACAAAATTGGAATCTCAAACACACTCGCAGAGTCGCAGCTATATATAAATATAGATTAAATTAAAATTATAAACATGCATGATATACATATATTGACCACTCCTATGTTGAGCATATAATCTACTATCTACTATCTACTATACTAATAAGAGCCCAAGAGAGTTAGGCCTATAATGGGTAGAAAAAATGGCGGTTAAATTTTTTAATCAAATGAATGGCTCAGATTGATCAGATTTTAATTTTTCGTTAAGATTTCCTAATTTATCCTTAATGAATATGATTTTCCGTTAACTTTTCCGTTAAATATTATCTTTTTCGTTAATTTCTGTTAGTTCACCGTTAACTTACTCATTGATTTCAATAAGAAAGGTCTTAGGTTCGAACCTCATCCCAATCACAGTTAGCATAATTAGTACTCTATTTTACTCTTATTAAATTAAATACTCCGTAATAATTTAGTAGCTACAACAAAAAATAATACATATGCTTTCTTTAATTTAGAATTATGTGTCTACAATGTCTTTATTCAAAAAAAAATTATTCATTATCTATAAATTAAATAAAAGAAATAATTTCATTAGTTATATTGTATTTATTTTTCTCCAATATAAAAATTCTTTACATTCAAATTCATCAATTGATTATATTCGCTACATTGTCCCTACAATGCTTTATTTAAAAAAAAATTATTCATCATCAATAAATTAATTAAGAGAAATAATTTTATTAGTTATATTGTCTTTATATTTCTCCAATGTAAAAATTCTTTACATTCAAATTCATCAATTGATTATATTCACTACATTGTCTATTATCTTTTTTGTGCACTATTTTTTAATTAAAGATCAAAGTTATAATACAAAATAATGTTATATATTTATTTACCAAGAATTTTATTAATACCATGAAAAATTAAAAAAATATAATTAATAAAGCCAATCATATTAACTATTTTGAGGGATTTGTTGACAAAGAGAGTATTCAAATCACACAACAAATTGAAGTGAGAACTACCTCGCAATGTCATTGTTTGACAATCAGCAGTTAGCGGTTAGCGTTAGCGGATTATATTAGCGAATTTGACCAGCGAATTATGGCAATGGTTGATAAAAATATATTTGAAAAAATTAGTTTTTTAGATTAACATGTAAAATGAGCTAAGGGTATAATAATAATAATAATAATAATAATAGTAATAATAATAATAATAATAATAATAATAATAATAATTGTTTTAAAAAAATAAAAAAAAATAATTAAGTCAATTATATTAACTACTTGGAGAATTTATTGACAACAAGAGTATTCAAATCACACAACAAATTGAAGTGGGAAACTATCTCGCAATGTCCTTGTTTGGCAATCAGCAAGCTCTTCAATATTAGTATATATTTAATATTTTATGCCATAATTTTTATTTTCTCTCCCTTATGTCCCGTATTTGATTTCAACCATACCTATACAATTATTTTATTGACAATTATAATCAATCTTGACTATATTATTTTGCATTTGTAATCTTAGAATTGCTTATTTAAATATGCAAATTTAACATTCAATTATCTATGCATGAACAATTCCAATATAATCTTGTCTTGATATACTTTAAAGTACTTATTTTTTTAAAAAAAATATTGGGCATTATTCCAATCGCGCAATGCGCGTAAAAGACTAGTATATATATAAACATAAATGTGCAATCTAACTATAAGCTTAGACTTTTAGTTGAGATGAAACACATGCTTGAATTTGGGTTCAAATTTAAAAAAAAAAAAAAACAAAAACAAAAACAAAAAAAAAAGACGCTCACACGTGAAGGCTCAATTCTGCAATTTGTATTATCTATATTAAAGATTTTGTGTATAAATAAAAATTAGGAGTAAAAATAACATTTTTCGTAATAAAAAAATACAGTGAAAAAGATAGTGCGTGTTGTCCTTACCACACCACAATATAAAACTGTTGTAGTACGTACTCTCAAATGAGTAAACTTTTCTTCAGGTACGGATTTTATTGCCCACGACGTACGGATTCCATTGATTCAAAAAATAATAAAAAAAAAATAAAAGTTTTTTTAAAACACAAAATAAAAGTTTAAATAAATAAGTAAACAATTATTTATTTTTTTATTTTTAATTTTTTACTAAAAAAAAAAAACAAAAATAAATCATTTGCCTCGACGTATGACCAACGAGGCAAATATTTAAAAAAAAAAAAGTACAAGACGTGTTGATATGGGGATAGAGTAGTCCCCACTACATATATACTCCCCTTCTTTCTCTCTGTAATCTTCTTCGTGGTGGTCGGCGGGGAAAATGGCTGAGCAGAGGCAAATCCGTTTCGGAATATTGGGCTGTGCCAACGTAGCGCGCAAGCTGGCCAGAGCTATATCGCTGGCTCCGAACGCCACCATCTCCGCCGTGGGCAGCCGCACGGCGGAGAAGGCCGCAGCGTTTGCCGCAGAGAACGAGTGCCCCGCCACCGCGAAAATTTACGGCAGCTACGACGCCGTGCTGGATGATCCGGACGTGGACGCCGTTTACATCCCTCTCCCCACCAGCCTCCACGTGCGGTGGGCCGTCCTGGCGGCGCAGAAGAAGAAGCACATCTTGGTGGAGAAGCCGGCGGCGCTGAACGTGGCGGAGCTGGACCAGATTCTGGCGGCGTGTGAGTCCAGTGGGGTTCAGTTCATGGATGCCACCGCGTGGATGCATAATCCACGAACTGCTAAGATGAAAGAGTTCCTCTCTGATCCTCTGCGCTTTGGCCAACTCAAATCCGTAAGTTCCATTCCATGTTACATAGTTTACTAATTTAGCAAGCTTGCAATCCGCTAACTTAATGTGCAGGTGTACAGCATCGTTTCCTTTTTGTTTACTGCGGATTCTTTGAAGAACGATATCCGAGTAAAGCCAAATCTTGATGGGCTGGGAGCTCTGGGCGACGCCGGCTGGTACTGCATCCGCGCAATCCTGTGGGCCAACGACTACGAACTCCCGGAATCCGTCACGGCGGTGCGCGAGCCGGAGGTGAACGAAGCCGGGGTCATTCTCTCCTGCGGCGCTTCTATGAAATGGCAAGACGGGAGAGTCGCCACTTTCTACTGCTCCTTCATGGCCAGTATGGCCACCGACATCTGCGTTTACGGCACCGACGGAAAGCTGCGCGTCCACGACTTCATCCTCAGTTTCCCGGAAAACTATGCGTCCTTCAACACCGTCGAAGGCTCTCGCCTTACTAAGCACGTTGTGAACACCGAGCTTTCTCAGGATCCTCTGATGGTGATGGAGTTCTGTAATCTCGCCGGGAGTGGAAGAGCGCCGGAGAAGAAGTGGCCGGTTATCTGCCGGAAGACGCAGCTGGTGGTGGATGCATTCAACGCATCTATTGAGAAAGGTTTTGAGACTATTGAGGTGGTCTACTAAGTAGAAAATTTTTATATAATATCTACTAAATAAATCTATTCCAATAAAACGTACTGTTTTGGGAGGATTTCTTATTATTCCAAAGTTTCACCTTGGCTCGACAGAGCATTTTGGGAGGATTTAAATCATAGTAACCATAGAGGCTAGACTGGTACTCACTGCGATCATTATTTCAAAGTTTCACCTCTATGACCAGTTGAGCTACCCATGCGGACGTTTGATTCTTATTATGAGTATATGTTTCATGCCATTTTAGGGATGCGTTTTTAATTTATTAATATTTTCTAATTTCGTTAAAACTATATTTTGGACTTTATGAATTTGAATTGTCCTTTAAATCTATGAAGAGATAGTTCATGTTAATATAACTTCAAAATGCAACACCAAATTGTACGTACACTTATGTGCAATTCAGTTATTCCTTTAAATAATATTGAGTAAGGGTAGTTTTTCATCAATTATTAGAGTTTTTATCATAGTCCATGCTTTGATAGTCATGAATTTCATATGTAAGCATATATGGAACCAAACCTTTTATCTAATAAGTGTCAAATTTTGAGACCAACATTGTTAGTCATGAATTTCAACTTTACTAATAACATTTGTATGAGTTAATATTTAATAACACTTTTGAATATGAGCAACGTCACAGATAATGTACCATCTCATTGTTAGTTTAAACTTTAATTTAATCGTGGATGAGCATTTTGAAGCAGGTGTAAGCATGTGAAGCATTTCCAACTTACCCAAGAACATATATATGATCTAATCCATGCATGTGGCCTTCTATCTCTCGAATCTGAGAAGCATAGCAGATGGGGGATGCTTGATCTAATATGTTCATTGAGATAGACCGTTTAACTCGTCGAGAGGTGTATTATCAACTTAACTTTTTAGTTAAAATAGAGCATGTCCTTTAACACGATCCAAGATATGCTTATGAGCAAAGTGGATGTATAAATACCCTTAGGGAAAGGGTTTATGGTCTGATTTTTTTGATATTCTAAGCCAATAACGTTGTCATTGTTCTCAAATCACCACTTGCAATATTCCTTTGTTTCTTCACCCTCTAGAGTGATTGTGCATGCCGTGTTGGTTTTTGAATTTTTGTGACCTCGACTCGTTATTGTAAATAAATGAAGTTCTACTAAAAGTATAAGCACAACATTTAAGTAGAACGATCTATTAGGGTGAAGAATCAATTTCTCAGGCAATATTGGTGGAAACTGGTGAATAGTACAAGTTTCAAGTTATCTATGCATATTCAAGCTAAGGCTTGAGACATCTGTTGGGGAAATAGAACGGTTTTGCCATGCGGCATGCTCAATTAATTAGGTCATTATTATGATAGAGAAGTGATTTGGTGAAAAAAACTGATGAGTTTCAAGATTAATTGCATATTTTTTTTATTTCTTGAGTAACTAGCTAGGTCAACAATAAAAAGTGGTACTCTAAAAATTGGAGTCATGTGCTCTTTGGCATTTTGCAGTTTTGCACATCCTAAAATTCGGCCCTATGTGTATGTGTTGAGCATATAATATATAAACATAAACGTACAATCCAATTATCAACTTAGAATTTTAGTTGAGATGTAATACATATTTCAATTTGGTATATATCAGAGCCAACCCCTGGTTCACGTGTTGATTGAATCTTGTCAAAAGTATCGGTTCACACACGCGAGGGGGGTAATGTGCAATCTAACTAGCAGTTTAGATATTTAATTGAGATGTAATACATGCATGTTTCAATTTTGTGTTGCCCACCCTCTATCTAAAGTCGTAAAACTGACCGTATTAAAATTCTATATGGCAAATTATACCATGGACTAGGGTCTACCTTGAAAGATAGACCCTGATCCAAAAATAAACATCAAATTATGTATCTATAGTTGACACATTCTGTACCTGCAGTTAATAATTTATGTACATGTAGCTATCATATTATGTACATGTAGCTATCATATTATGTGTCAGCAATTATCAAATTATTTATTTATATGTACAGAAATTATTAACTGTAGGTACAAAATATATTAACTGGAAGTACGAAATTTTTATATCACAATATAATATGAACCCATGTCCATGGTATAATAATTGAATTCTATACATACAAGGTATAATATAACACATAATGACCCGTTAGAGCATCTCCAACCCACTTAACACCAAAACACCAAATTTTTTCACCAAATGTCACATCAGAAGGAATATTCTTAGCATCTTCTAACACCAAATTTTATTCATCCCCAACCCATTTACACCAAAACACCAAATTTCTACACTAAAATAATTTAATTTCTCAATTATTAATTCGAATTTAATTAGTTTAATATAATTTTGTTCGAACTTAATAAGTTTAATATAAAATATAACTTGTGATGTAAATAATAATTTTTATTAATATTAATTTTTCATAACATTAATTATTGAAAAATAAAATTTAACAATATTTTTGAAAATTTAATTTATTCCACAATAATAATATATATTTTAATTTTTATTATGTTTTAGTTATGTTTAATGTATTTAAAATTTTAATTAATATATATATTCAATATTAGTCTTGTTTCGATCGTCTCAATGAGATATTTAAAATGGTATAATTTATATAATACAAACTTTAAATATAAGTATTTAACAAAATAAAAAAAAATTATATAAAACAAATAAAGGATATGTTTGGAATTATTAAAAAAAAGCAAGGGCAAAATGATAACTTTACTCCCCATTTAAGATTTGTCGTTGATGAACAGTGCCACACCATATATGGCGCGGCACTATTCATCAACGCCAATAATATTGGCGATATGGTGTTTTGCATCTTCACCTTGGAGAGCAAAAATTTGAGAAAATGGAGGGATAGCGTTGAAATTTGCAGATATATCGCCAAATTAGAGATGCTCTTAGACTTGTTAAATGCACTTTTTAAATAAAGTTTAGCTAAGATACAAACTTGGAGACACATTATTTCAAACCCCTACATTGCCCTTATAAGCAATAATTTACGTTTCTTGGTCATCCATCCGTGCATGCCCGAACCCTTGCTGGATTTGGTGAAACATGTAAAATATTCATTTGTTTTCAAAAAAAAAAAGTCCTTCACGTACTACGGATTTTATTTATGCAAGACATGCAAAAGAAAACGTGAAACGTTGTTGATAACTCTTCTTTCCTATTTTTCTTATTTTTTCCATATCAAAAAATTATATCATGAATCGGGTGTATTTTGTATTGTATATTTTAATTTAAATTCTAAATGACATTCAAATTATTTGTCTGCCGTTACACTAGAATAACCCCCAAGTTCTCAAGGTCACTAGTGCAAAGCTTTAAGGTAATCGGTCAAACCGACTGAATTAACCCTGCAGTGCACTCTTCTTTCATATTTTTTCTAATAAAATTTCAAATATTAATCTTTAAAAAAAAATTCAAATATTAAATTTAAATAAAATAAAATTTTTAAAAAATTATTTATTATTATGAATTTTACCACCTGAACTCCTTATTTCTATTTTCTAACTTTTACTTCATGATATGATAACTGATGATAAGTTAACTGAGTTCCAAAAAAAATGTTTAATATTAAAATTTTGAAAAATGAAATAAAAGTTAAGAGTATAATTTTAAAATATAAGTATCATTTTCTATCAATCGCTTTGTAGTCAAGCAGCATAACCGTGACCCCTCAAGTGAGAGGTCTAAATTCAAATGGGGACATTGACCTTTTATGCATGAAGAGATACTACATTTTAATAGCATCAATATCATTCAATAAAAAAAGTATCATTTTCTAAGAAAATAGATAAATACAAAAACGTGTTGACAGAGGTCCCCACATGCCCAAACGCTCCCCTTCTTTCTCCTGTATAAGTACAAAACGTGGAGCTCAGGTCTGTGTAGTGTTCTTCAATTCGTGGTGGTCGCCGGGAAAAATGGCTGAGCAGAAACAAATCCGTTTCGGAATACTGGGCTGCGCCACCGTAGCGCGCAAGCTGGCCAGGGCTATATCGCTGGCTCCGAACGCCACCATCTCCGCCGTGGGCAGCCGCACGGCGGAGAAGGCCGCAGCGTTTGCCGCAGAGACCGAGTGCCCCGCCACCGCGAAAATTTACGGCAGCTACGACGCCGTGCTGGATGATCCGGACGTGGACGCCGTTTACATCCCTCTCCCCACCAGCCTCCACGTGCGGTGGGCCGTCCTGGCGGCGCAGAAGAAGAAACACATCTTGGTGGAGAAGCCGGCGGCGCTGAACGTGGCGGAGCTGGACCAGATTCTGGCGGCGTGTGAGTCCAGTGGGGTTCAGTTCATGGATGGTACCGTGTGGACGCATCATCCTCGAACTGCTAAGATGAAAGAGTTCCTCTCTGATCCTCTGCGCTTTGGCCAACTCAAATCCGTAAGTTCCATTCCTTCTCCTTCTTCTTGGCTTAGCTTCTTCCCATTATTCATTTTTAGCGGCTGTTGCAGCACGGAGTAAAGAAACAGTATTGTAAATTGTAATCCATATAATTGGAGAGAAAATATTATGTTGAGAAACATTACACTGATGCAAATAGATTGTATCGTAGACATTAAACCCTAGCATGGTGGGTCTTAGGCACAGGATATTAGTTACCATGATTTACTCATCAACTACCTTCTCCAATTGAGGTATGAGAGTCTTATGACAGGTTTGGTTTCCAAAATAGGTCTGAAATGGAATAGCATTCTATACGTATATTCCTTTGTTTGGTAAAAACATCTATATTATTCCTGAGAATGACTTATTATCCTTGCAAGGGGAATAGAGATTCATGGAACCCTGGTATTAGGTTATTCCTGAGTTTTCAGGAATAACCTAAAGTTGCTATTTCATATTTTACCCCAATTAAATTTATTTCTTATTTCACCACCACCGTTGCCGCCAGCACCACCATCACATATTTTTATAAGGGTATTTATGTCTTTTAAAACATATTTTATTGCTATTCCTTAAACCAACCAAACACCGTAATATAATTCTTAAAGTCTTTCCTTTCGCAAACCAAACAATAGAGTACAATTCATATTCTATTCCTTATGGAATAGCATTCCTATTATCTCAAAATTTATTCCGTGAACCAAAGGTACATGCTGTTAGGGCAAGGAAATTTTCACTTTGTAGGCAAAAAAACAATTTCACTCTCGGTGAAAATCGCCTATTAACTTTTTAAAAGTTGAAGTCTTTAGCTATGGACAACTTAGAGTAACTGTTTTACCTCCTTGTTATATTTTATTATGGAGCATTTGATTCACATAATCTTGGATTACTCCAGGTAATAAGATTACCTCTAATGTGAAATTTTGGGAATATAAGATTTACTTATGTGTTTGGTTTGGATTTTGAAATATAATATTACAGATATATTTTAGGTTACATGGATGAATTTACAATAATATCCTCAATAATATCAAAAATATATATATATATATATATATATATATATATATATATATATATATATATATATATATATTGTATGTGCAGGTTCACAGCATCGTTTCGTTTTTGGTTAGCGCGGATTCTCTGAAGAACGACATCCGCGTAAAGCCAGATCTTGATGGGCTGGGAGCTCTGGGCGACGCCGGCTGGTACTGCATCCACGCCATCCTATGGGCCAACGACTACGAACTCCCGGAATCCGTCACGGCGGTGCGCGAGCCGGAGGTGAACGAAGCCGGGGTCATTCTCTCCTGTGGCGCTTCTATGAAATGGAAAGACGGGAGAGTCGCCACTTTCTACTGCTCTTTCTTGGCCATTTTTTCCACCGACATCTGCGCTTACGGCACCAAAGGAAAGCTGCGCGTCCACGACTTCGTCATCCCTTTCGCACCACAGTCTGCGCCGTTCTACACCTTCGAAAGCTATCGGTTAATTGAGCACGGTGTGGCTGCGGAGCTTCCTCAGGATGTTTTGATGGTGATGGAGTTCTGTAATCTCGCCGGGAGTGGAAGAGCGCCGGAGAAGAAGTGGGCGGTTATCAGCCGGAAGACGCAGCTGGTGGTGGATGCAGTCAACGCATCCATTCACAATGGGTTTGAGACTATTGAGGTTGTCTACTAAGGCTCCGTTTCTTGGAGCTTATTATGCCATAAGCTCTATTTATTAATGTTCATAAATAAATAGCAGCATATTTGAAATAATATAAGTGTTTTGAAAAGAAGCTAATATCTTCTAAACTTTTTTAAAAATAAATAAATGGCATCTTTTAAATAAAAGGCTGTAAAGTTAATTGATTCCAATGTCTGTCATATCTTTGCGAAGCTTCAAAATATAATGAAACTGTGAAGCAGGTAAAGTTAATTGTTAGTGAATGGTATGTATATGGAGCGTGCTGAGCATCAATTCGTGACTCTTGCTTAGTTGTGTCTGATTTTCTTGTTAGTTTGCGTTGTCAATCATATTATTAATTTATATGTGCAAAAAAAAAAAAAAAGTACTTTTCATATATAATTGCATGTATTCTGTTTGTTTTCTAATGTTCTATCTCCCTCATATTGGAAGAGAGTATATACTTGAACGCATCCATATTGTTTTGTAGAAATTATATATGTGTAATGTAAGAGTAGCTCTATTACTTAGCTTATGTAAGATTCTTATTTTTCTTTTCTTAGTTGCATGGATTTCAGATGAAATTAAAATCTAATAATGACAGTGTTAGGGTATAAATGGTTGTGTCTATAAGAGTATTTGTGTAGTTACATGTGAATTCTACATTCTTGAGAATAGTTTTGGGATCAACAAGATAAATAGAGAATTCTAAAATCTATTTTTTGATGTATTTTGCGACATGCATGCACGAGGTGCATGCTAAGGATATATGGGCCATAGGGTTCATGGTGGCGGAGATGATAGCTGGAGAATCACTTTGAATGTTCTGTAATAGTAACAACGACGATAAGTTCGCTCTACACAGAGTCTTCAAATCCCAACTGACATATCTGATCGTGCCAATAATTTTTTGATGAGGTGTTTTGAAAGAAACCCAAACGTCACATGAACTGGTGTTGATAAGCTACTCAATCATCCATTTGTTGCCAATACTAATAATCCGATGTTATTTGTCAATCTATGCTTTACCTTTGTAATCTTTATATATATATATATATATATATATATATATATATATATATATATGCCAAATTTTCTTTTACATTTTGAAAATTCTTTGTAGATTCTACATACTGGTTATAAAGTTTCTCTATTTGTGTCAAATGTGTATTACCCCATTTCTTTAGATTAACTTAATAGCGTTTTTATAGGTATTGATGTGATAATATGGGTTTTATATATTCAAATAAATGACATATAAACAACTAAAAATATATGATTACTTTTGGAGTAATCTAGTAATTAATAGTTAGAACCAACTTATAATATGAGTATTACATTCAATAATGAATTAATGTTCCTAATACTTTTCTCATTTTTAATTACTAATTATATTGTTTGCTTTCTTCTACTTATTCATAGATTTTGTGTGTGAATAAAAATTAGGAGTAAATATAACATTTTTCATATTAAAAAATACAAAAGGAAAAAGATAGTGCTTGTTGTCCATACCACACCACAATATAAAACTATTGTAGTACGTACACTAAAATGAGTAAAATTTTCTTCAGGTACGGATTTTAATGCCCACAGGCCACAACATACGGATTCCATTGATGCAAAAATAAATAAATAAAAGTTTAAATAAGTAAACAGTACAATTACTGCGTATTTATTTATTTATTTATTAAGGAGTATTTATTATTTTTAATTTATTTACTAGAAGAAAACAAAAATAAATCATTTGCCTCGACGTTGAGGCAAATGATTTTTTTTTTTTTTAAAGTACAAGATAAGAAAAGTACAAGACATGTAATTAGGCCACTGAACACTTAAAAAAAATATATATAATTAGACCACTGAACACTTTAAATGTATACAATTTCACCTGATAGCAGATTATTATCAATTTCAACAGGTTAGTTTCTTACGTGGTAGCTAAGTTGACATTTTTAATAATAAATTTTAAAAAAATTAAAATTAAAAAAAAAAAAAAAAAAAAAAAAAAAACGACAGCGTGGTCGCCTGTCACCCCCTCCCCCTCTTCCTTTGTCTCCGGCATAGACGAAGGAAGGGGGGGGGGGGGGGGGGGTGTGACGTGAGACAGATCTTTCGTCTCATGCCATCCCTTTCCCCCTCCTTCGTCTCCGCCGGAGACAAAGGAAGAGAGGGAAGGGGTGGCCGGCTGCCACCTTGTCTTTTTTAAAAAAAAATAATTTTTAATTTTTTTAATTTTAATTTTTTAAAAATTTATTAAAAATGTCAATTCAGCTGCCAGGTAAGTAGGTAACCTGCTGAAATTTAAAGTAACCTGCTATCATGTGAAATTGCATACATTTAGCGTGTTCAGTGGCCTAATTGCACATTTTTTTTTTCGTTTAGTAGTCTAATTGTATTTTCAGATTACGTTCAGTGACCAATTTGAACCTTATTCCTATTAAAAATGTACTTTTTATTTATGGTCTACACAATTGTGTGGACCTTGTCCATGCAATAATGATTGGGTTTTGGGGCTATAGGATAAATCTAACCAACCCAAAGCCAAGAGGCCCAAGATTACCAATGCAATCATATGGGCCTCATATCTAGAATCTCTTGGGCCTCTTGTCAAATGGGCTCCTTTCCTTGTGAACATAGGGACAATGTTAATGGGCGGCCCAAATACCCAATACTTCCTAGAATCAATTGGGACTACCTGCCCAATATATTTTGACCAAGATGGTGACATTATTACAGTATGGTCAAACAGCAGTCATGATTCGATCTTAATTATTGAGTCAAATCCGACGGTTGAATGAGTAATTTTGTGATTGGGAAAATTCGCAAAAAAAAAAAAAAAAAAAAAAAAAGGAAGAAGGAGCTACTACTCCGACCACCATCATAATTCATAATAATAAGTTTAAAAGCAAAGAGGTGGAGAGAATAAAACATGACTCTATTATTTAAAGATTACAATGCAAGTTTAATTCTTGATAATATTTTCTTGGTTGAGTCTGTCATGCAGGATCTTCATACTCCTATGTAATATATGTGTTATTATACAAGAATTAGGTTTATTACTGTTTGAACTATTACAAGAAACAAAGACCGGAGTTCACCACGTATACACCCAGACTATTACACAAGAGTAGATATTATCATATGCATACCACACGCTCTTTGATAACCTCTCTTGTGTAATTTACGTGTTATTTAAACTCTTAAAACACTGCACACCATTCCGTAATGGCTCATAATAATAATAATTCTTTTCTTAAAAAATTGCTTTTTAATCACTAACCACATAATGAAAATCATTAACATTTTGTCCGCATGCTTTAATTTTCAAACCATTCCCTCACATTTCAACAAACATTTGAGGTGGGCTTCACCATCATTGTCTTCCTCCATTTCCGCCGTTTATCTTTTATTTTATTTTTTTTCTCCCATGTAGAATAATTTCGTAGATTATCCATACAAATTCATTCAATATGTACTAATTCATATCATGTTATTACATCATATTTGTTAAAGGTGATATGGTTTGGAGGGGATTAGGCATTGCCTAAAGTTGGCCAGATCCAAACCAAAGGCATAAACCTCCTATAGAAGGACAAAAATTAACGATTTATGAGACAATCTCAGTTCAGACTTGATATTTTAAAACATATTTAGAATTAATTATGGTCTAGTCGATTTGTGATCAACTCTAACATTGTTAATTTTCTATAGTAACATAACGATTAATACCAACATAATGTTATTATCCATACAAATACATTCAAAATTATTAGTCAAAGACCTCGTGGTCGAACGACATAGTTGTAGCCCCTCAAATAAGAGGTCTCAGGTTTGAATCCCAGGGGCGAGAAAGTATGTATAAATAGATTGGTAATTAGAGGTGGTGGGGTGAAGGTTGAGCGTGACCCGATCTTAGTCCAGAGCGCTAGGCTCGTTAGAGACTTGGGCTAGATTAGTGATTAGAGGTGGTGGGGTGAGGGTTGGACATGACCCGATCTTAGTCCAGAGCGCTAGGTTACAAGCCATGTACACATTTTAGAAGGCAATGGAGTGGATGAATTGGGTTAAGAAGCATCAGATTAACCACTAACTAATCCATCTGGACTAATTAAATCAAAAGACAAAACACAATCCAAAACAAGCAAACAATCCCAAGAGCATGGAGACAACAATGTCTCAATCCTCAGCTCACACATAATCTTATTTTGAGTACGAAATTGCAGCCTTCCGTTCCGTTATGTAGTTTTCCTCAACGGAGTTTGGAACTCATGGCCCCACATTCCGGGTTGGACTTTTACCCACATTGTCTTGTCACTTTCCCACATCCCCAAGAGCATGGAGACAACAATGTCTCAATCCTCAGCTCACACATAATCTTATTTTGAGTACGAAATTGCAGCCTTCCGTTCCGTTATGTAGTTTTCCTCAACGGAGTTTGGAACTCATGGCCCCACATTCCGGGTTGGACTTTTACCCACATTGTCTTGTCACTTTCCCACATCCCCAACCATTTACCAATTAATTTCTTTTAATTTAATTACTAAATATATAACACATTTTTTAGTGTATGCACTATGTAAATCATAGTACTGGATAATGGTTGATAAATTATACAAAAGAAGTAAATCACACAACAAATTTTGTGTGATGAATTTTTGTGTAATAACTCACAAATCAACAAAGAGAAGTAAATTATACTAAAAAAATTACGTGCGACAATTTCTTGTGTACTAGTTACGACGAGCTCTTATGTAATAGATTACAAATCATATAATAAAGATAAATAGTATTAGAAAAACATTGTCAATAGAGTATTATGTAATAGCATGCCTGCGAACCCTCACGTGCTATGGACTTGATTTGCTCATTAATCGTAAATATGTGTTAGCTAGAATCAAACTCGTTATATTTAAATATAATAATAATATTTTACTCACTTAATCACCTATTTTAGAGCTGGATTGAATATATAATTATTGAAGTGTATATTTTGTTTCAATTAAAAAAGATGTTTTGTTTCAATTAAAAGTCTAAGCGATAGTTAATGTACATATTTTATATGTGATGTATATAAAATGGTCAAGAATAGCAAGTTGGTTAATCTTAAAGGTGTTTCTAACATTAAAATATTGGAGCTTTCATGTGCCATTGTGTCCCATAAGATGCTTTCCTTACTGGGGAAAGTCACATTCGGTTGACAATACAACTAATAAATCATAACAATTTGTCATATTTGTTTGGCAATATATATAACTAACGACTAATGAGGTAAATATTTTAGATTTCATTGCCAGTTTAATTCATAAATAAAAATTTATGACGTAATAATCCATCCTGGCATCATTGATAGTGTGACACTACAAGGTACTGTATTATACTTTGAAATATTTACGGAGTATATTATTTTCTACTTTAATATGGAAATCATGTTTTATGCTGGCTCTTCACGTGTATAGATCAATTACTTTTAAATGCATTTTAATAACGCATGAATCAAGTTAGAAATTTTATGATACTAAATTAAAATATGTATTTCATTTCAACTAAAAATATAAAGGAAAAGAGTTAGCCTCCGAACTTTAGCTGAAAAGTGATTTAGTTTTATTTAAAAAAAAAATACTACTGACCCTGTTAGAATGCATAACTACTAACAGAATGCAATATTTGTTCATAATTACTTTCTCAACCTACAAAAACACAAAGAGTTAATATCACATCCACTGAGGCTCGAACTCAACTCCCACATGAAAAGCAATTAAGTGCCATTAAGTTTTTAAACTTTTAAAAAATGCTAAAATTTGTGAATAATGATTCGAGATCGAGTCTCGATGTGAGCAATCTCTAGGGTCCTTGGATTGAAGATTCAACCCTTTGGGAACAATGTTAAACCATGGGAAGCTGACACTTCATTCAAGAATCTTGGTGCAATTTATTGCAACACTTAAACCTCTTAAAGCTTCGCCATTAATGGTCATAATGGAACTGCCGAAGGGAGTTGTGGGCTGCGAAGAAGACGCACTGCGCAGTGCAGGAAAAAAAGAAGTGATCTTTATATCACAGAATATTAATGTTCGTACGTTCGAAGTAGAACAAGGAAAGATTTTTACAGATTACACACGGATGTGAAAGTAGAACAACTAGCGTTGTGTTCCACCAGAGGTCTTGTCCGCCATTGTTGTCGGAAACAAGAAGAGGAAGCCATTTTCTTCAGGCGCAATTTTTTTGAAAAAAGAAAAAAAAAGAAAAAATCTTCAAAAAAGTCATTCTTGTTGGTAGAAAACGCTTTACTTTTGTTTTTAATCATGAATAATTATTAATTTCTTTTTATTATTACGGAGTACTCCGTATTATTTTAATCCATTTTCGTTTTTCGAGCTCACTGTATATATATATATAATAAAAGTGTTTTCACTGACAGGCCGCGGTGAAGAAAGCGCGAAGCGGCGAAGCCGTTTGGAGTTGGGCGGGCAGGACGGGCAACCCACCGTTCGGGCAGCACTCCAAAACACTGACACGCCCAAAAAGAACACATAATAATCTCTCAGCGCTCAGTAGAGAGAGAAAATGCAGAGCTCTCGCAGGCCAGCCAGCTAGAGAGAGTAAAAGGCAGTACAAATGTGAAAAGTTGCACTGAGATTTTTTAAAAAAATTGAAAAAAGAGGGATTTTTCTGCAGCTCTGGAACCCAAAGGAACCAGAAAAGAAAGAAAAAGATTGAATCTTTTGTTTCTTTTTTTCGTTTGGTGGTGTTTGAGATCGGGTGGTTTTTTAGAGCATCCCATTCTGGTGGGTTCTGGGTAAATGGGTGTTGTTTTTCTTGGATCTAAGATAGGTTTTTGCTAGTTTTGTTGAATGAGAGTGTGTTGGTGTGTGTATATATATGCGTGTATATATATGCCTGGAAATCTGTATGTATAGGTGATGAAGGGTGTGCATACAGAGGCATTGGTATCACTGGTGGTGTGGCTGATCCTGGTGGTTCATCCATTCAGCCTTATTCTTGCTAACTTGGAAGGTGCTTGCTTCTATTTCCATTTTCTCATTTTTTTTGTTTGAATTTAATGATTTTTCAAAAAAAAATCCAAACATTTTTGTTTGAAAATGGATTGAAAAATTACATGAGTTGGATTGTGGAAGGTACCATGGATTAATGAACTGAGCTTAGCAATAAATGCTACAGTGATGGTTATTGATCTTTCATTCATTCTTTACTGTTTTTCTGTCTTTTATTTAATGAAGTCTTTATCTCTTGGCTCCCAATTCATCTTCTGTAGTTTTTGCAGGTAAATTTTATCTGTTTTTCCTGAGATTAATTAGTATTAGGGCTGTCTTAAATCTTAATGCTTTCATATTGTGTTTGTGTGAAAAGGTGATGCTTTGCACAGCCTAAGGGCCAATTTGGAAGATCCTAACAATGTTTTGCAAAGTTGGGACCCTACCCTTGTCAATCCCTGCACATGGTTCCATGTTACTTGCAACAATGATAATAGTGTTATACGCGTGTAAGAACCCGCTGTCTTGTGCACTGCAATTTATGTATTCGTGCTTCGATTTTTTCATAATGACCGGGTATTGAGTTAGTGGAGTACTGTACGGTTCGTTTAACACCATTGAATGTGTTTGTTTCTAGTGATCTCGGAAATGCTGCTTTGTCTGGCCAATTAGTTCCGCAGATTGGTTTGCTGAAGAATTTGCAGTACTTGTAAGTCTGTAAAAATTTAGCTGTTTTGGTGTGTTATCTTGTAAGTTTTAGCTTAGATGTTCGCTTTCTGTTTGCCCAGTTGAATGTTGTTTTCATTGTATTGGTGATCGTGGATATGTTACTTACTGGCTTGTTCAGCTTCAGGAGAGGTCTTACATCTAGGTAGCCTTTCAAAATAAGCTCTTATTTTAAGCTAGGAGCTTATTTTGGGAACATTACCAAACAGAGCTTATAGCTTATTAGTAGCTTAAAATAAGCTATAAGCTTCTAAATAAGCTCTGCCAAACAGAGCCTCTAGACTTGTCACTAGATAAATGCCACGTGTTCATTAGACTTCTGGAACTGGAAACCGTTGTGAAGAAATACAAAATCCACAACTTATTTGGTTTGGTTTGTGACAGGGAGCTGTACAGCAATAACATAACCGGGCCAATTCCCAATGATATCGGAAACTTGACTAATCTGGTGAGCTTGGATCTCTACTTGAACAGCTTTACGGGTCCCATCCCGGATTCCTTGGGGAAGCTTTCAAAACTGCGCTTCCTGTATGTACATTTATCCTTTGCTTTGAGTCCCTAAGTTATTATGCCATTAATTTCCTAGTACTTAAATCTCGAGGTGTTACTGCTTAGTAAAGTGCTTTCTATGGTCGAAACTAAGTCCGTTTTAAGAACATCTACATTGTCCTTGTGGTTTTTGTGCAAGGATAGTCGGCTCAACAACAACAGCTTGACGGGTTCCATTCCCCTGCCACTAACTAATATAACGACTCTACAAGTGTTGTAAGTAAACAAGTCGATAGCAACTCCTGATATCTTTTCCTTTTTCCGAGCACAAGTTCATAGATATTATGGCGTTATTTTCAGGGATCTTTCAAACAACCGCCTCTCTGGTGTAGTTCCAGATAATGGTTCATTTTCCTTGTTTACGCCTATCAGGTATGTTGCTGATAACTTCACCTAAAATCGATTTGACTGCAAATATAGAACTAACTTATGTATCTACTCTACAAATATTTAGCTTTGCCAATAACTTGGATCTTTGTGGGCCCGTCACTGGACATCCTTGTCCAGGATCGCCACCATTTTCTCCACCCCCTCCGTTTGTTCCACCGCCAACCATTGCTGCTCCAGGTAATTGGTATACGTCTTACTTATAAATTAAAATTGGGCCACTGATACCCTGTTATAAACTAAAAAAAATTAAAATTGGGCCAGACTCACTCAACTACCATGTTATAAACAAAAAACTAAAAGATTAAATTCAACCAATTAGTTAGTCTAACTCATGGTCTTATAAACTCATATATTTTCTCTTATTTTATCAATGTGGGACTCTTAACAGGTGGAAACAGTGCAACTGGAGCAATTGCGGGAGGAGTAGCTGCAGGTGCAGCTTTACTGTTTGCTGCCCCCGCCATTGCATTTGCGTGGTGGCGTCGCAGAAAACCACCAGAGTTTTTCTTCGATGTTCCAGGTCAGTAGTTCTCTTATGACAGACCACCGGAGTTTTTCTTTTTGTGGTTTCAATGATCATTGGTTTTTTTTTTTGGTATTCTACAGCTGAAGAGGATCCCGAAGTTCACTTGGGGCAGCTTAAGAGGTTCTCTCTCCGAGAGCTACAGGTTGCAACAGACAGTTTTAGCAACAAAAACATCCTGGGCAGAGGTGGATTTGGCAAGGTATACAAGGGACGCCTTGCAGATGGGTCGTTGGTGGCTGTAAAACGACTAAAAGAGGAGCGTACGCCTGGCGGAGAGCTACAATTCCAAACGGAAGTTGAGATGATTAGCATGGCAGTGCATCGAAATCTCCTTCGGTTGCGTGGCTTTTGCATGACACCAACTGAACGACTCCTAGTCTACCCCTATATGGCCAATGGAAGTGTCGCGTCATGCTTGAGAGGTAATGTGTTTTTTTTTTTTTTTTGAGTACTAATAACTCTGTTACAATGCAATATCTAATTACTTTATCAACCTACTGAAGCACAAAGAGTCAATATCGCCCCACTGAGGCTCAAACCCATGACCTCCCATATGGGAGAGCCACTCCGTGCCACTAGACCACAAGGTCATTGGCTGCGACTAGTCTTTCTTGCTTACACGTTTTTTGATTATGGTTTGCTCTTTATTTCTTTAGAACGGCAACCATCTGAACTGCCACTTGACTGGCCTACACGAAAGTGCATTGCTTTGGGCTCAGCAAGGGGGCTATCTTACTTGCACGATCATTGCGATCCAAAGATCATCCACCGTGACGTGAAAGCTGCCAACATACTGCTAGACGAAGGGTTCGAGGCTGTTGTTGGGGACTTCGGTTTAGCCAAACTCATGGATTACAAAGACACTCACGTCACCACAGCTGTCCGTGGCACAATCGGGCACATAGCCCCGGAGTACCTATCTACTGGGAAATCTTCAGAGAAAACTGACGTCTTTGGGTATGGGATCATGCTTTTAGAGCTTATCACAGGACAAAGAGCCTTTGATCTCGCTCGTCTTGCAAACGATGATGATGTCATGTTGCTCGATTGGGTATTCTCATCACAAACTAAAAGCTCAAGTTGATATATCTTTGCTCTCAACAATCACGAATGCATTCATTCTGACTTAATAACTGTCATTTTCTTGAAGGTGAAAGGACTTCTGAAAGAGAAGAAACTGGAAATGCTGGTGGACCCAGACCTCGAGAAAAATTATGTGGATAACGAGGTCGAGCAATTGATCCAAGTGGCGTTGCTATGCACGCAGAGCAACCCGATGGATCGTCCCAAGATGTCGGAGGTGGTGAGGATGCTGGAAGGCGACGGGTTGGCTGAGAAATGGGATGAGTGGCAGAAGGTGGAAGTTCTCAGGCAGGAAATCAATCTTGCAGCTCCTCATTCTACATCAGATTGGATTGTAGACTCCACAGAAAATTTACATGCGGTTGAACTGTCTGGTCCTAGGTGACCTTTGATCTTAAGTTATGAAAAGGTTGTTAGGCCCTGTGACCCCTTTTTTGGGGGGCTGCATTGGTGATGACATTTTCTTCAATGGTCATCTATAAGTTTAATATAATTAATGTTTTTTCAATTCTTGGGTGCAATTGCTTGATTCTTTTCCTAATACTTGATTCTTAATGGTTGGTTCATTCCAAGTTCTCATTGGTTGGTTGTTATTATTGTTGATTTGTCGGAGTATATCTTGGACTATCTTGGACCTCATGAATCGTCAAGATTTCATGTCTTATATGGGAAGAAAGAAATAAAGAATATCAAACTAATTGTCAAAAAAGCATCTTTACAAAACCACAGTTCAACTGAGAAACTCAAATTACATTGATTACCCTTGCATTTTCTCTGATACAAATCAAAATAAGTAGTACTTGTAGGCAAATATAAGGTAGACACTAGAAGATCTTATGACAGCCCCAGCAGGCGGCAGCTTTGGTGGTGGTGGTGGTGGGGCAAAGTGATTCAGCTCACTGCTCATGTGGTGGCCTGGAGTTGAATGACTGAGCATTTGAACTAAGATTTGAGCCCTGTCGTGTAAACAAGTTTGGGTATGAGAAGTATGTTTCATCGTCGATAGAAGGCAATCTCTGAGGTTGATGATGCCTCGATTGATCGTTGAGCTTTGGGCTTTCAGAGATTGAAGCAGCATCGGAGCTGGAAAATGAGCTTTCGTGCTCCAAATGAGGCTTTTCAGAGCTGTCATCCTTCTGTGCATCAACATGGAATGGGTCCTTGCCGGCATCATCCTTTTTCTTTGTTAGTTCACTGATTCTGAGCTGTGCAAGGCTCGCCGCTGAGCGAGCAGCAGCAGCTGCACGTTCAGCTGATTCAGCCGCGGCCTGAGCAGCGGCTAATACATCTTGTAAATCTACATTCGTTTCACTTGGGGCTTTTGGAAGGGGTGGAGGCAGATCACTTTGTTTCACAGAAGAAGATGATTTTGGTGGGGGAGCCATGAATGGCAAGAACTGCTTCTCTTCATTTGGAGCAGGTGACAAATCAGTCAATTTATGCTCCCTTTCCAACAAAACTTCCTCATGCTCCATCTCCGGTTTATTTGATGCTAAACCATTAACTTCTGAAGATTTTTCAACTTCATGATCGAAATCAGATAATGCAGAGGCAGGAAAAGGAAGCATTTCTGGGGTTGAGGCAGCAGCTGTGTTTGAATGCAGTGGTTGCCTAGGGACTTCCGGAAAATCTAATATGTCGTACTCACCATCAGAATCATCAGATAGTTTATCTAAGACTTCTGAATCGTGTTTTTCCTCGGGAAGAGGCACCTTAGACCCACTGATTAATTGTGTCGGTCCATGCTACAAAAGTCGAACACATGTAAGGTTACGATACGAGCATTAAAATTATAGCTGAATGAAGGTCAGAGGTAAAACATACAAGCAAGTCGTCATGGTGCTTCAGCAACTCAGTTTCAGAAGCACTTGGATCCCACTCTAGCTCATGCTCCTCAGCAATTTCCTTCAGGACCTTCAGTTTCACATCAGGAGCAGGAGCACGAATAGAAAGCAGCTCTATCAACTGCAAATGTAAAGAGAAGTGATAAGAAGCAACCAACGGTGCATAAAATCCAGTTTACAATAATATTGTGTATTGATGATAGGTAATAATAAGTTGGATAACCTGGCGATTGACACCACATTCAGGCCTAAGCTCTGTGGCAGCAGCAACAAATTCTTTTCCATATTTACCAGTAAAAGCCAGTTGAACCTGCTGCAACTCTGGAAGATCGGCACATCTTGGTGCAGCAAAACATACACTGGAAATTGCTTCTTTCAAATCCAGGGGGCATTCCCTGGCATAGACAAGTGAGTGGTAAATCAGATCTATAGACACACCCATTCTAATGAGTAATATGACGCTTCATCTGGTCCATCTGGATCTATATGAAGATTCAGAACTCAACAGCCAAGAAAGCAAAACAACCATTCCTATCTCTTCAAATTTTGAAAACTCTATAATAGCTCTGCACTGCTCCACTGCTTAAAGTACAGTAGCAGTGCAAGAGTATATAATTTAGGAGATCTTAAGATAATACTCTGTAATATACTAGTGTTAAATGTCTCAAACTAAGCAACATGATTACTGTGGATAGCACAACATTAGAGAGCCAACCAGTGTTGGTATAGTGATCTAGGCGTAGATATTTGATTGACAACTCATTCAAAAAGAAGGATCAAAGAATCCAATATTCCATCAGAAAACCAAATATCTATACCTTTGTGCCTCAATTATTGGAAGACGAACACTTATGAGCTCACAAAATAGCTCAATTATCTCCTGGGCAGCCATCATTTTCTCCTCTCTTATAATATGCTCCACCTGATATAGCAACAGCAAACCCCATTGTTAATAATCATTTAAATCTCCAAATGGTAGGATTAGATGAATTGCATATAAAATGAAAATAATTGTATGAGCACTGGGATTGAATATTAGCATAGAAAGAGTGCGTTTATACCCGAATCCGAGCAGTGGCTTCCTGACCAGTTTCAAGAAGCTTGGCAATTTCTTTCCGCATCTGCTTCAGCTGAATCTCTCTACGGTTTCTCAATAGCTTTATCCGAGGGATCGTCAGCTTCAATAGAGTTTTACTGCAAATCAAAACGCAAAAATCCGATCAGCCGCACACTCACACTTAAGGAAACACAACTCAAAATATCCAGTCTAGGTAACTTCAAAACATCCAGAACAGAGAAATTAATTCTAAATTAGAATTAAATTTCTCATTTCCAACAAAAACGGGAATCGAACTCGCGATCATCACTAGTTTTCAGAAAAAAACAACCACGGCGATCTCCCTAACTATCGAAGAAGCTTAACCAAACAAATTCCGCACACAGTCTTAATTAACCTCATAAAACTCATCTAAGGGGAAACCCTAGCTATAGAAATTGAAGAGAAATAACAATCGGTTACCATTTGGCAGCTTTGAAGCCTTTGTTGAAGAAGGAATCCATCTCGTTTCTATGAGCGCGTCTTGGAAGCAAATTGGTCACGAAAACTATAGCGATTCAGACTGGTTTATAAGGGAATGATGAGAAACGGAGTAGACGCGTCCGACGAAGGTGCCAACAAGAAGAAACGATATGGTGATTAGTGATTACGACTGCAAGTCCTCAGTTTTCTTACGGCTTAAGGGATCTTTTTTTCAACCCGCCTCTCAAGATATCATGGCAAGGTGGACATTTCATGGTGAGAAAGAGTTGAGTTTTGTGTCAATTCGTATCTGAGTACAATTAAAATTAGAAAAAATGGTTATATTGGCCAATTAAATAAAAAAAAACTGTTTCAACACTATTAGTTAGAGAAAATATAGAACATATACTATCTTGTAATAAAGTTAATAGTATTAAAAAAATTAACTCAATTTAAGTCTTCTAAACTGGTAAAGTAATTTAATTAAGTTCAAATTAACATACTTAGCAAGGTAAATCTATGCGGTGTTAACACATGTCTTTTTTATTTTTTTAAAACAAATTTTTTATTTATTAAAAATTAAACATATTAATATTTAAAAAAAAAAAAAAAAAAAAACAACCGGTCAACCACAACCGTCTAAGGAACACGGCCACGGTCGATTAAGGAACACGACCATGACCGTCTTCTAGATCTAGAACGAGGGCGATGATCATGACAGACGCCCTCGTTCCAAACCGCCATTGGCACATAGATTTAACCTGATAAATAAGTCAATTTGATTATAATTGAACAATTTTATCCGTTTAAGGGACTTGAATGAAGTTTTTTTTTATTATTATTTTTATTTAGAGAATCCAATTGCACTATCCAGTTGACTTAGGGAGCCAATTTGACAATTTTTCTTTAAAATTATCTGAGATTTGTGGTCTCCTTGAGAGCGAATGTAAATGATAGTATAAAAGGTTAATTAAATAAAGTAATACTAAAAAACATTCAAATAAATGTTCAAAGAAATTAAATTTATGTCAACATTGATAGCTCAATTGGTTTATGTGTAATAGATTATGTGCAAAAAATCAAATTTATGGATTTAGTTACTCCATATAAAGAGTTTCAACAACTAGTGTTTAAGTTGTTAGCTTGAACTTTCACAAATATATGTTATATGCTTTCTCTAACTAATGCAATTCAAAGAGTCAATACCTCACCACCACAGAAGTGTCATCTGAGCACAAAGTTATCATTCAGTTTCTATACTTTCTCTAACTAATGCAACTCAAAGAGTCAATAGCTCACCACCACAAAAGTGACATCTGAGCACAAAGTTATCATTCAAAACAAAACTGTGTGGACAACACCTTGTGGTATGATAAAAAAAAATGTGTGGGTAACCCAACCAAGTTTGTTCGAATTGTTAAAACATTGATTACTACAAAGTTTCAAGTTCAACTCTTGTACTTTCTTGGCTTGAAACAACTAGTTATGAATAATCTTTTTTTTTTTAGTACTATTAACGACAAATTAATGGTCCACACAATGTTATGTGGACCATAACAAAAAATACATTTTAAATATACTAAATATATTATTTTTGTATTGTATGTATATTATATAATATAATGTACACTCGGTACAAAAATAATATATATTTCCTAAATATAATGTATATTATTTTTGTACTGTATATACTGTACTGAATGTACATTATTTTACATTATACAAAATATGATTTATACCATTTGTGTGGATCAATAATGATTGACTATTGAACAATCTAAATTAGTTTATTGAACATTTATTGTGTGGACCATTTACCTTCTCCATTGGCTCAAACCCAATAGGTTGGTCCAATAGCATTTCGCATAATGGGCCGAAACAAGCCCATCAAGATAACACCATCATTTGGCCTAGTAGGAGTAGTAGCTAGTTATAGTGTTATACTATGGATCCGAGTCCACTTTGCAAGGTGAATCTGTGGTCCAAGATATAAAATTTACAATTTAAAATTTTGAACATTTAGTAAATAAATTGTGAACATTCAGTATGTAAATTGTGTGTTTTTAGACTCAAATTTATCTTGCAAGATGGACTCGGATCTACAGAATAATTTGTCATTGTGTTACCTTAAGTTTGGTTTTAATTCATTTTAGATTTAAATCAAAAACTATCTTGAACAGAGGTAACTGAGTGGACATAACATAATTTTTATGTAAAAAGTCATAAATTCAATTCTTGCTAATACTAATTATTCAATGCACTCTCAAGTAAAAATTGGGATTTTTTTTAGTGATCTAAAAAAAATCGAAAACTAAAACTAAAAAGCACTAAAGTAGTGTGATAAAAGGATTATTGCCTGTCATACACGTGGCAACTCCTTATCGCCTCCAGATAAGACGCCATCCGTGTCGAGAGTCACAAGATTATCAACCCCTTCTGCGCCGTCGATTACAACGTTCTCCTCGATCTCTACCGTCCGTTTCCATCAAAAAACCATTGCTCCGCATTCCTCACCTTCAAATCCCATTCAAAACACTTCCACTAATCCCTCTCGCCGGAAGAAGAAATGGCGGCTTTGCAACAAACTCCGATCACATTCCAGTCGCGCTCACCGCCGTCGACTCAAATCATTGTCTCGCCGACGGCGAAGCTCTCCTTCTCCGGAGGCCTTAGGCTTCCGAAGTTCACCGTCAGGGCCCCCTCGAAGAAACTCTCCCGCGGCGGCCGCGGCGGCGGGGTGCTTGGTGCCAAAATGGTTGACTCGCCTGCAGAAAGCTACGCCGTCGCGCTCTGCGACGTCGCCAAGTCGAACGGAACTCTGGAGACAACCGCGGCCGACTTGGAGAAGATCGAGAAAGTCTTCACGGAGGAATCGGTGTTCGATTTCTTCGCTAACCCTATCATGAGCGATGAGAAGAAGCGGGAGGTAATTGCCGAGATCGCCAAGTCGTCTGAGCTCCAGCCGCACGTGGTCAACTTCCTCAACATCCTCGTGGACATGGACCGCATCGAGCTGATCAAGGAAATCGTGCAGGAGTTCGAGTTGGTGTACAACAAACTCACGGACACGGAGCTCGCCGTCGTCACTTCGGTGGTGAAGCTGGAGTCGCAGCATCTGGCTCAGATTGCCAAAGGCGTTCAGCGCCTAACCGGAGCGAAGAATGTTCGAATCAAGACCGTGCTCGACCCCTCTCTCGTGGCCGGATTCACAATCCGGTATGGCGATTCCGGGTCCAAAATGATCGATATGAGTGTAAAGAAGCAGCTTGATGATATTGCTGCACAGCTTGATATCGGAGACCTTCAGTTGGCCGTATAATGAACTTTTCCTTCTCGGAATTTCACTTTCAAATTCATTTTTGCGTGATATGTGCTAACTCCAAATTATGAATATTGTATTGTATGGAAATTCATCATCCTTTGGATATATCATATATAATACATATCTTCTATTCAATGTCATAAAGACAAATCAGCTCTATTCGCAGACACTTGAAGAATAGCCAATGAATATATGCAGTAGTATTAGGGGATGTTTAATCTATTTTCTTTAAAATCTTATGCATTGAAGTACATGTTTATATTATAGTAGATACACATTTATTGTTTTATATATATATTTGGTCATTGATAAGATCTACTTATGATTTGTGCATCTCAGGCATTCCCAGCTAGCATACTACAAGCATAAGTTACAAACAATGGCTACTGTGATTTAGATTTTAGAGTAACATATATGTATATATTAGTCATAGGTTTCGTAGGGACGAGCAGCCCAGATTGAGCTTAGAGCACGCAGGCGTTGGAAGTACTCCCCAAACGCGAGAAGCCCCCTGGCTGCTTGCCTGGTTGTGAGGATTCGACACATCTGCTGCAAAGTCTGTTCGCGGAGGTGATCTGCCTGCATTTATGCAGAACAACAGCAATGCTCATTTTAGAAACATGGCCAATTAGTTTCATAATCTAGTGGTGTATTGTAAAGAGTGACAGTCAAGTCCACCTGGTTGATGAAGCTTTCTAGTGATTCCAGTTTCTCCATGGCAGACACCATTTGAGTGTTGAAGCTTCCTGCTCCTCCCGCGCTGCTGTTTATCAGCTTCATGCTCTGACCCAGACTCTGCTGCAGTTTATCCATTCCTTGGGTGAGGGCATCCTCGGCCTGCTGGCAACACAGTTGCAGGTTATACACATTCAAGAGCTGCTGATCAGTCAGGGGCTCGATTTGTGGTGTTATCACCTGCAAATTGATGGCTATCATCATCAGAAATCAGCACTTTCATGTGTGAGATGATATGAGCAGTGCAGATCAGATGATTACGCTTATAAGTTCTGATGGCCGGAATCCTCCCAGCCATAGGAAAAACCGCTCGATTGGTGACACCCACATTCCTGATATCAAGTAGAAGATATCAGCTTTTGCAACATCAGCTTTCATCCTGAAGAGATCAGAATAGTGGCCTAAGAAGCTGTCCACTAGCAACTGCAGCTCCATATCGTGCACGTGAGACTGCAGACCATTTCTGAGCTCTGAATTTTTCTTCTGTTGCTCTTCCACCCACTGTGTGTATTCCATCTCAAATGAAGCAATTCCTGCACATACAAATGGCTACCAACATCAGTTCATCAGGTCCTCCACCCCAGACTTCACTCAAGAACACTTGTATTTACATTTTACATGCCTGGATTTATAGTCCCACATAGCGCTATGTTTCGGGTGGCACCAAAACTATGTAGTCCCTGCAATTAGTCAATGTTGAGCATGATATATATAAATAATAAATATGCAGTTTCGTTATCTTTGCAAGAACATGAAAAAAGGAATATATATATATATATATATATATATATATATATATATATATATATATATATATATATATATATATATATATATATATATATATATATATATATATGCAAAGCCTTACCTGCTGTCTGGCTTTTTGGAGCTCCAATTCGAGTTGTGTTAGCTTCAAACGGCTTGTCTCTAACTGCTGAACATAAGCCTGTAAACACCCCAAGTGTCCAAACAGGAATCAGAGATGATGACAGTTCTGATATCTACAACCATGTTTAGCAGCAACAGAGCTTCAAGAACATGACAACATTCTAATACCTTTTTCCTTAAACGACTCTTCCTGGCAGCTTCGCGATTCTGCGCCAGACGCCTTTGTACCTTGTCTGCAACGCCCTGTGTTGGTTGATTATCCCCAGAGGCCGAGGGCGCTGCTGAGTCACTAGAAGTATACTCAGACTACAAAACAGAACCAAAACATCAGCTTAGACTGTTAGTTAAGATAGAACATCAGCTTAGACTGTTAGTTAAGACAGAACGCATATTTCAATCTGACATGCTTATGCTTTACCTTATCATCTATCCCCGCGGTTGCCTGTGGAACCACACACGCACTCACCGCGGGGATGATATCACCTCGTAGCGTCTCCTCCCACCCGCTCATCTGGTGGAAAGGCTCATACATGGCAGCCATGGCTCTTGTCGGGGCAAATTGAGTTGTGGCAGAACTCATGTTCATGGCCTGATATGAAACCATCTGCATCACAACATGCATATATATCACCAAACCTTGATGAGTTCACAGAAACAACAGAACCAAGAAACACAGAAATTTCATCAAAGAAACCTCGGGTTTCTGACAAGTTATATTCAAACTATGATCACTACAAACACCATAAACTTGGGATTCTACTCCAATTCACTATGCCAAGAATATTCTAACTTTTATGGAGATGACAACTTATGGTTTTTGTTTAAAGGGAATACCCATTAACAGGGAGAAAAATAGGTATCTAGATACTAATATTTCAGTATAAGCACCTATATCCACCAGAGAATATTCTTTCATCAAAAGAAGACAACACCAAAACTGGAAGAAAAAATCACATTAATTAAAAAAGAAGATGGAAATTAAAACCTGTTCATTTACTGAAGAAAAAATCCTAGCTTGAAAGGTTGTAGCAGGTTCTGATCTGATCTTCTACTGGTTTATTGGTGCTTTGAAGGGAACTGTGAGTCTATAAACTGGGAGTTAGAGTTTCAGAATCATCTGATCTATGGCTACAAAGAACACAAGGAAAGAAAGAACTGCACCATAGCCACATTATTTAACCCAAGCTAAAGGAAGCCAAAAAAGCAAAAAATGACAAATAATTATTTGTTTATCTTTCAAGATTGATGAAAAGCACTGTACACACTAAGGATGTTGGCTGCTTTCTTTTCTTTTTTTCTATTTTTTTTTTGGGATGTTGCTGTCAACTGCTAAGGACTTTATGAGTTATCATCTTCAAATACATACAATCATTGCCACTTGCTGCAATTATTCTTTCTTTTTCCACAAATTATTTTATCATTATCACTAGTATGTAGTGTCTTCACTTTTCATAATTGGGATTAATAAATTAACCTTATTACAACGCCTACGGAGATTTGGATGAAATGATGCGAGTCTAAACGTGAATTTAACCAGACATATATGTCTCGCCCAATTAGTTGCGTATAAACAAATGCAATTTAAAAAAGGACACTAAAAACAAAGGAAAGAAAAGAAATCATCCCACTCAACTACTATTAATTAAAGCTACCAACTATGTGTATATATAGTTGTTGTCATGTTGTGTGTGGTTATAATTTATTTTCCTATAATTTTGATTAACAAATCATGAAATCCCAATAGGCTGCCAATTAAATATATGTCTCTTGTTTAATTAGTATAAAATTTACAGGCTTTTGGTAATGAAATATGAGTGTGTACTGTTGCAAGTGCATGCTTCCTAGCTATGGGTCATGCATGCATGTCAGCATGTGACCAAAGTATATATAAAAGGTTTAATTAAGTAATTATTTCTTTATAAAAAAAATATAGTTCCATTATGGGATTTTTAATTTATTTATATTCCATTTATAAATGCAAGTTGAAAACAGGCTCTCATGGACAGTAGTATTTACCACCGCTGGCATTTTCTTGCATGCATATATGCTGTGGTTTTAAACAGTACGTACAGAACTTATTCTATAATTTTTGTGACTTCAATTATATCTTTAATTAGTGATGAGGAAAGCCATTGTTTTTTTTTAATAGTCGGGTAGAAAGACATTCTGAAATCTTAGTGAAAGAGATAAATCATTAGAAACGATCTATGGTTACATGATTCATTTTTTAATATTAGGTCGAGTTTGCTTGTTACTCCTCCTAAAAATTTAGGGATTCTTAGAAAAAAAAAAGATAGGTTGTTTCAACTAGTGCTGTCCAACGTGCACGTATGAGCATGAATATGAACATGAACATTATATTATTTTCCACCATCCAAAAAAGCAAGCAAAGATAGAATAAGGAAGATGGAAATCTCTTTTAGGTTGATAAGGACATGAAAAAAAGGCAGGCAGCACATATGATTGTGTTTCAATTCTTTTCTTTTGTCCTTGCAACATTAAACCATTAATAATGGTGGCTCTTCCAATAATACGAGAAGATGACGGAAGAGCATGCAGGCTAGCTAATAAAGGGTGCTTTAATACTTTTGAAGGTTGCGTCTAAGTATCCAACTATCCTAGCTTTTGGAAAGACAAATAATTAAATTATATATAAAATATCATATTATATTTTTGCCAAAATTTGCCGAAATTGATGCTAACCCGATTGACCCGGAGATGATATATAATTGATGGTATAAATTGACTTATATATTGCCTGCATTGGCAGCTCAACTGGTTACAGTGGTAAAAATTAAAAAGAATGACCAAGGATCGCCGAATGCTTGTACTATAATAAAGAGAAGTCTATACTCTAAACTTGAGGTACAACTCAACTGATTAATCAATTTAAAATAAATTTATAATAGATTTTGCTTTGCTAGCAGTTTTAGAGTATATTATTAAACTTGATTGTGGCTCCTATGTGCACAAGCAATTGGAATCATGTATATCAACTGAGATACATCTGATCTGTATGTAATTTATCTTTTTCACCTATCTCCTTGAGCAATGAAGGGCTTTTAACTTATAAAGTTTAAACTTATAATAAATAGTGGTAAAGAACTAAAGATTGAATTATAAAATCTCATCAAATTAAAATCCCCAATTTCAACGAGTAGTCATCGGACAAATTAGCTAGTACATATATATATATATATATATGCCACTCCACAAAAGTTCTTGTATCATCATCATCATCTAGTTCAAGATTTTCTACCAAATCTGCAAACCCAGGCCAATCAACAACCTATATATCTAGCTAGCCACCAAATCCAAGTAAAAAGTGAAACCCATCTATCCGTCTATCACCTTCATCTTTATCGTTGCGTCATCCTCATCACCCATTATTATTATTATATATATATATATATATATATATATATATATATATATATATATATATATATATATATATATATATATATATATATATATATATGCCTGCCTTAATATCTTCTGCAGTAGAAGTTGCAGTACAGTTATGCTCGTCATTCACACACTGTTTCCCCATCTTTTACAGTGGATCCATGCATGCATCATGCATGCTTTCCCGTATACCCTACCCACAATATAATTGTCTGCCCTTCCTCTTGCATTACCTAAAGATATTATCTTTTGGCTCCTTTTTCCCCAAAGGAGCCAGCTTTAACACCCAAAAGTTAATGCATCAGATTAGCATATAAAGTGAAAAAGCAAACAGCACCCGTATTTGGAAGAGAAATCTCACTTAACACTTGCTCACAAAGGTAAATTTTCTTGCCGTCAAGATCTCACATCTCAGTCTGACAGGATAGTAAAAAAATAAATTACTCAGTGGCCTATTTTAGATAGAAAGACGTACTAGTGCTAGGTGTCTATAAGAAGCACATCACATTAATTATTAGGTTAAACTCTCACATTATGACTGTCAAGGCCCAATCATGTGTCCTTGCCTATAGTTTGCCATCCAAGAACTAACTAACTGAGCTGCCAATGACGACGTCTCACTTAAAACTTGCTCTCCACGTTAAGGTAAGGTGTTGAGTATCAAATTAAGATTAACTCAATTTACATGGATGTGAGAGCAAATTCATAAAGTTCAGAATATACTTGGACGAAATTGGGAAACTAAAAAAAAAAAAAAAAAAGGAACAAAACAACTAAGGAATGAAAGAAAATGCCAATTTGTCATTGCCAATTCAAATTAAATACGTAATGCTAGCTGCTACAGCATCATCTTTCTTCACTGGTGATATATATGTGACTTGACAGCTGACAGCTACCCAACAAGCTCCAAGAATGAATGTCTGATATATATATATATATATATATATATATATATATATATATATAAACTCAGTGTTAAACTCAATTATTATTGTTATAATTAGGTTGGTGCGTGCTACTATACATGGATTAAAGTACAGAATTGAAAGTTGAAGTCAAAGCAGTGTAAACTCAATCATTTATGGAATAGTATATTTGCCATTAAGGTTTCTAAGACCACTTTGGTCCCCATTAAGTGTAATGTCAAGAGTTCCTTTAACTAGCAATCACAAAAATTTTATAAATATTTTAATTCATTATCAGAAAAAAAAAAAAAAAAAAAGTGAACGGATATGTGATTTCCGTCCACAAAACCCTAGTTTTGGGTGGATGAAAATCAAGGAATTTCTAGCAATATGATAAGCAAAACTCCGGTCCTACACTTCTACCTTTTCACAAGCAACACAAAACTGAAAATATCAACTATAGTCGAATTGGAAGTACTCGATATACTATTGCTTCGGATGCTATGAGGTTAGACTATCTATTCACGTTTAGATGATATAAATTTTATGTTAGATTATATTTATGTCTAACAATATTATTATTATGTCTAAAAAAATGTTTTTGCATGTCTTCCATTATCATGAATTTTGTGGTAATTATTAATGCATGTCTCGTTTTCATCCTTTATATTATTCTGTTGCAAGTAGCACATATTCTTGGATACACGTGAAGCAATAGAAGTTGTAGTGTTATATATGGTCCTAGTATAGATGGGAGGTATGTAACTTTAATTTAGTCAAAAACGAAAAAAATGAATTTTCATATCAAGCATAAAGTGTGCACTCAGCATGCAGCTTCATCCAAAGTGATTAGGGAAACTCAGCCGTTACTATTCAATGGTATATATTAAGTAAATCTTGTTCTTCTGTAATAGCTCATAAACTACACAAAAAAAAAAAATAACACATACTATAAAGACCTTATGTAATTGACTCGACCAATGATATATTAGTAATAAGATTATAATTAACAACTAAATTCATTATTTTCTAATATAAGAATCACATTTTACCAACTTAAATATTTTTTTTCGAGGCAAGTGCCCGCATGTCTTTTCCAATTCGAAGACGCCTGTGATGATGATCACAATAATTATATTATTATAATAAGTTGAAATAGTTTCCCTCACGGAAATAATTATTTGACAAATTAAAGTAATCCGGAACGTTCTTTTAACGTTAGCATAAACGTTGTTACGTTCTGAATGGATAGGAATATCATCTGCAGCAGTTGTTCTGTAGCTAGCTTCTTATCGTTGCTGCTTTCACTGTGATGCAATATAAAATATAGAAATTAAGTCAGAGATTAACGAATTGCAGTCTTAATTTTCCACTATTTTTTTTTTTTTGTATATTTAATTTGTATATGAATTCAATTTGAATTATAACTCCTTAGGGATGCCATGGGTCTTTTTTCTCGTGTTCGATCGAGCCATAAGAATGCAACTACCTTAAAATTCATGAAAAGTGCTTTGCTACCCTTTGAGGTCCTTCTTAACACAAATAAAATTAGTCTCAACATAAAACAATGAAACCCATGTACCATTTCTAAGGAAAAATTAAAACTTCTACGTAATTTGAAAAATATTTAATTCAATTTGTGATCCCCGACTACCATATTAATTCCACATTTAGTCCTAACCTTTCAAAATGTCACATTTATTCCTACGTTTTTTCATTTCTTTTTATATTTATATCCACATCCAATGAAATCATCGTCAAATTATAAGTTACCTCTCAAATTCTTTATCTTATATCATAAAACTCCATAACTCCTGCATTTAAATGGAAGTTAAATGGCTTGAGATGGATAGAAATTATAAATTTGTCCTTATAATTACCATTGAGTTCACCATATGCAAATATAGAACTAATTAAAAAATGAATAAATGTAACAATGTTAAAAGATTAAGATTAAATTAAATATGAAATTAACACAATAATTAAAAACAAAAAATGAAATTTGATATATATATATATATATATATATATATATATATATATATATATATATATATATATGTATGTATGTATGTATGTTTCACAACAAGACATAACGCTGGACAATGAAATTTGAAATTTTTCGTAATTATTCTTTATTATTTTTTCATGTAATTACAATTTATTTTCCACTTAAGAATAATGATTTATTAATAATCTATCTTATAATTATAAATGTATGATATAATTTCACATACTATATGGTCGCAAGACAGAAAGTCATAAACAACAAAATTGAGCTGTAACTCATCCTTACGTGTTGACCAGGTGGGTCCAAAAACAAGCACACCTCAACACTATAACAGACATCAAAAGGTGCAAGTGATCAGGTTTAATTTTCCATGCAGATCAGCCGGACGTATATATGGAAAAAAATGCACGTTAATTCTTGTACAGAATATAATTTTTGCATGTGTTAATATAATTTTTTAATTATTATTATTTTTTATTCATAAATTGATTGATTATAGTGTGAAATTATAGTAAGGAGACATATAAATGTGTGTTTACACGCGCCCTCGCATATTATGCTTTTGTACAAGTGGTTACTATTTGTTACTAAAAGAACCGTTGGACTTTTTATTATATTATATAAAAATAGATCGAATATTGTCTTATAGCTACATTTTTTTGTCTAATTCTCATGTTTTATTTTGTACTCCCAAAGCAATTACGGGACAACCCCAACCAATTAAGTTAGTCAAGATTTTGAACTCAACTAATTAAAGTATAAACATCACCATCAAAAAAATTGTGTAGTAAAGCTTAGGGCTAGAACTTCTCAATAAATAAATAAATAAATGATTGTTACATATATTTCTTAGTACTCAGCGTACCAGAAGATTGTTAGTTCGATTATGGCTAACACCTCTCAAACAAGCTCTTCAGTCTTCTTAATGCAAATGACCTCTTTCATACAAATTACAATACAAGAGTGAAATTTAACTCATACACACTCTCTAATAATAATCATGAATTTATCTCGTCATAAAATAAATAAATATGTGAACTAACGTGATAAATAAGTGTCAAGGACATGAACCCATCATGGGAAGAGATTGGTCGGTACTCACCTATCGGTAAGATGGTAAATATGCACTTTAATTTATGTATAAAATGTAAAACGTGCCAAAGTTATCGACAACATGGGAGTTCTAACTACTCCCTCCGTCTCGAATTAGTTGTCACGTTTGCTTTTTGCATGCTTCCTAAGGAATTAAAGTAAATGTTGAGTATTTTTCAATTATGCCCATCACTTTTCTCACTTTTGGAAATAAAAGCAATAAATTTTTATTTATTTGTTTTTTAAAAGAAGCAAAACTCATAAGGGTAAATTGAGAAAAGTAGAATGATGGTGATGTTCAATTTTGGACAGATGACAATATTTTAGGACAAACTAATAAGAAAAGTAAGACATGTAAAATGGGACGGATGAGTTATACTTTATATATAACTTAGTTACCGTTAAACCTTTGACTAGTATTTTTTTTTTTTTGAATGCTACTTGCTCTATTACATTGTAGTATCTATTCATATACTTTCTCAACCTACTGAAACACAAAGAGCCAATAACGCCTCCACCACTGAGGCTCGAACTCACAACCTTCCAAATGAAAGTCCAACCCGAATACCATTAGACCATATAGTCCTGGTCTTTGACTAGTATTTAATTCAGTTATTATTTGTTATATTTATGTTCCTTTACACTAGCTATGTTAGTGTCATGGTTACAACTCGCTGCTATTCACTCTCTTGTATGTACTATATATATGTGATAGTTTACATCAATAATAACACAGTTCCTTTCCTCACAGTTACTTTGTCACGTACCTAGCTTTTTTTTTTTTTTTACAATTATTTTCAAAAGGATAATGCTATTTCCCATTTTAGATTTACGTCTAATAAAATTCTTTATTTTCATTGAGAGCCTATAGATATTATAATATAATTCTCGTAATTAAAAAGTCAATACAAATTGATGTACCACATATAAACGGTTGTTAGCAAAACCATAATATATAAAAACAACATGATTAGTTACACCGACCATACACGGCTCTAATATATTTAACATGATTTTGCATAAACGCGCATTCCGTTATTATATTGCCTCATATCATTTACAAAAGTTAGGACTTAATATCTTATTTTAGAAGCACAACTTTTTATATTATTTGAATCAGCTATGGTCCGTCCATAAGTAGTATATTAAATTACAAATTCCGCACGCATTTAATTCTGAAGTGTCACGTTCTGACAATTTTAGTACTTCAGTGTGATTATGGCATGCTAGCAAATGGAAATATTTAATTAAAATTCCATTTGCTAGCATACTCACGTGGAAAATGAAGTAGAAGTTCTCAGCCATGGCAGTGTTGTATAAATGAACTTTATCTTCTAATCTTCTCCCACCCATTTCATATTTCCAACAAAAAAGAAGCTAAGATCAGAGTAAAAAAATGGTGAGAGGTGTGACGAGATTGTGCGCTTACACGAGCAGATTGGTAGCCATTTTCTTCTCGGCATGGCTGCCGCGAGCTCTGAGGATCGCCATACTGGCATTGTTCGTGGTTCTGAATCGGTGCGGGCGAGCCTACGAAAGGTATCAGTACAGGGCGATGGTGAGGAGGCAGGGGAGGAAGTTTGTTTACAGACGGAGGAGTTTCTTTTCGAGGCCGGCAACGGCGGCGGCGGGGGAGGCGCCGCTGGAGTGTGCGATATGTTTGTCGGAGTTTGTGGAGGGGGAGGTGGGGAGGGAGCTGGAGAAGTGCCGGCACGTGTTCCATGCAGGCTGTGTGGAGAAATGGCTGCTGCATGGGGAAGGGCACGGGAGCTGTCCGCTTTGCCGGAGTCCGGTGGTGGTGCCGGGGGCGGCGGATGTCGGAGAGTCGTGGAAAGACGAGAGGGGAGAATGGCTGTGCTTCGAGGAAGACTTGGCTCGTCTCTTGCTCTCCGGACTGCCCAAGATCTGCGCCGCCACTTGTTAAAACACTTCACCGTTTGGTGCAACAAATGTTGAAACACATTCTTACAAGATATAGGCATTCACCAACATTTAGGACCATACAATTCTGGTTGTGATTATATGCATTAAGTTTTTGCAAGCTCAATCTTCTTGAGTTGTTGCTACTTAGTTTGATTTAATTGTCATATAGATTTGATTTTGTAAAGAAAAATGAAAGTCATTTTTATACATTTGTCATTATTCAAGAATGTGTACTTTATTGATAAACTTCAATTCTCCAAATGCAAGTTTTTTATAACATTAAAAGATTGAGGTTATTGTGGCAATTTATTTGCATGGACCCGGGTCCAAATAGTATTATAGACCTTGGATCGAAACGACGAGACAGTCAAACGACGAACAACTAACCAAAACCGTAAAACAGTTGAAGGGAAGTGAGATAAATTGACAATATTATTGTCTAGAAGATTCCAAAGACCCCCCCCCCCCCCCCCCCCCCCCTTCCCTTTTCAATGTGCCCCAAAGGGTATTTATACAAGGTCTACATGCTTCAAAAAAGGAAAGAAAAGAGTTAACAAATTTGATCTTAAGAAAGTGTCCTAAGCTATCAGATTACTTTCCTAATGGTGAAAAAGGAAATCTCGCTCAATATCTAGGGAAAATCTCTGAGATATCTCCCTCTACCACCTCTGAATTCGACACTCGGTAGTCTACCATGACCCTGACTGCTTGTAGAAGGTGGGTGACCGGGTTTAGTAACAGTACCCCATCGAGAGTCCTGACTGCCTAGTCTATACCATGTGTTGGTCGGCCAGAAATGACTTAAGGCCGGCCGCCTTCGCAAGTATCCGTGCCCGAATTTGTGATCCCGGTCATCTCTTGGATAGATTGCATGCCGTGAGTGATTGGGCACGCCCCTGACTAGGTACACCACTTGGGGGTATCCATTACTAGTCCCTCACATTCCCGAGGATCAGCGAAGTGACGGCTCAGGAAAATAAACTTTCTGAGTAGGGGTTGGGAGCCTCATTGGTTCTCGACAGGTTGCTTGCGTATCTTTACAGGGGCACAGAGGTCTAAATGCTGACTACTGGTTGAACTTCCAAACGTCCTTGTCAACCTTT
The DNA here is from genome assembly GCF_001879475.1 of Ipomoea nil. Taxonomy (NCBI): domain Eukaryota; kingdom Viridiplantae; phylum Streptophyta; class Magnoliopsida; order Solanales; family Convolvulaceae; genus Ipomoea; species Ipomoea nil. The sequence continues at coordinate 1,378,846 of NW_017618587.1, read as the reverse complement.
CAGTGTAGCTAGGAAGCATGTCCGCTGCCTGTCGGGCCGTCTCCGTTGTGACGACCCTTCTTTCGGCCCGACTGTCTATATCTCCGACTGGTTGCTCGCGGGTGCGGTCATTAAATGAGGCGTAGTAAATATGCCATCTCGTTTTCCCACCGATTGGAATTTTGACTTTTCTCCTCTCCCAATATTAATTTAACTGTTGCTTCAGCCATCACGTTCGCCAGCCAGTCGTTAGAGGCTCCTGTTGACGGATTAGGTTGCACAATTGTGCATAATTCAATATATACCTCTACCGTTGGTCGGTTTAATGACGTATAAGCAATTGTTTTGTCTCGTCCCTTTACCGATCAGTTAGTTATCCTCTGATCCGATCGTCGAATCCGATGATTAGTCCCTACCTCTTGTCATCTTTTAGTCAAATAGGCTTCACCAACATTAGAAAAATCCATCACTCGGCGGAGCGATTCCTCATGCGTGTGAGGCGGATGCAAAATCAAAAATTGGTATAGGGTTCCCGATCGGAAAGCAAAACTCATAAGGGTAAATTGGGAAAAGTAGAATGATGGTGATGTTCCATTTTAGAAAGAAAACAACATTTTAGGACAAACGAAAAAGGAAAGTAAGATAGGTAAAATGTGACAAATTGGTATATTTTATATATAACTTAGTTATTCTGTCATATACCTAGCTATTTTATTTACAATTATTTTCAAAAAGATAATGTTATTTCTCCTTTTAGATTGACTTCTAATAAAAATTTTTATTTTTATTGAGCATCTATAGATAAAATATGATTCTTGTATTTAAAAGGTCTATACAAATTATGTCCGACTGTATGCGCCATTATATAAACATGCAGTTGTTAGCAAAATCATAATATCATAATATAATATAAAAACAACATGATTATGATCGGATACACCTACCATACACGGCTCTAAACACGCATTACAAAGTTTGGACTTAATATCTTATTTTAGAAGCACAACTTTTTATATTATTTGAATCAGATAAGGCCCGTCCGTCCATACAACACATATTTGGGAAGTGGTGGCGTGCCATGCCGCACGAAGTAGTATATTAAATTACAAATTGCGCACGCATTTAATTCTGAGAATTTTAGTACTTCAGGGTGATTATGGCATGCCGCTATAGAAATATTTAATTAAAATTCCATTTGCTGGCATACTCACGTGGAAAATGAAGCAGAAATTCTCAGCCATTAATGGCGGTGTTATATAAATGAACTTTATCTTCTCCCACCCATTTCATATCTCCAACAAAAAAAGAAGCTAAGATCAGAGTACAAAAATGGTGAGAAGTGTGACGAGATTGTGCGCTTACACGAGCAGATTGGTAGCCATTTTCTTCTCGGCATGGCTGCCGCAAGCTCTGAGGATCACCATACTGGCATTGTTCGTGGTTCTGAATCGGTGCGGGCGAGCCTATGCGAGCTATCAGTACAGGGCGATGGTGAGGAGGCAGGGGAGGAAGTTTGTTTACAGGCGGAAGAGTTTCTTTTTGAGGCCGCCGGCTGCGGCGGCGGCGGAGGGGGAGGCGCCGCTGGAGTGTGCGATATGTTTGTCGGAGTTTGTGGAGGGGGAGGTGGGGAGGGAGCTGGAGAAGTGCCGGCACGTGTTCCATGCAGGCTGTGTGGAGAAATGGCTGCTGCATGGGGAAGGGCACGGGAGCTGTCCGCTTTGCCGGAGTCCGGTGGTGGTGCCGGCGGGGGCGGACGTCGGAGAGTCGTGGAAAGACGAGAGGGGAGAATGGCTGTGCTTCGAGGAAGACTTGGCTCGTCTCTTGCTCTCCGGACTGCCCAAGATCTGCGCTGCCACTTGTTACAACACTTCACCGTTTGTTACAACAAATGTTGAAACACAATATTCTTACGAGATATAGTGGCTGATTATGAGTTTCACTCAAAAATATAGACTCATTCACCAACATTTAGGACCATTCAATTATGGTTGTGATTATATGCATTAGTTTTTTTTTTTTTTTACAAGCTCAATCTTGTTGAGTTGTTGCTAGTTTGATTTAATTGTCATATAGATTTGATTTTGTTAAGAAAAATGAAAGTCATTTTTATACATTTCTCATTATTCTAGAATGTGTACTTTATTGATAAATTTCAATTCTCCTAATGCAAGTTTTTTATAACATTAAAAAATTGAGTTTATTGAGGCAATTTATATCATGGACCAGAGTCGACATAGTATTATAGACTATAGATCAAAACGACGAGGTATTTGGACGACGAACAACCAAAACCGTAAAACAATTTAAGGGAAGTTAGATAAATTTACAATATTATTTCCTAGAAGATTCCAAAGCACCCCCCCCCCCCCCCCCCTTCAATGTTCCCCAAAGTGTATACTACATGCTTCAAAAAAGAAAAGAAAAGAGTTAACAAATTTGATCTTAAGAGAGTTTCCTAAGCTAGTATGTGAAAAGGAAAATCTCGTCCAATATATGGGGATAATCTCTGAGACATATGATCCTCTACTTGTACTCCTAGTCGATCTCAGACCGATCTAAATCCGATCAAAAGTGCTAAGACATGGACTATCGTTTGTTGTCTAGGCGATTTCCCTCTCCCGAACCCAACCGGGTTTGAGCTGGCCGGCTTAAGGCTAGAACTTCTCAATAAGTAAATAAATGGTTGTTACATATATTTCTTAGTACGCAAAAAATAAATAAATAAATATATAAAATTATACAAGCCCTAAAAGAGGTGTCTGAGTCGGTAGAACATGATTCTCATATTAGAATATCACGAATTTAATTCTTACTAACACTCTCAGCTCCTCTCAGACAAGCTCATTAGTCTTCCTAATACAATTTATCTCTGTCTTGCAGAGTATTACATAAGAACGAGATTTAACATGTACACACTCTCAAATAATAGTTATGAATTTCCTCATCATCATAAAATAAATAAATAAATATAAGACACAAATTCCACATTCATAAAGCTTAATATCACTTCTTTATGTGAACGAACGTGATAATAGGTGTCAATGACAACCCGTCATGGGAGAAATTGATAGGTACTCACCTATCGGTACGTATGAACTTTAATTTATGTATAAAATTGTAAACATGTCAAAGTCATTAACAACATGAGACTTCTAACTACTATTTCATACATAACTTACTTACTCTGTACGTGTCATATACAATTATTTTCAAAAAAAATAATGCTATTTTCTCTTTTAGATTTATGTCTAATAAAATTCTTTATTTTCATAGAAGACTTATAGATAAAACACGATTTCGGTACTTAAAAGGTCAATACAATTTGAGTCCAAGTGGATATACCATATATAAACGGTTGTTAGCAAATTCATAATATAATATAAAAACAACGTGATTAAGATACACCTACCATACACGGACTCTAATATAATATAATGAGTTAATACCCAAAATCGTCCTCGACTATAGTGGTTTTTCTCAATTTCGTTCTAAACGACTTTGATGACCTAATATCGTCCCAGACTTTTGTGTTTCGCTCAATTTAGTCCTCCATTTGTTATTCCGTCAAATTGGTGTTAAATAAAGGGACAATTCAGTAATGTCAATATTGATCTCTCTTTACTTTCAACTTGTGAAGTGTGAAATTCCTCTTTCTTGTACGAATTACACCTAGAATTACTCCCGGACCTGCAAATCAAATTTTATATTCGCAGTTTTAGGAGTAATTCTGGGAATAATTCGTAAAAAAAAAAAAAGGATTTCGCAGTTCACATGTCTATGAGTAAAGAGATGCCAATATTAAAATTACTGAATTGTCTATTTATTTAACACCAAATAGACAGAATAACAAATGAGGGACTAAATTGAGCAAAAACACAACAGTCTGGGACTAAATTGAGCGAAACACAAAAGTCTGGGACGATATTAGGTCACCAAAGTCGTTTAGGACGAAATTGAGAAAAACTACTATAGTCGAGGACGATTTTGGGTATTAACTCATAATATAATTGTTGGTGACTTTAAACATGAATTTGCATAAACACGCATTACGTTTTTATATTGTCTCAAATCATTAACAAAGTGTGGACTTAATATCTTATTTTAGAAGCACAACTTTTTATATTATTTGAATCAGATATGCTCCGTCCACACACAACAAATATTTGGGAAGTGGTGGGCCTGGTGGCGTGCCATGCCGCACAAAGTGTATATTAAATTACAAATTGCGCACGCATTTAATATATTCTGAAGTGTCACGTTCTCACAATTTTAGTACTTCAGTGTGATTATGGCATGCTAGCAAATGGAAATAATTAATTAAAATTCTATTTGCTAGCATACTCACGTGGAAAATGAAGTAGAAATTCTCAGCCATGGCGGTGTTGTATAAATGAGCTTTATCTTCTACCACCCATTTCATATCTCCAACAAAAAAGAAGATCAGAGTACAAAAATGGTGAGAGCCGTGACGAGATTGTGCGCTTACACGAGCAGATTGGTAGCCATTTTCTTCTGGGCATGGCTGCCGCAAGCTCTGAGGATCACCATACTGGCCCTGTTCGTGGTTCTGAATCGGTGCGGGCGAGCCTACGTGAGGTATCAGTACAGGGCGATGGTGAGGAGGCAGGGGAGGAAGTTTGTTTACAGGCGGAAGAGTTTCTTTTCGAGGTCGGCGGCGGAGGGGGAGGCGCCGCTGGAGTGTGCGATATGTTTGTCGGAGTTTGTGGAGGGGGAGGTGGGGAGGGAGCTGGAGAGGTGCCGGCACGTGTTCCATGCAGGCTGTGTGGAGAAATGGCTGCTGCATGGGGAAGGGCACGGGAGCTGTCCGCTTTGCCGGAGTCCGGTGATGGTGCCGGCGGCGGACGTCGGAGGGTCGTGGAAAGACGAGAGGGGAGAATGGCTGTGCTTCGAGGAAGACTTGGCTCGTCTCTTGCTCTCCGGACTGCCCAAGATCTGCGCTGCCACTTGTTCCAACACTTCACCGTTTGTTACAACAAATGTTGAAACACAATATTCGGCGGATTATGAGTTTATCTTGTCACTCAAAAATATAAACTCATTCACCAACATTTAGGACCATTCAATTCTGGTTGTGATTATATGCATTAATTTTTTGCAAGCTCAACCTTGTTGAGTTGTTCCTATACTAGTTTGATTTAATTGTCATATAGATTTGATTTTTTTTTTAAAGAAAAATGAAAGTCCTTTTTATACATTTTTCATTATTCAAGAATGTGTAATTTATTGATAAATTTCAATTCTCCTAATATAAGTTGTTGATAACATTAAAAGATTTGAATTTGTGGCGGCAATTTATATCATGGATCGGACCAGGGTCCACATAGTATTATGGACTCTGGATCGAAACAACGAACCAACAAAACCGTAAAACAATTGAAAAGAAGTGAAATAAATTGACAATATTATTGCATAGAAGATTCAAAGCCCTCCCTCCCCCCTCCCATTTTCAATGTGCCCATGCTTCGAAAAAAGGAAAGAAAAGAGATAAAAATTTAATCTTAAAAAAATTTCCTAAGCTATCAGACTACTTTTCTAATGGTGAAAAGGGAAAGTTCATCCAAAATCTGGGAGAAATCTCTGAAATATCTGGGGAAATACCCCGGGTATATGACTAAGTATATATGCGTATCCAAATTTAACTTGTAGGATTGTATAAGTTTGCTTGTAGTTTTAAGTCATGAAGCTCGGGAAAGATGACAGTGAGTCAGAGAGTCCAGTGCTCATTATGGTTAGGTAAAAATGCCAAGAGTCCTCCCCCTCCCCCCTCAAAGTATTAAATGCACTGTTTAAAGGAGTGTGGAGGGAGCACATGCATGCCGGGAGGTTTGCATGCACGACACATGTCACTCATGCACAGGGCCGGTCAAGGGCTTTATAGATTTCACCCCATGTGTGTGAAGGTTCCTAACGTCCTTGTTCCTCCCTTGGTCGAGTAGAAATAGATAAATAAGACCATGTGGCCCAGTCGGGTTGATCATCCCGAACTCACAGGGTCGGTTCCAATCACAAGGTGAGGTGGAAGGTATACATAGGTCACTTGCTCAGTCTTCGCATTGTGATCGGGTCGGTCTAGCATAAGGTCAATCTAGATCGGAACATAATGATTAGACCAGGTACGGAGCAAGTATGTAATACGTATATTTGGAGAATATTTCCCATCAATACTAATTAATTTGAACTCCGCTTTATTTTTCTCCATCCAACTACAAGGTATAAACTCTACCATGAATTGATAGATAAACATAATCTCACACACACACACACAAAATGTAGTAAAGCATAGCGCTAGAACTTCTCAATAAGTAAATAAATGGTTGTTACATATATTTAATTTCTTAGTACCTGTTGAGATTAACAAGAACAAGAAAAATAATAATAATGGCAAATAGGTAAAGAAGATAAGATTTACGTGGTTCGGCAATGTGCCTACATCCACGGGAGTGAAAGTATTCTCTTATTATTTGTGATGGTGTAATGGTGACACACAACCCTTTAGGGATACAACCAATATATTTATAGGCATCCAATCCCTATACAATAGGTCTACCCGTTTCACTCCTACTCCTAGTATGAGACAAACACTTATTCCTAATCCATATATGAGACAAACTCAACAATCTCCACCTTGGCGAATATGTTCTTTAGGAGAAAAGATAACTCAACAATTCTCCACCTTGACAAATATGCTCTTTAGGAGAAAAGACTTATCTCACCATCTCCACCTTCACATATATGTCCTTTAGGAGAAAAGACTTCTCCACCTTCGCAAATATGTCCTTTAGGAGAAAAAGATAACTCAACAAATCTCCACCTTAGCAAATATGTCCCTTAGGAGAAAAGACTTATCTCACCATCTCCACCTTCACAATTATGCCCCTTAGGAGAAAAAAAACTTATCTCACATATACACATGGGTAGGAACAACCATGCTCATCCCAACTAGCCAGCCACATGCATACGCAGCATCAAACGTTACCCAGTGCATGTACACGAACCGCTTTGTTCCAAGCCATTCGCCCCTCAGCCGTCGACCTGTTATACCGCCGCGACTCATGCTAACTGCCCCGTTTAGCTGACTTCCTGCATCCGGCCCATACCAGGTCCATATCCCCTCCAGGTATCCACGCTGCCCCAACAAAACAGCGCCCCTGCAAAGTCACACTAAACTCGTGTGCCTTGCCCAATGCTCCACTAACCAGCAATTACCACTGGCCAGCAACACGCACAACGCAGCACCAAACGTTTCCCAGTGCATGTTCACGAACTTCTTCGTCGTCCCGAGAAGTCCTCCCATACCAAACCCATATCGGCCATAACCAGTGCCATACCGGCACATACCGAGCCCATATAAGCCCATACCGATACCAGCCGTGACTCGTGACAAGCTCGACCCATACCAGCCGTGACTCATGCCAAAAGCCCAGCCCATACCAGCCCATACTAGCTGTGACTCATGACAAGCCCAGCCCATACCGAGCCAATATTGACCCATATTGATACCAGGTCCACGACCCCTCCTGGTATCCACGCTGCCCAACACCACAGCGCTCCTCACCACCTTCTCATCTAGCATCTAGAAACGCCTAACAAGTCCAAACAATGTTCGAACTTGTTACTAGTTAGCGCTAGAACATCACCTTCACTATAATAAGATTCATCAGCATGTACCACGTCCGTAGCTTCCTACTTCTTCAACTCCTTCCAATCAGCCTCTTCCAGATTTGCTGGATTTTCCGCCCTCAAGGTTTTCAGAAGGCCCTGATATGCCAACAAATCCTTTACCCTAAATTGCCATACCCAAAATTCCCTATACCATCAAACTTTGATACCTCGAATTTTGTACTTGAACTAACCATCTCAACAGTGCTCTAATACCAATTTGTTGAGATTAACAAGAACAAGAAAAATAATAATAATGGCAAATAGGGTAAAGAAGATAAGATTTACGTGGTTCGGCAATGTGCCTACATCCACGGGAGTGAAAGTATTCTCTTATTATTTGTGATGGTGTAATGGTGACACACAACCCTTTAGGGATACAACCAATATATTTATAAGCATCCAATCCCTATACAATAGGTCTACCCGTTTCACTCCTACTCCTAGTATGAGACAAACACTTATTCCTAATCCATATATGAGACAAACTCAACAGTACCCAAAGATGTGACTGAGTCGGTATAACATGATTCTCATATTAAAATATCACGAGTTTAATTTTACTAACACCCTCAGCTCCTCTTAGGCAAGCTCACGAGTCTTCCTAATACAATTTACCTCTTTAATGCGAACTATTGCATAAGAATGAGATTTAATATGTGCACATTCTAAAATAATACGGAGTATATAGTTATGAATTTCCTTATCATAAAATAAATAAATAAATAAACGACACAAGTTCCACATTCATAAAGCTTATTAGCACTTCTTTGTATGAACTAACGTGACAAATAAGTTTCAAGGACAACTCGTCAAGAGGAGAGATTGGTCGGCACTCACCTATCGATACGTATGCACTTTAATTTATGTATAAAATTATAAAACATGCCAAAGTCATCGACAACATGAGAGTTTTAACTAGGAGTATATTTTATATATAACTTAATTACTCTGTCATATACCTAACTATTTTTTTTTTGTTTACAATTATTTTCAAAAGGATACTGGTATTTCCCCTTTTAGATTTACATCTTATAAAATTCTTTATTTCCATTGAGCACCTATAAATAAAACATGATTCTCGTATTTAGAAGGTCAATAGAAATTGAGTCCGAAAGTTGTTAGCAAAATCATATCATATAATATAAAAAACAATGTGATTAGGATACACCTACAACAAATATTTGGGAAGTGGTGGTGGCGTGCCATGCCGCACAAAGTAGTATATTAAATTACAAATTGCGCACGCATTTAACTCTTAAGAGTCACGTTCTGACAATTTTAGTACTCAGGGTGATGTGGCATGCCGCTCTAGAAATATATAATTAAAATTCCATTTGTTAGCACACTCACGTGGAAAATGAAGCAGAAATATAATTCTCAGCCATGGCGGTGTTGTATAAATGAGCTTTATCTCATTTCATATCTCCAACAAAAAAGAAGCTTATAAGTGGGGATGGCAATGGGTCGGGTGTGGGTCGGGGAGGGCTACATCCATCACTCGATCCACCTTATATTTTCTCCACTCACCCCCACCTCCAACCCGCATCGGGTGGACTTTTTCAGAACCCACCCCCACCCCCACCGAATGCGGGTACCCACCACTTATCATCTTATTATATTCTTCAAAAAATAATATTTAAATTATTTACACAAAATAAAAAAAAAATCCATTAATGATACTAAAACATAAATAATGGAAATATTTAAATATAATAACTAAATTGTTAATTTTTAAAAATAAACTTAATAGTTTTTATATAAAAAATAGTAAAAAGATACACGAAGTTATATAAACTATTATAAATAACTACATACTAGTACTTATTTTACTATTATATATATATACACACATGGTGGGTCGGGTGGGGTTCTAGGCGGGTCTTGTACATAGAACCCGAATCCAACCCGACCCACCGCGGGTTTTCTTTTTTAAGACCCACCACCCACCATCACCCAAAAAAACCTGATCCATGCGGGGTGGATTCGGGTGGATATCGACGGGTCGGATTGAAATTGCCATCCCTACTTATAAGATCAGAGTACAAAAATGGTGAGAGGTGTGACGAGATTATGCGCTTACACGAGCAGATTGATAGCCATTTTCTTATCGGCATGGGTGCCGCAAGCTCTGAGGATCACCATACTGGCATTGTTCGTGGTTCTGAACCGGTGCGGGCGAGCCTACGAAAGGTATCAGTACAGGGCGATGGTGAGGAGGCAGGGGAGGAAGTTTGTTTACAGACGGAGGAGTTTCTTTTCGAGGCCGGCGGCGGCGGCGGGGGAGGCGCCGCTGGAGTGTGCGATATGTTTGTCGGAGTTTGTGGAGGGGGAGGTGGGGAGGGAGCTGGAGAGGTGCCGGCACGTGTTCCATGCAGGCTGTGTGGAGAAATGGCTGCTGCATGGGGAAGGGCACGGGAGCTGTCCGCTTTGCCGGAGTCCGGTGGTGGTGCCGGCGGGGGCGGACATCGGAGAGTCGTGGAAAGACGAGAGGGGAGAACGGCCGTGCTTCGAGGAAGACTTGGCTCGTCTCTTGCTCTCCGGACTGCCCAATATCTGCGCTGCCACTCGTTAGAACATTTTCTTATTGAAAAATATAGTGATTGCTGATTTTTTTTCGCGTTAGTGTAAAAAAATGATACATATTTTAATATCGTTTAATTGACCAATTATTTGTTAAATAATGTCAATTTAGTTAGTGAAGGAATAGAATTTGAAAGTAAATGTAGTAAAATTCTTAAGAAAATTGGAAGATTTTTTTTTTTATTGGACAATCGTTTGTCTTGTGAAAGCTTCTAGATCATCAGCTGTAGTGTGACAAGGTACCAGCAGGCTTTATATACTCTTGAATACATGCCACTCTGCTATTCTTTACCAAAGTAAAATTACTTAATTAGATAAATGCCGCCAATGGGAGACGAAATCCAGTTATCTTTGACTTTCAGGATACGTTCACAACAAAACATATATTAGTGACTACATAAAGAAGTATGTTAGTGTAAAGTACGTTACACTAACATACTTCTTTATGTAGTTATTGTTAAAATAAAAACAGAATGGAGAGAAAAGGGGAATCGCATATTCGTTCATCTGTATTTTTCATATTACAACAAAACATATATATAATATACATTTGTAACGGAAGGTAATAATGGTAGACATAAATGTGACCGTTACATCAGTTACATAATCAACTCATAATGTCCACATTTAATTATATTTATAACACTCCCCCTTGGACATTATAAGAGAGAAAAGGGGAATCGCATATTCATTCATCTGTATTTTTCATATTACAACAAAACATATATATAATATACATTTGTAACGGAAGGTAATAATGATAGACATAAATGTGACCGTTACATCAGTTACATAATCAACTCATAATGTCCACACTTAATTATATTTATAAAAGTTACTTACAAATTTGAGTTTGATATCTTATTTTTTAAATATTTGAATCGCAGATGAATAGTCCATAATACGAATATTTGGGGAATGATGGCGTGCCAAGCCGAAAATGATATGTTAATTAAATTACAAAAATGGTCACACTGCACATTAAATCTAGAAGAGTCATGTGCTGACTTAAAAAAAAAAAAAAAAAATCACAATTACTACTCTTATGTACGCTGAATAATTCAATTCATGCTTAATAACTGCTTAATTACACAAGAATTAAACTCATAATTGCAATTATATCATAAATCAGAGTCAACATCGCATAATGAACCCAAGAACATAAAAAAATTTAAGTACATAAAAGTAATATTGTAAATACATAAAACTAAAATAAATAATAATAGCCGACACAAAGTGACTCTCTTCGTCATGGGTTCGATCTCCGGTACTGATAGAGTCACGTACTAGTACTTGAGAGTGATGGCCCGCATGCCAATGTTATTAAAAATATTTAACATGAAGTATTTAGTAGCATATTCACGTGGAAAATGAAGCAGAAACTCTCAATCATGGCCCCATAATTTGTATAAATGAGCTTTATCTTCTACCACCCATTTCATATCTCCAACAAAAAGTGAAAAACAAAAACAAGAAAAAAAGATCAGAGCACAAAAATGGTGAGAGCTGTGACGAGATTGTGCTCTTACACTAGCAGATTGATAGCCATTTTCTTCTGGGCATGGCTGCCGCAAGCTCTGAAGATCACCATTCTGGCATTGATCTTCGCTCTGAACCGTGGCGGGCAAGCCTACGCGAGGTATCAGTACAGGGCGATGGTGAAGAAGCAGGGAAGGAAGTTTGTTTACAGACGGAAGAGTTTCTTTTCGAGACCGTCGGCGGCGGCGGTGGCGGCGGAGCAGCCGCCGCTGGAGTGTGCGATCTGTTTGTCGGAGTTTGTGGCGGGGGAGGTGGGGAGGGAGCTGGAGAGGTGCCGGCACGTGTTCCACGCAAGCTGCGTGGAGAAATGGCTGCTTCATGGGGAAGGGCACGGGAGCTGTCCGCTTTGCCGGAGTCCGGTGGTGCTGCCGGAGGTCGACGTCGGAGAGACTTGGAAATACGAGAGGGAAGAACGGCTGTGCTTCGAGGAAGACCTGGCTCTTCTCTTGCTCCCTGGACTGCCCAACTTATGTGCTGTCCAATGTTAGAACCTTAATTTTAGTTGAGACAAAACACTTTCTTTGATCTATTTTAAAAGTCTGCAATCGCTACTTAAATTTTTATTGTAAAATAAGAACACTTTCTTATTTGAACAAACATTTGTTGTAACTGATGTTGAAAGTAAAAACAATTTTGTAAATGAAGACATTTTTATATATATTCATTTATCATTTAGTATCAAAATCTTTTAGAGAAAATGGTCAAATAGGCCCTTAAATTTTACTTCAAAGGTCAATTATTAGGTCCCTAAATTTTAAAAAAGTTCAATTAAACACTTAAATATGTCAAATTGGGTCAATGAAGCTCAAAAACCGGTAAATGACCTGTTATTACCGACGATAGATTCCGACCACCGACGACAAAATCCGGCCACCGGCGACGATTTCCGGTCGTCTTCCACTGTAGAAGATGACCGGACGGCCGCCTTCTCCAGTGGAGAAGACGACCAGATCTGCTCGTCTTCTCCACTGGAGAAGGTGGCAGTGGAGAAGGCAGTCGTCCGGTCATCTTCTCTAGTGGAAGACGACTGGATGGCCGGAAATCGTCGCCGGTGGCCGGATTTTATCGTCGGTGGCCGGAATTCGTCATGGGTCGCTGAAAATTCGTCGCCGGAATTTAAATGACATGTAATAACAGGTCATTTATCAATTTTTGGGCTTCATTGACCCAATTTGACATGTTTGAGTGTTTATTGAACTTTTTTAAAGTTTAAGGGTCTAATTGACATTTGGAATAAAGTTTAGAGACCTATTTGACCGTTTTCTCAATCTTTTATATAATTAATTAAACTTTTTCGAAGATTATTTTCTTCTTAGAGTAATTACCTATTGATTCGCTATATAAATGTCATCTTGTTAAGGAGAAATGGAGAATCAAACTTTCACCTGTTTTCTCTTTTGTATTAAAAGAATGTACATGAGGGGCCATGGAGAGTGGAGACAACTCATTGCGTTCACACTTAACAACCATGAAGTCCATTGTAAGTTGTATCATGGAAGTCTATGCGTGTCATTATTTGCCAGCTAGATTTCTAGTTACCTTAAAATATCATGTCAAACTATTCTTTTCTCGGACAGAATTTTTGGCTATGCTAAGTTATCATTTGGATAAGAACAAATTTATACTTACTCTATGCGTGTCATTATTTGCCAGCTAGATTTCTAGTTACCTTAAAATATCATGTCAAACTATTCTTTTCTCGGACAGAATTTTTGGCTATGCTAAGTTATCATTTGGATAAGAACAAATTTATACTTACTATTCAAAAAGTAACTTTTTTGATCAGGTTTTTGAGAAAGTCATTTTGTATTGTAATGAGCTAACAACTAATTTACCAAATATTTTTCTACAATCAAATAATGCTATTAACTAATCAAACTCACTAACTCAATCAGTGCTATTAACTAACAATTATTTATCAAACATGTCTAAATTCTTATAAAATTGTGATTATCAAGTTAATCGTTCAACCAGATAGTTTCAAACTCAAACCTACTTAAAATGCTAGTAATGAAACTCAAAACTCTAACTTACCGACATGGACCATCCGGACCACTCGAATTGTCACATCAGCTACTATAATCGGACCACTCAAAGTCTCAAATTGTCATAGCACCTATAATATACGTAATATGTATTAATTTTCAAATATCAATTTCAACATCAAGTTTCATGGACCATTTTGAACCAAATTCCATGAATTTAACAAGTACTATGTAACAGGTGTAATACACATAGACACATGATTCTTGGTGGTTGTTGTTTTGTTTGTTTTTGCAGATAGTTATATATGACTATCATACCGAATGATATTAGAGGCACTCATCTATGATTGCATATATATATATATATATATATATATATATATATATTTATAAAGGGGAGAAAATCAATCTTAACATGCGAACTGCGAACTTGTGAAGAATTGCACCGCAACTATTACATGATTGCACTGTTACAACTCCCAAAGTCCTAAACATGTCTGGAGAACCTTGCGTTGCAATCATGTAATTACTTCACAAATTCGCAGTTCATAAGTTAATGTTGATTCACACACACACACACATATATATAAGGATAAGATGTGCATAAATACGTCTAGGTGCAAAGTGGTTGTCACAATTCAATGCATTTGCAATTTGTCACAATTCAATGCATTTCTAATTAAATGAGTGGTCAGTCTCAACTAAAAATCTAAGCTGCAAATTGTTGAATAATACATTTATGTTCATATATTATATATGCTCAATATTCGTAATCAACAACCCCACGAGTTTCTATCGATGCAATCCACTGTAAATATATGAGTATACAACATTATTTGCTAAGTTTTCATGTTAATTCAAGAAAAAGGATTTAAAACTATGATTTCTTGGACAATTGTTTGTATTATGCAAGGTCCTCATCATCTGCAGAGAGACAAGGTAGATGATATTAGACCTTCAAAGTATATATGCATTTTTGCAGCAGAATGAATCTGCTAGCAGCAGGCTTTACATACTCTTCAATGCATCCTCTGCTATTCTTTACCAGAGGAAAAACACTCCGATCCTCGCCATTGGAAGATGAAATCCGGTTATCTGTCATACGAGTTATTACAATATAGAACACGAACACCCCGCTGATTTTGAGGTATCCTTGTGCCGCAGCTTATCTGTGACAAGAATACCAGAATTTCATGGCGTTAGAATGGATGGATAGAACTTCAAGAACAATTGTAATGCCCAAAACATATCCAACTCAGGTACAAGATCATGCTTATGAATCATTGTTCGCAAAACTATCAACTCTTCACGGATAATATGCTAGCAGATCAACGTTTTTTGAAGTTCTGTAAGTAGTTTAAGTTGATAAAACGTATTTTGATGTTTTGAGGAGAGGTAGTCATCTGCTACCACTCTCGGGTAGGGGTGGAAATAGGCCGAGCCGAGCTGAGCTTTAGAAAATTAAGTCTGGGCCTGTTACGAAAATTTAGCCTGTATGTAGGCTTTTTGTTAGGCTCAAGCCTGAGCCTACCATTAGCCTGGCCTGGCCTGAAGCTTTTTTAAAAGCCTGTTTAATATGTAGCCATTAAAAATGTAAAAGGCCTACTCTCGAGGAGAGGCCGGGGAGCAAGAAAAGGCCTAGAAACTAAGTTGATGAAATAATCGAACATATATGTATTGTTCCAAGACATTCATTAACGTCAAAGAGTATCATTAGTGATCTATAAATCATTGTCAGCCTCTCTGCTACCCCTCTCGGGGAAAAGCCGGGGAAGCAAAGAAAATACCTAGAAACTAAGTTCATAAAGCAATTGAACATATATGCATTGTTCCAAGACATTCATTCACATCAGATTATCATTAGTGACCTAAAAAGTATCTTTCAACAGTAATATATATATATATATATATATATATATATATATATATATATATATATATATATATATATATATATATATATACACACACACACACACACACGCACACATATGAACACAAGATTGCAACAAATAAGCTCCAAACTTCCAATATATATATAAAATATGAAGCAAACAAGTAACGACAGTCAAGCATGCTCATTATATAAGTTTTTATACTCCACGAGGAATTACCACTCTTTTTCCCGGCAATAGAAGGGCGCACAAGAACATGCATAGTGACGAGACATCCCGGATCTTCAGCAACAGGAAGTCCAGATTCAGCAAGTGTTTTAGTGTTCTCAAGTATTTTTCCTGCGTTAATAAGCTTCACATCATTGATCGTCTTAGGCCCATTTTCTTTATCTGCCAAGATTCAAAGCGTTTCAGTGCCATTATCAAGTATCAAAAAACCATGAACAGTCCCAAGATATAGAGGCCGAAAGAAGAAAAAATGAAAGACGTCAAACAGAAATCTGTGAAAGGATAAGCAAAACAATCAAAGATTCATACAAAACATGTCTTACACCATACTATACATCTTCTATTTTTTTATGTTGGACAAAAGAGTTGGATAGTTGAAGAAGATAAATACTTCGAATTAGGACTAAACGAAGCGAAATATTGTTCCCCATGAACTTTCTCACCCCACTTCCAAAGAATAATATCTAAAAGGATTTTCAACCACACAGGCATCAGCTTACTCTCTTTCCCTTTGTTAACTTTTTCACAGCATTGATGCAATGAGAAATGCTATGTAAAAAAGCTTCAAACAAGATACAAAAACTGTGTGTGAGAGGAAATATCAAATATTACTCTCTACTACTTCAAAGTTCAAATTAAATTACAATTTTAACTTTGGTTTCCATATTCCCAATTCCCAAAGCTTACAGAATAACTTCTCAATTGAGTTCAACATGTTGGAAGCAGAAAAACCAAACAATTAATACTAAAAAAACTAAGAACACTGATACTTTGTTCTTCATCCTATCAAAGCATGAACCTATGAAAATAAGCAGGAAAAAAACAAACAGAAAAGAGGAATTTTAAATACTAAAAAATTTTCCAAGTCAATCCAACCAATCTTAAACTGAAAGAAGGAATGAAGGTTAGAGGATTTAGACCTTTGGGCCATTGTGAAATTATCTGCTCTTTGAGAGATCCCACAGTGGAACTAGGACCATACTTATCCGGTCCAATATCAGTGCCATCAGCAAGCCGGAATTTGATGTCAACCAATTCTGCCGCAGCCATTGAAAACACTTCCTCAGGTTCTCACAACACAAATCAGCTCCCACTTCATACAAAGCCTCAATTTTGATTGCCCTCCCTTTGAAACCCAGAAAACAAACCCAATCTGAATTAAAACCCTGATCAATAAACTCAATTTCCCAACAAAATAACTGAGACCCAGATCAAGATTCGCAGGAGACAGTCTTTGTATCCTGGCATTATACACCCGAGGGAGACCAAATCATCCGCAGCCCAAATCAAGACTCGGGCTTTAACTGAGGAAATCACCAATTCCAAAATCTTCTGTTGATGGCGACCAAGGATTGAAGTGATTGATTGACGGAGAGATTAATTGAGGAGGTGAGATAGGAATCACTTGTAGAAAAACGAGAGAGAACTGTTCTGTATGTTTCTTGATTTGAGCTGGAGTTGGGTTGATGTGGAAAGAAGGAAAGAAAGATTCAGAATGGAAAGTTTCCCAGCAAGATTCCCACCACTACTGCCATTAACTGGAAAATCTCCTCATGATTTAGAAAACGACGCATTTTACTGAGTTGGCTTTCTTTGCCCCGCAGTAAGATTAAGAAATCTATACTTTTATTTACAAAAATACAATAACATTCCATATATAATAGTCAATATTCTTATGGTTCCAAGTAATATTATAAAATTTTTCCTAAACTTTCGACCTGACTTTATAAAAAGAATATTAGCTAGTACTTCCGATTAACAAACGTACCATTATGCTTTTGTTAATCGAACTTATTAGGTTAATAATCTTTTGGTATCGGTGTTTAGAACACACTAATTACTAGGATCATAAACCAGCTTAGTTGGCGTGAGTGGCCGTACACTCTTGTCTCTAAAGCAATGTCGCAAAAATCGCGCATAGGCGCTAGGCGCCGCCCGGCCGCGCCGAGGAAGGCCAGAATCGGCCTCCTCCGCGGCCGCCTAGTCAGTTGAACCGGCTATTTTTTATTTATTTTTAGTTGTAAAGTGTCAAAAAATTGGCAATGCATAACTTTCGACTCGGTTTTTCGTTTTGTTCCTCCAATTTTTTTAAAAAATGCTTCTTTTGCTCTTAATTTTAGTTTTTTTATGTATTTAGATGGTTTCAACAATATTTTGAACCATTTTACAACTACTTATGTAAATAGTTTGTAAGAAAAGACTGGAGGAACTTTATGTTTTATTAATGAATCTTTATAATTTTTAGTTTTTTTTTTTAATAAAAAATCGTAACGTATTTTGCAACCTTGCCCTTAATAGAACTCTTATCGTATGGAAAAATCAATTTGGCCAGCACTTTACCTCTTATATCGTTAGAGCTTACAATCAAAATGTGATTTTTGTTAGAACAGTATCGGTTCATAACTACTTTCTCAACTTACTAAAGCACAAAAAGTCATACCGCTCCCACCGAGACTCGAATTCATGACCTCCTATATGGGGGAGCCATTACATAACGTGATTAAAAAATTTATTTTTATATAAGGTTATTTTAAAGGTAAGTTGTTAAAATCACAAGAGGCTAATATATAAAAGAGAAAAGGGTCAAATAGGCCCTCAAACTTTAGCTTAAAAGTCAATTAGGCCCCTAAACTTTTTAAATGTGCAATTACACCCCTCAACAATTCATTCAAGTGCAATGAAGCTAAAAAACAAATTAATGACCTGCTATCACAGGTCATTAGGGTTCAGGTCACCTTCCGGCGAATTTTTTGACAAAAAAATAAATAAAATAAGAAGTGACCGGTGAAATTTCCAACAAAAAAGTGACCGCCGAAATTTTTGACAAATCTGGGTCGGTTGCTGGTCACTTTTTTTTGCCGGAAAATTCGCTGGAAGGTGGCCTAAACCCTAATGACCTGTGGTAGCAGGTCATTAACTTGTTTTTGGGCTTCATTGCACCTAAATGAATTGTTGATGGGTGTAATTACACCTTTAAAAAATGTAAGGGCCTAATTAACTTTTAAGTTAAAGTTTGAGGGCCAATTTAACTCTTTTCCCTATATAAAATGCATAGACAACATAATAAAGCCAAGAATCGATGAATGATTACCTTTAGGGTCCGTTTGGAAACCAGGAAAATGACTTCTGGAAAATGTTTTCTGGAAAATGAGTCATTTTCCGGAAAACATTTTCCTTTCCGGTGTTTGGTTGCATTCTGGAAAACTGTTTTTGTGTGTTTGGTTCATTTTCTAGAAAATGAGTAGAATTGTATAATTAAACATTTTAATTATTTTATTTAGAATATTACAACATGTATAATAATATATAATAATATAATATTAATTTTAAATATAATAAAAAATAGCTAAGTTTTTCAACAAAAAAAAAAAAAAAACTAATAATATATCAAAAATATTATGGTGGTGGTGGTGGTGTAGTGGTAGTGGTGTTATTCGTTATATAATAATAATAATAATAATAATAATAATAATAATAATAATAATAATAATTGGTGGTGGTGTGATGGTGGTGGTAGTATGACGATGGTGTGGTGGTGGTGGTGGTGGCGGCGACGGTGGTATGGTGGTGGCGGCGGCGGCGGTGGTATGGTGGTAGTGGTGGCGGCGACGGTGGTTGCGGTGGTATGGTGGTGGTAGTGGTGGTGGTGGTTGCGGTGGTATGGTGGTGGTGGTGGCGGTGGCGGCGGTGGTGTGGTGGTGGTGGTGGTGGTATGGTGGTGGTGGCGGTGGCGGCGGTGGTGTGGTAGTGGTGGCGGTGGTATGGTGGTGGTGGCGGCGGCGGTGGTATGACGGTAGTGGTGGCGGCGACGGTGGTTGCGGTGGTATGGTGGGGGGGGGGGGGGCGGGCGGTGGGTTGCGGTGGTATGGTGGTGGTGGCGGGCGGTGGTTGCGGTGGCGGTGAGTGGTGGTGGCGGCGGTGGTATGGTGGGGGGGCGGCGGTGGTATGACGGTAGTGGGCGGCGACGGTGGTTGCGGTGGTATGGTGGTGGTGGCGGCGGCGGTGGGTGCGATGGTATGGTGGTGGTGGGGGCGGTGGTATGGTGGTGATGGCGGCGACGGTGGTATGTTGGTAGTGGTGGTGGTGGTGGTATGGTGTTGATGATGTTGGTGTAAAAGTTGGAAAATGACTTCCCCCAAAAAAAAGGGGAAGTCATTTTCCATAAAATTGCCTTCCTTTTCCATTGACTTCCACCCCATTTTCCTTTGACCAGTCATTTTCCAATGTAACCAAACACCAAAACCCCGGAAAGAAGTCATTTTCCGGGTTTCCAAACACACCCTTAATTGATTTCATATGTTATCCTATTTTATGCGCTACTTTATATTATATTGACGAATTGTTGGGTGCCACCTCACCATCATCTCGATCTGAATCTGTTCTATTCGATTGGCATTATCCTTATCTCCATCATTAAGGTCAAAAGCTTCAGAATCCCATTAGTTTCCATGTTGTATTTAACAATTGATAGCTTTTAACTTTGGTATTAAAATGTTGATTGATTAAAGTGGGAATAGCATTAGAATAACGCATTTTTAGACGTTATTAGACGGTAGATAGAAACATAGTTTAATGGACATGACCTCAGTATTGATATCTTTATGTAATGGACAAATTTTATACTATGCAATATTTTATATGGTGAAGTGGTGGTGATATTCGTGATACTTAGTTTGTAAATTGTGATAAAAGTGGAGTTCATGGATCGTTGTTGTTGTTTTTCTTTTTTTTTTTTTCTTTTTTTTTTTGGTTAAATCATGGAGGTTTATAAGAGTCTTCGGTTGACGAAGAATTTCAAATTTAATGTACCCTTATGGAAGATGTCTTTGACCTTTTCAAATTGAGGCACTTGAATAACAATTGTGGATTCTTCTAAAAACATCAAATAATCATTTGGCCGTTAGTTCAAACTAATGTTGAAAAAATCGCTAGGTGCCTAGGAACTGTCTAGGGTGTGATTTTTGCAACACTGGTTCAAACTCAACAAATTGAGACAATTAATAATAGGATTAATGAAGTGGGACCATAAAAATAAAAATTAAAAAAAAAACAAAACAAAACAAAATAAAACTAAGTGGGATAATTTGAAATAGGCCAAAATGGTGAAGCCTGAAATGAATTTACTGGACTCTTAATAAATGGGCCATAATTGAACCCATTTTATCAATTTTTTTTAGAGAGTGAGAATATAGAGCAGTCGTTATATTATAGACCGCGGTGCATGTGCACCGCGGTCAAAAACGATGCCGTTTCTTTAAGTAAAGAAACGGCCCGCCGTTAGAGTTAACGGAGTCCGCTTGTTTGGTGTATTAAACACCAACCGACACTACAGTATATCCAAACCGACACTGCAGTTATATCAAAATGATACTGTAGTTATAGTGAAATGAAACTGCAGTGTATATAAACTGAAACTGAATAACATTTCACATATTTGAGTGTATATTGTACAATGAAGCTGTAATTATATCAAAATGATCATGTAGTTGTGTTTTAATGAAACTATAGTGTATATAAAATAAAATTAAATAACATTTTCACATATTTGAGTCTATAAATATCGAATGAAACTATAGTTATATCGAAATGAAATTGTAGTTGTGTTCAACTGAAACTGCAGTGTATACAAAATGACACTGAATAACGGAGTTACTTTTTGCAAAAGGGTGCGAAACGGCGGAAACAAACACTGTTAATTTTCATTTAAAAAAAAAAAAAAAAAAAGACGCGCGGTGCATAATATAATTTGCCAATATAGAGTTAGTTGTATTCTTTCTAATAGCGGAAAATGTAATATTGGTAATATGATTTATGTCTACGTGAAAGTTGTATATTAATTTTTTTTATTATTATCTGAATCAATCAAAAATATTATATTCCATAAAATTATTATTATTTGAAACAGTATTACATAATACTTACTCCTACAATATTATATTCCACAAAAAGAAAATTAACAAGAAGGAAAATGATTATGATGAGATGATGGTGCTGTATGAGCTCCTGCATAATCTAGATTGGGTCCATCTCCCCCATCATTCTTCATTGCATCAATGGTGTTATCACATAATATTGATGAATAATCATCTTCCACACCATGGGTTTCTTCATTCACCATTCTTGTTCCTGAATTGTAATCAACAAAAAATAATTAAAGAGTTGAGGAAAGTTCAAGTCTATAAATAATTGGATATCGATCTGATTACTTAAAAGTGGTTTGAAATCGAAAGGTTTCAGTTTGTGTCGATTTAGTATATGTACAATTCAAAATGCATGTCGTCGATTTATTTGTTTCAAAAGTAATGAATGTGATAAAAAGAAAAAAATATAAAATTAGGTTCCAGATAGGGGAAGTCTAATAGTCTACGGTGCTAATTAGTATTGTGTTGATTTACTTTATGTGTAACTCAAAATACATTGTTGATCTGTTTCAGGTACAACCGTACAACTCAAAATACATGTTGATTTACTTACCCTTCAATTGATTAATACAATTTAAAACGTTTTGTTTTAATTATACCCGATACAAATTGATACCTTAGAATTTTTTATTTATTACCAGAAGAATGTGATCTTGAAAAACCAATATAAAGTAATTCATTACCTTTTGTTAGTAGCAACGCAGAACAAACAAGAAGAATTGGAATTGCTAAGGTAAACTGTTTTCTTGCTGCTGCAGGCTTCATCGCTTCTCTAAAACCCTTCTATCAAGAAAGAGAGAACGAAGCAGATAAAGAGAATACCTTTTGATTGGTGGATTGGGAGAAATAGACTACATTAGTCCATATATATAAATTATAAAAGAAACTAAAATATATATATATTATACTTAAATTTTTGTACTCCGTAATTAGTAAGTGAGGACCCAATGAGGCAATAATTAATTAGTACTAAATGAGATTCTATTTCAAGACAACCCATAATACACATGTAACCTATACATATATATTTAATTTAATTATTAACAAAATAGTGATAAGAAATTTTATCTTAAACGTGTGAAACAAAGCTGTCAATAACTAGTTTGTATGAGGAAAAAAATAAAAACAAACAAATAAAAAGATTCCTAAAAAGTGGTTAACGGCGCGGGGTGTAACCACACAGCCGTGTGGACGATGTCATTTTGGACTGTGTGGATGTGAACCATGGTCTACGCAATAACTATTGGGCATTGACTATCCTAAACTTAAAAAAAAAAATTAAAAAAAAAAAATCAATTGAGTCTTTAAGTTTTAAAAAAATGGTTGGAGTAGATTTTTAACATTGAAAAAGAAAGTACAATTGAAAGAGGTGCCTACATTTTGGGTTTGGGCCAAAAGTCTATAGTATCTGTTCATAACTATTAAAGTTAGTCATTCTATATGAAAGGGTCACTTCGTACCACTAGACCACAAGGTTATTACCTATTTTTGTCAATATTATTCAAATTATTTATTAAATGAGTGGAAAAAGTACCAATTGTAAATTTTAAATTGGGGAGTCTATACAAAACTTTTATTTTAAAAAAAATTATCAAAACAATGAGTTTTTTGTCAAATTCAGTCCCCCCCACCCCTCTCCCCCCATTTTTAGTAAAAAACAATTATACATGTCAAACACATACTTTAACATCTTGATACTCTAAAGAACATTAAAGATTTTGAATGAAAACATGACGCGTTTTAACCTATTTTTTACTAGAAATTTGATCAAGAAGAACACATGTAACAAAAATTAAAACAAAAAGGTTCACCAAGTATAATAAAAATAACACTTTTTGATTTGTGAGAAAGTTCACATCCACTACTAGAAGATGCATACTGAGTAAATTTCAACTTATGACTCTTAATCTTAACTTTAATTATAAATAACTATAAAGAGGTAAATCAACATAAATTACTCATAACTGACCGATTTAAACAAAAAATATCTTTAAACAGCTTCCGGTAACAATATGTACTTATTTATTAAATGGAAAAGTGGGTTAATATATAATAGTTGCTGTATCATTGATTTACATGATCTCATCTCATCGAATATTGTTTATAATTCTCATGATTGCAACCTGCAAAGTCAAAGACAACAATTTTAATGCCAAATGCCCCAAGTGCGACAATTGCACAACTGGACACAACAAACAAATCTTACAAACCTTAAAAATGAACATCATCGGATTACTATGTATGGGTTGTTTATAGTCTTTTACACTCCAAGTCCCACTGTCATTCACCAAATTCTTCCTAATCTCTGGAAATTTTATCTCAAAAATTTCCCTCACGATTACTAAAGAAACACTTCGAAAAATAAGCAAAATACCAAACTTAATTACCTACGAACTATTTTTCTATTCGTGAATGTGATTTTTTTTTTTTTATTTTATAGTGAAATTCCTCATCGATATATATATATATATATATATATATATATATGTGTGTGTGTGTGTGTGTGTGTGTGTGTGTGTGTGGGCATACTCCATTAAAAGCGACTCTTAAAAAAAAAAAAAAAAAAAAAAAAAAAAAAAAAAACTAATAAGACCAAGCCTTCTATTCGAAAAATTTTAACGGATTAAAAGCAACTAGAAAAAAATACATTATAATTTTTAAATTAAAATTTTTTTTAAGAAGAAATAATTTAAATTTTAAAGGGTACTTAGCATTTGGCAACACTATTGGGTACATTTGTTGATAAATCTAAAAAATTAAATTCATAATTAAACCATAAATGTTAGATTCCTAAATACAGAAAGAAAAAAAAAAGTGATATCGTAAACTAAACTATAAATGATAAAAGGTGAATTAATTTCATTTTTGGTTCTAGATTTATAGGTAATAGTCTAATTTTTGTCATTATTTTTTAGAACATTCCCTTTGGTTGTAGTATTATTGTGACACTATCATTTATGGTCATCTACCAACAAAATTTTTCAAATGTCGTTAAATATAAAAATATTTCAATCTTTTTTGTACAAAGTGGGTTGGCCCGTTATATTTATATTTTTTTAAAAAAATCATGATTATAATGTATATATATATATATATATATATATATATATATATATATATAGTACCGATAATCATCCTTATCCTTCATGGTTTTTCAATACCTAGCACAATAATACTATTGAAAATGATAATTTTTCTCTTAAATGAGTGTCGTGTAGGTAGACTATATGATTTTTTATACTAGAAGATCATGAATTCAATAGTAAGTGATGATATGTGTACTAAATTTAGTCATTTTCTTGACGATTTTCAGTATAAACACCGTAGAATTTGTTACACTGTCATATTTAGTGTGACAAATTCATTATTTTTTAGGGATATTATGAAAACACATTTTACTTTCAATCAAGAAACTATATATTGTTGCCATGTACCTCAAAAAAAAAGAAATAAATAATAAAATAACTGTTGTTACCAAATTAAGATTATCATCCACTTCCAGCAAGTAGGTTATTGATCTATTGTGTGCAAAAGATCGATTTTGCTCATATATAAGCAATAGCTTTCATGATTACTTTTATATATAACTACCCTTTCATGACAGATTGATTTCATAAATGGATCATAGGAGACTGTACTACAAATCTGGAAAATTTTCATATATATGTTTGAAACCTGCAACTGAAAATCTGGGGAAAAATTAAACTTTCATAGATGAACAAGCTAAGAAACAAGTTTACAGAACCCGTACTTAATACAACAACATTTTAATCAGTAAACTAGCAATAATACTATGTTGTTTAGTTGATTTCTGGGCTGATTAAGTGCGAAGCGGCAGTAGAGGTGGCACTGCCGCCACGCCAAAAACCAAAGAGCCGGCCGAACAGTACATGTTTCCCCCACCGCTGCCGCCGTCAACGTCGCCACCACCCACCACCGCATCAGAAGCGGCTTCCACCAATGTCGCCGCCCCCGCGGCGTCAGATCCTCCCCGGCCGTGATCAGCATGCATCTCCGCCGCAACAATTGGGCGGTTGCAAAAGGGGAACTGAATTTGGACGAGGTCCATGCGGAGGCGGCGGTCGGAGCGGTGGACGCGGAAGTACTGGTACCGCTCCGCCTTCTCCTCCGTGATGATCAGCCGGCCGTCCTCAGTGTAGCTCCGCTTCATCACCCACGGCATTTGCGTCGTCGGCAAACTCCCCGTCCGGGCAAGCCACGGCAACGGCGGCGGGTACTCCCTCTTCACCTCCACCCGTTCCTTCCGCTTGAAGCCATGGCCGCCACCCCCCACCAACTGCCCTACATCCTCCTCCATTTCAGCCCTAAGGTCAACACAACTCTCTCCGCCAAGAAAATCTCCCTCTATGCTATGCATGGAGAAATAACCAAATTTATATTAAGAACAAAATCCAAAAGGGTATCTAAAAATGCAACAATCTTGAAATCCTAATGCAGGGAGAATGTGTAAGTGAAATGTACTGAAACTAATATATAGGTGGGGTACGGTGGCGATATTAATACTATTCTGAGAATGAGATGAATAACTATATTATAAATTTATAATAGAGTAATAGAAATCGCAAATTAAAGAGCAAGATTGTAATTTCACATGACAGCTAATAGTATCCTAATTACAAACTACATTTTCCTAGGGTTCTATGGCATATTCTAAATCCTTGATGAACACTTGTACACTTTTATACACTTGTATACTCGAATTAGAATTCACACTACTTTAATTTTTAAATTAGGTGTTAATAATAAATTTATAATTTTATTAAAATTTTGGTTAAAGAATAACGTGTTTAATCATTACTTACCTGTACTCCAAAAAGGACAAAGAAGTTAAAAAAAAAAAAAAAAAAAAAAAAAAAAAAAAAAAAAAAAAAACAAACAAACAAACAAACTAATGAGATTACCGAATTTAAGGAAAAAGAACGATATCAGTACGTGGTTCGATGGGGGTTAAAGGAATTGAAGGAATGAGGTAAAAGAAAGGGTCATGGTCGGTGCGTGAGTTCAAGAGAGAAGATAAAAATGATGAAATAGGCAAATTTGTTATTTTTTATTAATTTTATTTTATTTGGAGAATAATTATGGCATGTTTCAGGATTTTTTTTTTTTTTTTTGAATACTTCGGACTCTATTACAATAGAAAATTTATTCTAAACATTTAGTTTTTTAATTATTTTTTAAAAATCTCCAATATATCCTCAGATATAAACATAAAATACTAATTCAAGCCATTAACATAAAATGATGAAAATGTTATAATCTTAGAATTAAAAATTATTTTTAAAAATAAAATGTGGAGGAATATTTTTTGAAATTTTAAAAATTTGTATGATTGATTATATTGAACAAGTATTCTGTATTCTACTTATTATAAATAATTAGAGATTGTATTTTTATAAATAATTATTAATTATCATTTTATTTACAACAAAAAAAAAAGGCATTGTAGCAAAAGATATTGTAGAAAGTAAGGAAACAAAATACTTTCTCAATCTTGTAGGAAAAAGATAGCTCGCTTGATGAGTAGTTCAACTAATCACAGAGATGAAATTTGTTATAAGAGATCAATGATGGAGTCTCATCAACGGCGTGCAAGAACAATATCTCAAAATGTATGTGCAATGAATAAAAGTCTAGTCTCTGTTGATCAGTTGAATTATCATGATTTGTCCCTACAATCCTGTCGGGCCGAATATGGAGAAAATTTCTCAATAACGTAATAACAATCAATTCAAATATTTAAGTCGTCTCGCTATATTTCTGATTTATCAATTGTGAATATCTAGTCCACCACATTTCTGATCTGTCAATTAGTATTACATGGCCTCATTGTGTTTTTGATATGTCTATCGTTATTGC
Source organism: Ipomoea nil (assembly GCF_001879475.1). NCBI lineage: Eukaryota > Viridiplantae > Streptophyta > Magnoliopsida > Solanales > Convolvulaceae > Ipomoea > Ipomoea nil. The sequence continues at coordinate 1,351,159 of NW_017618587.1, read as the reverse complement.
TTAGTATCGTCGTGTTTTTGATTTGTCAATTATTGTTGCCCAATCAAAATATTGTTTCTGATATGTCTATTATTGTTTCTTGGTATCATCGCGTCTCTAATTTGTCATTTATTGTTGCCTAATCAAACTACTATTTTTGATCTGTCTATTGTTGTTGATTGGTATCACCACGTCTCTAATTTGTCAGTTATTGTTGCGCACTCAAATTAATATTGTTGTTGATTGGTATCGCCGCGTCTCTAATTTGTCAGTTATTGTTGCGCAATCATAATATTGTTTATAAAGAAATCGCTACTTGTAAAACGTTGTTTTTTTTGTGGGTATATACAGTGACTAATCCTTTGTAATTCCCTCGTTGAATTGCCTCAGACTGCTCTTGTCCCTATCAGCACATCTTCACTTCTCATTGTAACGTGCCTACAATGATTTTTTTTTTTTCAAGATACTACAAAGTGACATTTCATCACTCATCCACACACACACACACACACACACACACACACACATATATATATATATATATATATATATATATATATATATATATATATATATATATATATATATATATATATATATAGTAAAGTCCATCAATGTTCGTAATTGATTTATAAATTGTGAGGATATAACTAGAGTTTTCATTTTTGCATTTGCAAGTGCAATTGTTTGAAAACTATAGGATTTAAGTGAAATTATCCTTTCTTTTTTTAAAGGTGAAATTATCTGAAATAAGATGGGTTCATATTTTTGTCAGCTAAGGGTATATTTGTCAAATACAATCCATGACACAGTCCAGGTGAAAAGGGCAAGATAGCCATTTCATGTAGTGACGCAATGCTGGCGCACTTCCGACTTCAGAGACTTGGGAGAATACAGCCAATGAGCCACCTATGAACTGTGTGATCACTTTGCTGACGTCCACTGACAGTAATTCCTCCATTTTTTTCTCTCTTTTTTTTTTTTTTTTTTTGAAAAAAAAATACTGTATTCATGAGAAAACTTCTATCGTCACTACTCTAGAATATGCATGTATTGTGATCATAGTCTTCAAAAGATTACAAGAAATAAATCATAATAAGTCATTCTATTGTCACGGAAAGTTGAATTTAGAATAATGTGTTTACCAAGCAAATGATATGACCAACTTAGTTGAGATTGCCCCATGTATGCCTTATTTTAAAGTTATAGGTTTATACTATTCGATCTCAAAATCATTAGCATATATGATCTAGGATATGACCAGATTATTAAGCAAAATGTGACATATATTTGGTAACTATGAAATGAGTAGATCATGATTTTCATATAGCTTGTTGTATAGGATGTGTTATAGAAGAAAAAAAAAAAACTTATTATATGATAAATTTAATTTAGTATTTTTAAGCATTTGACTTGAATTTAAATCTCATTTTTCTATTTTAGTGATGCATTATATTACAATAAATAAAAGATGATGAAACATACTCATATATAGCATTAGAGCGTTGAGTGATTATGGATGTATGTCATCTCTTACCCCACATACACACGCTAGTTTCATTAATATAACAATAATAAAGTATTATTTATTAATTATATTGCAGCTTTATTTGACAATATACATTATTATATGAACTCTATTTTTTAATTTTATTTTCTAAACACACTAGTTTAATTTAATTATAGTAATGCTTAAATATTATTTTAATTACATTTCAAGTTCATTTGAGAATATATGTATGTTTTCATATGGGCCCTGAATTTTTATTTCGTTTTTCACACACACTAGTTTCATTATAACAACACTAAAGTATGATTTTAATTATACTACAATTTCATTTTTAATTATACTACAATTTCATTTGACAATATACGTATATTATTAGATGAGCTCTGCTTTTTAATTTCATTTTTCACACACTAATAATATCATTATAGCAATACTAAAATATTATTTTGATTCTACTACAATTTTATTTGACGTGCGTTGTGTAGACCATGGTCCACGAACTGCCGAGATTACATAATAAAGAAAATTTTATTATGGACTGTAATGTTGATCATGAATAAATGTACATTTTTAATATATTGAATGTAGGACATTATTTGATATATTACAACATAAAGTATCTTCATTTGTGAACTCTTGTTGAGGCAGACCTCTGGACATGGTTCAACCTGTGCCGCATGTTGTCTTTGTAGTTGACAACGTTGTGGTTCTTGGCTGTTGCGGCTCTTGGAGGCCGGTCCCTGATATTCATGGCGGCATTATTAAGGTTATCAGCTTCACTTCTTGAAGATTTCTCAGGGTTTTCTGCAACAGGTGAAGATGTATAAGTAGGGATAATAATGTCTTCCTTTACAGATTTATTGCTTCTTCTCCTTGTTGTGCTGTTACTGCTTCCTTCATTCTTTATGATTATTGCAGGCTCTGGATCTTCCTTGTGGACTACAGGGAGCTCAGAAAGGTGACATGCTAAGGGGCTTGTGTAAAAGTACTGTGCACAAAACACATATATTAGTGCTAGTTAAAGATTAAGGAATTGAAGGTTTTTGTGTGTGTAGTCTTGCCTCATTTTGGAGAGAAGAAGCTGCAGAGCCGCGATAGGATGGATCTAGGGCGAGGAGCGTGTAGAGTAGACCCGAGGAAGAAGATGGGAAGTGTCTGAAAGCTTCTCTGATGCAAGGCTTGTATGTATAGGGTGGCCTGAAAGTTGTTGGAAGCCTTGTTCTCTGATGGTGTGCCACATAGCTTGAATATCTTGTTAAGTTGCTCAACCTGCAGATCCAAATTTGTTTTCTTTTTGGTTAATTTGGTAAGGTTCTTGGAATGAAACATGGTTATTCATTATATTATATTACCTCTGTCCTACCAGGCAAAACTGGCCTGCCAACAAACATTTCAGCCATGAGACACCCTGCACTCCACAGGTCAATTCCTGCACCATATTCTGTAGCACCTAGCAGCAGCTCGGGGGCTCGGTACCAGAGCGTCACGACTCGAGTAGTGAGGGGGCGCCTCGTTCCCGTGTTGAAGAAGTTGGCAAGCCCGAAATCTGCAATTTTTAGCATCCCATTTTTGTCAATCAGCAAATTTGAGCCCTTTATGTCTCTGTGCAAAATGCCCCTTTCATGGCAATGCTGCAGCCCAGATAGAAGCTGCTGCATGTAGCACTTGACCTGAGTGAAGCCATAAATAATCAGAATTAGTGTTGAGCATATAACCATTAATGTGCAATCCAACCATCAGCTTAGGCTTTTAGTTGAGATGGATCACATGCTTTAATTTGGTATCAGAGCCAGACTAAAGGTCATGGGTTCGTAACCATTAATGTGCAATCCTTCGTTCGAAAAGATTTTGTGTGTTTCTGAGCACCTGTGATTCATTGAGCCTGCCACCAGGCCTGGATATAATGCTGGCTAAATCAGACTGCATATAGTCAAAAACCAGGTAAATACTGTACTGCATTCTTGAAGTTGCCAGCCCTTCAAGCTTTATAATGTTTGGATGATCCAACTTCTGCAGAATCATGATCTCTCTTGCCATAAATTTTACACTTTCTGGCTCTGATGTTTCAAACTTGACTTTCTTCAAGGCAACAACCTTTCCTGTTTCCTTGTCTCGCGCTTTGTAGACATTGCTGTAAGTCCCCGAACCTACCTAAAATGTATCATCAAGAAACTTGTATCAGGTTCAATGTTTTTTTTTTTTTTTTTTTGTGAGTTACGAGGAAAATCCATAGCCACTACCCGAGAGTGTGCACTGGGTAAACCTTGATAAGGTAAACCAGCTTAGGTTGCCCATAAGTGACCGGCTCAAACCAGTACTAACTTTCAATGTTGCATTTGAGAAATCCTAAAGTGTAGTAATGGCTGCTGACCTTATCAATTTTCTCATAGGAATCTGCACTTTTTGGGACTAAACCTGCAAGAACCTGTCTTGGAATATTATCCACTAGCCATTTTGGCCAACCATCCACCATCTCTTCTTCCCCAGAGTTTGTTTTCTTGGAATCAATTTCTGCAGGAGCTTTGCCACCACTGCTCCTTGGCTTCTCTCCTTTCCTATCAACGGCGGTTTCCCTGCCTCCATTGCGAACATAAGCATCATCTCTAATCCTTGGCTCGGGCCGGGAAGGCCTGCCAGGTTCATATCTCTGGCCAGTTGATCTCCTAGCTCTGGCATACCCGTTTTCCAGCTTCATCTTCTCCGCGCCCCTCTGTGGTGGCTTCGCTTGAACAGACCCCATACCAGAAAGATCCCAATTAAGCTCCCTGAGATTATGAATAATAAACACCCCAACAACTGTTGCAGTTGCAGGCTAAAAACTGTGACACTGTCAAGAAATGGTCATTGTTGTTTCATCAATAACATCAAGAAAAGGGAGACATGTGGAGAAAACTGATGGGAAATTTTAGAAAAATAAATGCAGCAATGATGCAAAATAGATTTGGTAAACAAAAGAGCAGAAGGTGACAAGGGAAGCCGGCCTGCCTGCCTGCTTTTTTCAGAAATAGATTATATTTTTCTACTCTCTGCCTAGCTTAGCTTCATCCGTTGTGTGAACTTTGGCAAAGAAAAACAAACTGAAAAAGACAAAGAATGGAAGATTTTACACAGAAAACTAAAAAATAAGAAAAGATCTCATGCCTGCAACTACTTTTGCCATGTGTTTCTATTTAAACTATGTTACTAGAGAAGAATCTTATAGGTATTATTATGCTATTATACTCGGGTATATGATACAATGACAATGAGTTTTGTAATATATATATATATATATATATATATATTAGTGATATAACTAGTTAACCACTCTCCCCATGAGTACATGAACCAACATAGTGCATTAATAAAAATAGATCTATGGATGAGATTAGTTGTGAGAGCTCAACATCCTCACATGTGCTGTGTGCATATCCTATATTTACACATAACACATGCTTAATATGCACACAACACATTGCTCTATCCGCAATTAATCTATAGATCTGTGTGTTTAATGTACCATATTGATTCTCATGTACTCATAGAGAGAGTGGTTCTCATAAGAACATCATCTTATATATATATAAAACAAATTCAAAACTCTAAATTTGGATAGATTGAAAAAATAACTATGAATAGATACTACATTGTAACAGAGTTTAGTAGTACTCAAAAAAAAAAAAAAAAAAAAAAAATAGTTGGGACAATTTTTAATAATTCTCCATGAGAAGTAAAAAACATGAATGAACCATAACAAAAGGTAAAGAGCTCAAATCCTACCACCAACAAACTTCACATATTTTTCCCTCCCCTCTTTCTTTTTCTTTTTATTTTTTCCCTTTCGTGAGATACCTTGACAGACGACTGGACTCTGGAGGAGGTGCAAAGCTTACGCGACGGGCGAACAGCTTTCTCTATCTCCGGGGCGCACATTCCGGCGAAGGCACAAAGCTTAGGGCACAGGCGAACAGGACAACCATCCCGGCGAGCCTCCCTTCTCCGGCAAACCTTGCATCGCGGGCAGTTCCAGAACTCGGACTCTCAAAAAGTAATCATCTAAACCTATTTTTTTTTATTTTGATGTGTATTTTGTCCAACCTCAATGATGTGATGATGGAAGCGGTTTGCTTATTTTTGTGATATGATTTTATTTGCTTATTGTTAAGCTTTCAACGAACTTTCAAACTAAACAAACTTAGAAGCAGCAATCGTTGTTCTGCTCAGCTCACTTGCTTCTCCATATGTTTAGATTTTTACATTGAACTAGGAAATTAGGTCTGTTATACAAGTTGTTTTAAAAATCGACTCTGTTAGGTATGTGGAATGGGGATTGTCATTGGAAGCCTCCATGACATCTCCATCAACCTGAGTTTTTGAGACAAGTTTCTGGATTGGTGTAGTTGAGAATTCTGAAATTTTAATCTTGATAGGGATAGGATGGAACATCTCCATCAACCTGAGTTTAATAAGAAATTTGAGAAGGGTTGTTTAACATAGTTTCTATGTGAAAATTTTATGAATTCTATTGCTTTTCAATGATGGATTGCTTTCATCTTATCCCACTGGTAGCTATGGGTTCAAGTTCATTCCTAATTCCAACTTTCAAATTCTCTAATTCACAGTTATTTGAGGTTCTGCCTCCCACCTCCACTTGGTGGCTGAAGTTATGGGTTCGGAGATTGAAACAGTTGAGCAAAGGTTGAAATCGTTTCTCAGTCAGCTTCAATCTGAGTTTGGCATTCTCGATCGAATTGTGTACAAAAACAAGAATCAACACAGAAGATGCTCTTATTTTCAGTACCTGATGAAGGTGAGAAGAGACTTAAGACTTCTCAAATCAGCAAATCCGGAGGAGATTTTCAGTGCCTCATTTGATGTCATCCATGGAAAGAGGCCTAAGCAAAAGGTGCAGCTTCTGGAAAGCCTGAAGAAGAGAAGAACAGACAGTAACAAGCACAACTTTTTGGATCGGCTCCTGGGAGTTGCTCACCTGTTGTCACAGATGGCTGAGCCGATGTTGAAGGCAGCAACGCAGGTATCAACTCTTCTTGCTCGATCATTTTTCATGGGGTTTTCATTGACGGTGTTGGCCTTGTTGGCGCGAATCAGAGTTTTGGTTCAGCAAATGCTTCTAGATGTTGTTTGTGTATTCAACTGCATATCCTCTCTTTCTCAAAAGGAACAAGCTGTTAGGTTAACTCAAGAACGATTTGAGGTTTTTAGAGAATATTACCCCGCAAAGCAACAACCTGCTACTTTCCTAGAATGCATTTGGGAGACAGATAAGTATAGATTAACTGAGAGGAAAGGTGCAAGTGAGGTTGAAAACCAGGAAAAGAAAACCAAAGAAGATGCTGCTTGTATTGAAACATCAAAGATTCAGTACCAAAGTGTAGAGATTTTCCTAGGAGAAGACGAATGTGATAACACTGTCCCTGATGAAGTTAATGTAGAAAGATCATCTTCCTTGAATAAAAAGGATAAGAGTTCTTCCCCGTTGAGTCCTATCCCTGAGAGTAATGATGATGAGACGCAAGTTCCACCAGGTTCAGATATTGCGGTTTCTCCTGACAAGAGTATTGTTTGTACTGGAAGCGGGATAATTAAGGGTGATGCTGAAGTGAAAATCAAGCCTAAAGCAAAGCGTAATGTTGCATTTGTAATGTTGCATTTGTGTCGGTAAAAGTATCTGCTCCTCCTTCACTGTCATCTGTGAATGAACCAGGACATTGCCTTAAAGGAAAGGAAAAGGGTGGTTCTTCAACTACAAAAGAAGACCCATTTTTCAGTTTACTTACAACAGGAGGAAACAGGAATACTACTTTGTTTTAATTATTTTTACCGAGAATCAATTTTAAACTCCCGTCAACCCATGTTTACTACGTAGGGAGTATATACTTAGGGTGTGTTTGGTTCGCACATTGGAATCAGAATTGGAATGATAATCAAATACTTGATAATTGTATTGGTAATGGATTTTAATGAAAGTATTTTGTCTGTTTGGTAGTAGGCCAGGTAGCATTATAATGATTAAGAATATTGATGTTTTGTTATGCATGAGAATAAAAGTTCTAAAATACAAAAACAACAAATTGAGGCAATTAATTTTAATATAATGACATTCAAAGTATCAATATAAAAAAAAAAAAAATTTATTACATATCTTCATTATAACACCACTTGTTACTTGCATCAAAGTTCGAGTTATTTACGGAACGTCTATATATATTCTCATTTTGGTTCTAAATTCTGAAGTTTGGGATTTTGTAAGACTTGTATTTATAGGCTCTACTTGGCCACACTTTATCCACATAACACCCTCGCTGCCGCCAGACAATTTTCCAATGTTGTGATAAAACTTTAAAAAAACAATAATATATTTCCTCTTTTCTTCTTCTTCTTCTTCCTTTTACAGAGAAAACTTCAAGATTCCGAGAAAATGCCGGTAACATCATCTCCATTTTCGTACATAAAAATCCCAAAACCACCATCACCTTCCTCTTGCACTTCGATGAGATTCTCTGCAACCAGGCCCATCATATTTACAGTAAGGAGCTCTCAGGCTGAAGGCCCTTTCAGAAGACCCGTGGCTCCTTCTCCTCCTACGCCTGTAAAGCCTGTCCCACCCTCTCCGCCGCCAAGCTCTCCTCCCAAGCCGGCGGCGGTGGCGGCGGCCGTGGAGGACAAGAGTGTAGTTACTCTCGAGTTCCAGAGGCAAAAGGCTAAGGAGCTTCAAGAGTATTTCAAGCAGAAGAAGGCTGAAGAAGCCAATCAAGGCCCTTTCTTTGGTTTTATTGGCAAGAATGAAATTTCCAACGGCAGGTACTCAATTTTTCTTCTTCTTTCTCTTTCTGTTCTCTTGGAATTACATTCATCTCAGAGTTCAGTTTCAATTCTGCTAAAGGCCCAATCTTTATTGCTGGGATATGTTAAAAGTTGTGTAAATTTTGCATCAGGATTCAGTTCTGTTGCTAAAACATTGGGATTTGGGGATGAATGTTTGAGACTTGAGTCAAGTTAGCAACATTAGTACAAATTTTGGCTTAACCATGCACTAATGTTGATCACTATTCATCCATGGAATGATAGCTAGTCATGATTTTGAACAATTTTTGTATTGGTCTTTCCTCCATGTAAAGCTGCCACCAAGTGGAACTCTCTGGTTTACTTTTGAGAATGAAATTGAGGGGGTGTTTGGTTTGGAAGGTCAAAAGGTTAGGACTTTAGGAGGATGGCAAATTCAACTTTTAAGTTTTCTTATTTTGGGTATAGCATTCAGTATCCCACAACTCTTAGACTAATTTAGATTTAGCATGTGTTGAGCTCATATAGTTTGACTCTTACTCGAGAAAGGCATGCCCACACATATAAGAGTAGAATCCCAAACCTAACAGTTGCATTAAAATGAATTCTAAGGAGTGCAGAAGGAATTGTATCCCCGCCATTCTTAGATTAATCTAGATTTAGCCCGTTTTGAGCTCATTTTTTTACTTTTGCTCGAGAAAGGCCTGACCCACAGCGCATACATATAAGAGTAGAATCTCAAACCTAAAATGTGCAGAAGGAATTCACATAGTGACTAGTTTGGCTTTTGCTTTTTGTATTTCTGTCTAGTTTTGGTGTGTGCCGATGGGCAATGTATATCCTATGCAATAATAACACCGCTTTTGGATTCTTGATGAGCAGATGGGCAATGTTTGGATTTGCTGTTGGAATGTTAACAGAGTATGCCACAGGCTCTGACTTTGTTGATCAACTTAAGATTCTTCTCTCAAATTTTGGAATACTAGACTTGGAATGAGGAGCTAGCTTGTCTGTCCTCCAACCTGAATGTTGTGTCTTTCTGTAATGTATGTATGTATATGGCTTCCTGTATTCTATATTTTAGTTAATTCAGTTGTAGTAAACTGTGCCTTACCACAAGCCTTTTTAACTCTTGAAAACTCCATTCCTTTTTCACATACTGAGGCTGATCCAATTGTCAGTTCTAATGCACACATTTACTCCTCTTGTTTGTTTTATGGAGCACAATTTATGGTGTTATTCATGTACAAGTAATTAACTAGCTTTACTCCCAAGCATTTTACATGCTTTTGCAACACGAGACGCAGATTGTAAATTCTAGACGGGCTTATATATTAAACAAATTGATTCATCTAAGAAATGAAAACCTTTTGAAATAGTTCTTACACCAACGGCTCATCACGTGATAGGTGTAGGTGTAGTGTCTCCCACTTCCACTGAAGCTCGAATCCATGACCTGTTATTTGACCAAAAGGTCTGTGGCTAAATACCGCTTACCCATATGGTTTTTGGCTAAATGTACTAACCATTTAAGAGAATCACTTCATGCCGCTTGACCACAAAGTGTTTGGCTAAATACGGCTTGACCATAAGGTCTTTGGCTAAATGCTGCAGACTTAACTGGCGATTGGCGAAGTTATTCATCACTGCATTATTGGTATATCTAAAAAATATAATTGGATAAATAGTCATACATATATAGATTTATTACACTTACATAATAGTGTGGAAGAAGACTGTTACTGCGGTTGTATGTTACTATAAAAATAAAAAATAAAAAATAAAGTTTTCATGAATGCATAAGGTCGCGAAGTTGCTTCTCCAAATCGTCCAGACGAGCACCCCATTCGCCATTGATGCACAAGGCTCGAACACTGCTTTCATCTTTACCTGCAGAATCAACGCCTTCCTCTCTATCTCCGCCTCTGCTCGCCTTCTCCGCCACTACTCTTTCCCGGCGTCGGGTATGATTTTTCTTGATTTTCTGGGCTGAGGCTCGTTGCAGTGCCCGCAGCACATCGGCGCCGCTCAGGTGTTGTTCTTGTTCTTGAGGCTTCTGCTTCGTTTGCCCTCTTTGCTGCTGTGCGTCCAGTCTAAGTGCCGTCCATCTACCTAAATACGCCCCGCGATTGGGGAGTGATTGGCGGCGGAACTTGGTCGGAGAAGGGCGGCAGGTTCTCGCCGATTTGGTGGGGTCTGCAAGTGGAGGGTTAGGATTCCTGTGCAGGAAGGAAGACGAAGCGGCCAACATGGCTTCAAGATTAGTGGCTGAGAGGAGAGGATTTAAGCTGCCTTCGTCTTCCAAAATATATGGGCAAATTATTCTGTGGACACAGTAATGGTAGAATGGGTCTAAAAATACACATTTTCACAATTTTATATACTAAATGTTTACAATTGAAATTGTGAGCATTTAATATATAAATTATGTTTTTTGAAATCGTATTTACATTGCAAGATGGACCTAAATCCATGGCATAACTGTTGGTTAACTCGGGATGCATGATAAACTATCCTTATTCTTGCAATAATTTCTCACTTTCAAAAGTAAATTATACTTTTACATCATCAAATTTTTAAATTCTTTTCATTATTTTATCTACATCCCTGCAATATTTTCACTTTCAAAATCAAGAGTGATCACACCTTCATTTTATATTATAAATATAATAATAAAATAACAAATTCAAGCTTGCAAGCCACATAAGCTAACAAAATAAAACAAACAAAAAAAAATCACATTATTTTCCACATAATCTTAAAAGGTGTTCACTTGCTGGGAGAAGAATAGCGAATTTATCAATATTAGGTGGTGTACGTATAACAGCCGAACACGTTAAATACATTGTTTGACCACCATTTATTTATTTATACTAATATTCGTAATTAATTTTGAATGTAATAAATTAATAATTATAATAAATGTCATGTAAAATATTATCCGAGCACTGCTCGGACCAGCACTAGTATATTAATAATGATGATGAAAAACAATGACACCAAAAGCCTGTTAACAAAATTGACATTCAAGAAACTCAATATATAGATTATAGACACAACAGGTGACCAAAAAGCCATTTCAAAGGGATGGTCGTTCTGCGAATTCTGAAACTCTTGCAGCAGCATATGGCAACAGATTTCATCTTCTTCCTCAGGCTATGGTTGAATGCAAGGGCTCACATTTCGCCTACTCGTCTTTCTATCCAAAAACAACCTGGTTGAAACCTCCTTTGCAACCTTAAACTACATAATCTTGCACAAACAACTCCTTTCGTTCCCGCTATCATACTCATTGCCTGATTCACCTTCATCGCTGCAAACACAAGTGAACAATGAACACGCCTGACAGAAACATTTATAATTCGTCCATTGTAAAGTGAACTGTCCATAGTTTAGATAACCCATAAACGTGTAAATATAGAGCAGCAAGGGCAAGCAAGACTACATCAAATTTGCTCTTAGAATGTTTTGAATTACATGGAGAACATTAAGAGCCCTCGATAAACCAAAAAACAAGGAAAGAAGGCATAAAAGACTCCAGATAATATTTAGCATTGATCAAGATGAACTGGCTGCATAACTGGAAGTCCAGTCAAATGATTTATAAAGCATGGACATAGAAATAGTAAAAGAAAGTTGATGGTTTATGTATTATGTATCAAATTGCGAACCAGAGAAGCCACTATTAGATGCAAATACTAGCGGGCCTCTACAAATCAACGCTTCTTAGTTAGATTAAAAATAGAACGCCAACAGCACCCAGCAATATGCCAGAGAAACATTTTATGAATATTTCAAATATAGAATGAGCAAGGGCAGGACATAGTGACATACCTAAGCTCAAATTCCCGGATCTCGAAAAGCTCCCCACCAGATGTATCTGTCCACTGAACCTTCCTTCTAAGGATTTGATCAGGGGCATCATTACTCGATTCACCCACGGTCTCACAATCATTGGCACTACCACCAGAAACCGCTATGCTATTTGCTGGTTTCCTTAAGCTACTCTTAAGTGAAGGCTTCTGAGATGTATTTGTGCCTTCAACAAGACTAGCAGAATGGGTGTCCTTACCCTTTTCAGAAGCTGGGCAACTGGCTGGCGATACTTCTTGCTGCTGAGTAGGACCAACCTTAAGCGGAGATGGGCTCTCGAGTCCAGCGGCAGCACGACCAAAGCAGACAAAGGAAGCGCACCCACGGACAAGCCTGCTCTTCCTGGAAGCCAGTTCAGGATCAGTATCAGTTTCTTGGTTCACCAATTGGTAATGGCTCCAAGGCGTAACTCTCATGGGCTTCTCTTCGTTCTTCTGACCCAAGAGAAGAAGGGACAGGCCCTTGCTATACCCAGAAGCTGAAGAAGAGAAGAAACCCCCACCTTCTACTGCCAATAACATCAGTTCTTCTCATCTGGTCACCATCCAAAACTGTTTGTACAATAACCCTCACCCCCCAAAAATAGGTGCCCACTTTTTGCTAGTAGTGCTCCCAACAGGACAGTCAAAAAGAATGCTGAAAACAACCAAAAAGACAAATCAGAAACAACAGTGATTCAGAGGCCTAAAAGAACACACGCCTAAACTTTATTACTACTTTAAGATTTCAAATTCACCCCAATTTTGGTTCTCTAGCAACAATCTCACTTCATACGATTTGCAATTAACTAAAGCAATCAACCATAAACATATCCTAAATCAGCTAAAAAGCAAAAGTTTATCCTCATTAACAACTAAAAGACTCCAACTACAGTACAAATTTGTTAAATCAAAGTCCCATGGTTAACACCACTGGCATTCAAGATCAACCCCAGAACGAAAAAACGGAGAAACAAAACGAACAAAAGCTAGCGGTATTTGACTTAACAACGGATTCATAGCTCCAAAATGCAAATCGCAACAAATTAAACAAAATGCAATCTCGAAGAAACTACAAAAGAACAGCAACAAAATCCAAAAGCTCTACAGAATTTGAGCTGCGTTGAATAGAAAGAATGGAGACTACCAGATCTGAGTTGAAGAAATGCCCCGCGCGACTTCACCGGACCGACGGCTCCATCTCCGATTACTCGAAACCGTACAGAATACACCGAGGCGTAGACTATAGATACAGTATATATGCGTATCAGACTATCAGTGTATGAATATTATAAAAAGTAAAAAAAAAATGTAATTTAAGGCCAGTTGGGGGCTTGGGGGTAGAAGAGATTATTGGCTCGGCGCAAATCATAAGTTAAGGCCAACAATATCATTATTATATAATTTATATATTTTTTGAAAGCTATATAATTTATTTATTATAAAATGAATATTTATAAATTAAATAGTATTTCTTTTTTGAGAGAAAATTAAATAGTATTTGTTAACATTAGGTTTGGTATGTTAAAAAAAAATCATTAGGTTTGGTATATTTAGTTGTGGGGTTTTGATTTTTTTCCTTTTTTAGCTAAAAAAAATATTGGTACATATTTTATAAACAAACAAAATAGAGTAACAATTTTTTTTGCAAAGCATTTGATATTCTATAACTAAGGTTTGTTCGTCTTATGGAATATCCTTCTTATCCTTTTTGGTGCATTCTTTAGTTAAATTTCAGTGGGTTTTGCAATTAAGGTAGGTTCTTTGTTCGTTGTTGTTACTATTATTATTATTTAAACACCTTTAGAGTAGAATTAGTGTAAAATTTAAAAACTTAATAATTAAAATAAACTACAACAAATTGACTTCTTTTTTCATTATTAGGCTATTATTTATTGGTTTGGGTCACTTTTTATAGCTTTTAGGAAAGTGAAGGAATGAGAGGAAATTAGAGAAGGAAAGCTTGCTTTTGGCTGCTTTTAACCTTTAACAGTTTTCCACAGTAATGACAGTATCATCAACTTTTATTATTTTACTATTATTTGTTTATTCATTGTTTATTGGAAAGGTTGAATCTTCAACCTTTATGGTCCCAACACTCCGGCCCAACAGAGCATTTGCTGAACACATGCTTAGTGCGCACAAAGGTTGCTCCTAACACTACCGTTGGTGAAACTCGACTCAGGATCATTGTTCCCAAACTTCAGACCAAGTGAGCTGTTCATGCGGGCTTTTTATTTGTTTATTCAACTAACATGAATCATGATCCTTTATATTACTTTCAATTTATATTATATTATATTATATTGCATTTTATACATATGAATATGTTACAATTAAAAAACAAAAAAAAAAAAAAAAAAACACAGAAAAAATATAGCACATATATAACCAATATACAAGTTGAGGGATTGAAAGCAATGAAGCCTTTGTTTAATGTCACTTGTTTAATTACGTACTTCTTTTTTTCTTTTCTTGTCAAACATTACAATTTGCAACCACATTTGTAATCCTATGCTTATTCTTGTCCTCCCATATATTCAAAGGTTATCAAGTGCAGTCTGCAGTCTACTTATTATGAGTCATGCTTTTTCCAAAGTCTGATCTAAACCATTTTCAAAACTCTTCAACCCCCACTTTCCATGCCCCTTCCTCACTCAAAACAGCAAAGGACAAACAAAATAACTTTAATTTCAAAAGTTTTTCAACTAATATACTAATATGGTAAGGGGCCAGGAAAAAGCTAGGAAATGGGCATAATATCAGAAGGACTCATGGTTGATTCAGTCATGCTGGAATCCTTTTGTTTGACTTTCGGCTCAGGGAAAAGAAATATGCAGAAGTGGGCCAAATTAAACCAACAAAACATATATACAATTCAACCATAGTTTCATCCTGCTACACGTAGAATGCAGCCAATTATGCTTTTTGCGCTTTCCAAATCCTCTTCAAACTCACCATGGCAATTTTTGATTTGAAGTCTCAGACCATCCATACATAGTGTGTGAGTGTATCCATTGGGGGTGGGTGTGATTAGAGTTGCAGCCGTTGGCATGTTCCTATTTTGTTGTTGCAAGTCGGATGGATGTTAACAACTAAACCTCCCAGATTTGATCAGATTTTTGACTTGTGAATCACAATACTACAAAGTCAATTCATAGTAGGTGGCCCATTGATTTTTTAGTTTGATATGGACAACGTAAACTATTTTACCTCATTGATCATTTACTCATTTGTCAAGTAGAGTCACAAAATGAAGTTTACTTATACCCTCAAATTTCTCTCATCTTCCAATATAAAGAATTACGTCTTGTTATTTTTACATGGCAAATTTGTAATACTATAATTATCAAATAAATAAATTGACCAACTTAGTTGGATTGTCCGTGTTTCGGGAATCCCTTTATATGTTTGATAGGGAGTGACTTTATTTTCCAATCAATTAATGAACTAGTGTTTTATTCAAAAAAAAAAAATGTTTTTGTGACCAACTTAGTTGGATTGTCTTGTGTCCAGGAATTCATTTTTATGTCTAATGATAGGGAGTGACTTTACTTTCCAATTAATTAATGAATTATGTGTTTTATTATTTTTTTTTAATGAAGAAAATTTTCCAATTAATTAATGAATTTTATGTTTTAGTCACCCAAAAAAAAAAAAAAAAACTCACGAATCGGGTCAATATGAAAATGAGATATTCATAATTATTTACATGGTAGTACTTGTTGTTTAACTGACATGGTTGGCTTGGTGGTTTAGCACCTTATCCCTTACATATGAGGTTGGGGGTTCACCCATGTGAATGGAGCAAACCATTTGGCCTAGTCCCAAGTACTACTTTTGTAACTTTTTTGTAACTTATATTGCAAATATAATACTAATCATGAATAAAGTGTTTGTTATTTATAAAAAAAATTGTAATACTTTTAAGGAAAAATGTAATACATTTACATTTTGATGTAAAAGTATAACATTTTTGCTTATAAATAATGTTGGCAAGTGCTTGTTAATTATAAGAGAAAGTGCAATGGAAAAATATAATAATACATTTAAATCAAAATGTAAATGTATTACAGTACATTTTATTTGAGAATATTACATTTTTCTCATATAATTAATAATTTTGTTTATTTATGATTAATATTACATTTTCTTATTGACTCAATCTGTCTCATGAATAAAGATCCGTAACACAAATTCTTTATTGAAAAAAAAAAGACTTTTTAGTGATAAAGATTTTTGGGATAAATGACAAGAATGTGTAGAGGGGGGAGATAAATGACAAAAATGTGTGCTGACTTTTTTTTTGACAAAAATATGCAAAACTCACTTACCACTTGCGTTTTTGGAGTGGTCCCGGGTGTATTTTTTTTTTCATTATTTACGTAAAACGCAAAGGTGACTTGCGTTTTTCGTATTGGATACCGTAAACGCATCTGCCAAATGCGTTTTCATGTGACGTATGGAATACGTTAAACGAATTTGGTTGGATGCATCTATCATCACCGTACCGGCGCAATGGTGACGACCTCTGTTCAAAGAGGATGGAAGTCAACCTTTTGGTCAGCATCAGCAATTTAATTATCCACCCAAACGATGCATCGGCGGCCACCAGAGCTCGGGCGGAGAACATCCTACTTCCCCCCGGCAACACCTTATTAACGTCGTGGCGGCGGCGGCGGCCTTCTCTCACGGGGTTCATCAATTTACACTCACTGAGGGCGGCGCTGGCCTTGATGGCTAACGCGCACATATCGTGAAGAGAGAGCGGCGAGTGCGACTTGGAGATGGGGAGGAGGAAGTAAAGCTGCCCGAGCTGCAGTTCCTCGTCGGCGGCCAAACGTTTACAGTTTGCGTTTTAAACAAAAACGCATGTGCTAATTGCGTTTTGTTCTCTTCCGGCGACTTCACGATCGCCGGTACAAAAAACCAAAAACGCAATTTACTTTTGCGTTTTTGGTATAATACGTAAAACGCAAGAGTAAGTTGCGTTTTTGCTTATACAGTATCCCCTAGAAAATGCATTTCGGTAATGCGTTTTACGTATACGAATACGTAAACGCAACCACCTCTTGCATTTTACGGAAATACCGAAACAAAAAAAATACACCGGGACAACACAAAAAACGCAACTCCCAAAAGAGTTTTGCATATTTTTGTAAAAAAAAAAAGGCGACATAGTTTGAAATTTCCCAAGTTTGACTACACATTTTAGTCATTTATCCAGATTTTTGTGTGCTTTTTGTTTTAACTCAGTTGTTCAGCCGAAAGCTGAGTTGGCCCGAGCTGACCAAGCCCGGTCTGGAGGCCCGATTGATATCCAACTTGGGATCCAAGCCACCAAGCCAGACATTTCTCGCCCCATTCCTAAAACCCTTGATTTCCTCCTAAAACCCTAATCTGCCAATCTCACCTCTGATTCTGATAATCTCCCCGGGAATTAGACCGAACACCCACTCCTTTCAACTTCAGCCATGGTGGTCAGCAGAATCACTTCTCGGGTCTCAAGGACTGTGTTGACCCAGTGCCGCAAGTCGTTGATCTTTCACGCCCGGCAACAGAAACAACAGTCCCCAATCCTTTCCAATCGATTCCATTCCCTATGTTATCCTCAAAACAAGGTGCACTTTCCTGCTGAATAATTTATAACGTTTTTGTTTTTATTTGTTTGCGTTAATCTTCTACGGTCAAGCAGCAAATTTGTGGTCAATTTATGCTATAAAATCATTGCTCTGGTTAAGGGATTTTGATTATAGGTTTGTGTTTTTCATTCGTTCTTCGAGACTTATATTTAAGCTGGCTGTAAATTAGGTGAAGTACTCCGTAATTGATTTTGGCTTTCAAATTCAGCTTGGAAGAGTTCCTATTGTGGGATCGAGGTGTTGGATCCAATTACTTATTTTCTTCCATGAAGAAAGAAGAGCTTAGTAAATGTTAATGATTATAGTTTTTTCATCTTTGAGTTTTGAAGATTTAAAAAACCTCCCTTTTGCACCTTCTGTTGTGTGGCTTAATGGTCTTTGGTTTTCTTTATTTTCTATTTCTTATGTGGATAACTTTTCTCTTATCATGGGAGGTGGGCAGGGAAATATCAGAAAGCTTAGGAGAAGCTACATTTGTCTTAGAATATGTGATTTCTTTTGATGTGGTATGATTCATTCATAATGGTTGTACTTTTAGTGCTGGAATTGTTTAATTATGGCTTGGAATGGCATGTTTGAAAATACCCTTACCCAGAGAAGTTGCAAATGCCTCCTTTATGTTGAGATTATAGATTTGTGTTCTCATATTTGCTTCACATTTCTTTGCTTTTGTGGTTCCTTTGATCTTTGGCTCTGTTAAAGTCATGTGTGGTATTTCATTTATAGAGGTGAGAAAGTGGCCTTATTTGTGTTATTGTGTAATTTTCTCTACTAGAGTTTTTAAAGAGCATATGATATAGTTGTGGATGCTTTTTTTCTTCATGACAAATGCATCAAGTGGGATATGTGTGGATTGCCAGAAGGGAGTAAAATTGTGGATTCTACCAATCGTTTTTAACATACATTAACAAGCTTATGTTACAGATGGAACTCTTGTGTTTAGAACCAATACTCCCCCCTCTCTCCCTCTCCCTCTCTCTCTCTCATTTTCTGTTTAGGGAACACGAATGGGTAAAACCAACAGGTGGTTTAACTATATGCTGGAAAGGTAGATGTTTTGATATAGTATACTGAAAGCCTCATACTTTAATCTGTGTGTATAGATTGTCCCTTTGCTTTTAAAAATATCATAGATATACATACACCTCTCCTTTTTATTTCCTGTTGCTTAGCTAATACGTTAGGACTCCAATGGCAATGAGTCATGACCTAGTGCTCTCTAAAGTTGATGCAAAGTTCATTACCTCCCATGCCTGAATTCATCTCCTTAATATAAGTATCCGGTGCTGAAGTTGGAACTATTTGCTTTCTTTGTTATGCTGCCAACCGTTCCATTTATTTTATTTTTGTAACGTTCTAGTTAATTTATATGATTGAAAATAATGTTTATTGTTTTTATTTTCTAGATTATTCCTGGTCACGTGTCTCTTCTACGTGATTCTACTCTTAATCATTCTGCTTTTCAACGGTTTGGAATGTCATCATCAGCATCTACACAATCTGATGAAAAAGAGACAGCTCAGGCAAGAAATGGACAGGGAAACACAGTAGAAAGTGATGCTGCTGCAAGTGCAAATGGGAATGCTGAAGTTCCTGATGAAACCAATAAATCAGGTTCTGATACGGGACCCAATACTAACACATCTGAAAACATAAAGAGGAGGGGAAGAAGTACTAAACAGACTCTATTTTCTGACTCTGATTCTGATTTAGATGTAGAGGACCTTTCTAGGGATGATTTGGTCAAGCTCATCGTGGAGAAGGAAGAAAAACTAAATGCGAAACAAAAAGAGCTTGAAGAAATGAAGGACAAGGTTCTTCGGACATATGCTGAGATGGAGAACACAATGGATAGGAATAGGCGTGAATCTGAGAACTCAAAGAAGTTTGCCGTTCAGGTTTGCCGTTTGTACTTCATGAAGACTCATGCTTTCACAATTCATTTCATGGGATTTTAGATTTAATTTGCAATGGTACCTAGTTCTCATCTCTCTTTCATCTCAAACATTGCAACAGAACTTTGCAAAAAGCCTGCTAGATGTTGCAGACAATTTGGGCAGGGCTTCATCAGTTGTAAAAGAAAGCTTTTCAAAAATTGATACTGATAATGACAATACTGGTGCTGTACCACTTCTGAAAACACTACTGGAAGGTGTTGAAATGACTGAGAAACAACTAGCTGAGGTATGATGATCTCCCCTTTAAGAGATAGTCCCCAGCCATTATCCCTCTTGTTATTCTTGTGATAAATGATTATATATGAAAACTGCTTGTGCACACGTGTCAAACTCCTGTGCTATTTTAACGTCTTTTCCCTGGCATTTTGACCACATATAGTTGTCTATATGAGAATGCTATCTCTTTTAAAATCATACGATTCTGTTGATAGGCAATCTCCTTGTAAAATGATTGTCACTTTTCAGGTATTTAAAAAGTTTGGAGTTACAAAATATGATCCTATCAATGAAGAGTTTGACCCAAACAAGCATAATGCTGTATTCCAAGTGCCAGATCCTTCAAAGCCACCCGGCACTGTTGCAGTTGTCCTTAAGGTACCTGTTTTATTATGACTGCACTGTTTTGTCTGGTTTTATTAGACGTCTGCATTTTGGTATTAGAGCGGTTGTGTTGTGCAGTCGGGGTACATGTACCCCAACTTGTGTATGGAGTGCTAACCTTTAATTCTGTGCTGTGCAGTCGGGGTACATGCTACATGACCGAATCATTCGACCAGCAGAAGTTGGGGTGACACAAGTAGTGGAGAATTAAACAGCAGGCCGAGGATCTGAATCTTGAAGGAATGGCATTGGAAGTGGAAATCTTTTCCTGCTGCACCATTTGATTTTGGAAGAGAACTATTTAAGCTTGCAGAGAGATGAAACTCTAGGCCACCCTTTAAGTTGATCCTTGATGTGCAAACACCTCACTTCAACCCCCAACTCCCCACTGACTCTTTACCTTTTTCCAAGAAGGGAAAAAAAAAATTGCAAACCTCTTTTCTTGGTAAGAGCGGTTATGGCAGAGGTCTTTCATCTTAATGATTTTTTTTGTTGTTAGCGAGATCAAAGTGATTTATTTGGAGCAAAAACTAACGAATTAATTTTTAGGATTTGGTGTATAAATTTACTTACGGGGTACTACATATTGTTTAATGTTTAATAATAGTAAGGCACGGGCATGTCTTTAAATAGTCTTATAGGAGTGATATTAATTCTATATAACTTATTATTAAGATTTTATGCAAAGTGTCAATCAATTTGTGCTCAGATGGCGCTTCTATGACTTTCTTTGAGGGAAGGTCGCGTATTAAATTTAATTATTTAAGGTATGTTTGGAAACTAGAAAAATGATTTGTATAAAATGAGTTATTTTTTAAAAAATATTTTTATTTCTAGTATTTGATTGTATTACAAAAAACAGGCTGTGTGTTTGGTTCTTTTTTCAGAAGATGAGTAAAATTGTATAATTCATGAGTATTATTAAAAAAAATGAATGTTATTTATTTAAAAAAAAATGATGTCATTCAAAAAATGTGTTATTAAAAAAAAACACAGTTGCATATCTCTGGTCTCTGGTTTAAAAAAACTAAAGCTTAGTTTCCAACGGAAATCATAGCCAGAGCTCTGATTTCTTACTTCAGCTAACTTAATTTTGACCGTGGACGAAAAGGTGAAGAAGTTACAGTTTCTCTTTGGGGTTGAAAGAAGATGAAGAAGCAGCGCAAGAGAGAGGTGAAGAAGTTGCCATTTCTCTTTGGTAGAAAGAAGATGAAGAAGTAGCACAATAGAAGAAATGAAAATCTTGAAAAATGACTCCCTAAAAAAAAGGATGTCATTTTCTAAAAAATTGACTTTATTTTCCCTTTAGCGATTGCTAGGGGACCCTCAACGTTGATAACGCCCCAATTGAGATGATTGATATTATTATTCTTACTTAAGGGTTAAATAATGCTCTCTTGAAGGGTTTCATATTCAAAAAAAAAAAAACAAAAAAAAAAAAAATTTCGTTGACTCTCATTTTTTCCCCCTCGCTAAATATTAAAAATTCAAAAAATGATTTCTATAAATCATTTTTTGAGTTTCCAAACACAGCTTTAATAATTAAAAGACTAAATTTGTAAAGATTAAACGTAATGGATTATATTTATATATGGGAGCAATTAAGGGCCAAAGTAGGATATTCACAATTTTAATTGTGGTACAAATCTATCACGTGCCATCCCTGTCCGGCCGGCCTGCAGAGCTGCAGTTCGTGTTTCCATTTTCTAGTCGACACGAAAACTTCACCTGAAAGCCTCTGACTGAGCTTTTCAGATTCAGCGAGCGAGAGAAGATGAAGAACCTCATAGCCAGATTCTATCTCCTCTTTCTCTCTCTACACCTTTGCTCTCTTCTCAACTTCTCGATCGCCGGTCGCAGCTCCATCGCCTCCGGCGTCTCAGGTCTTTTCTCTCATACTCATACGTGAGATTGTGAAACAATATGTATAAACAAAACAAACGTTCTCAGGACTCTCATTATATAATCAACTTGGAGACATTTTCGTTGAATAAAGTTAGTTCTCGAGTGATGCGATGATTTTGTGTTACTTTTTACAATGATTAGTAGATTTAATTGCAATCGTATCACTAGTAGGAAACAGTCTATTCAGGGTAATGATGTGAGGATTTATGTTACTATTTAGCAATAACTTCTGTTATAATGTCGGGATGTATAGCCTCTTTTTGCAAAATGGAACTCATAATGATATAGTACTCAGTATTAGGTTATTTTTCTTCCATTTATTGATTGATTGGACTGTTTTTTTATCTCTTTGGATAGATTTTGCAAATCCGAGTGTTACTTTGAGATCGAGCAGACATTTATTAGAAGAAGACAGCAAAATATCTTTGGAAGAACACTTACTAAAACTGTATAGACTCTGTTTGCTTTAACTTTGCCTTTCTTTGTATTAATTTATCATTGAGCCTTGCAGTAGAGATAATGATTTGTTTTGTTTTGTTTTTTTTTTGGTTTTCCCTGGCAGTGAAGAATTATCTAAAGGCTACATGACGAATTCTGACCTTGAAAATGCAATTATGGCATTTAATCGTAGGTGTAGCAGCATATCCAAAGTATACAGGTATTTCAGGTTCATTAGAGGCATAGCTTTATCAAATTGTGATGGTGATGCTTGTCAATTTTCTGATATCTGGAGATGAAAATGAGGTTTCACTGAAATCACATGTCAAGTTATGAATATAGAGATGGTTATGGTATTTTCTAGGACACTAATGATTCTCTTATCAGCACTTGATACTTTTAGAAATCTACCACTCATCCTGTCATCCATGATCTAGTTTGTAATTAATGCAAATATGATAAGGCATCAGAGTTGTCCTACACTGTGGTGTACATAGATAACACCAATTATATTTGGCAATATAGATACTATCTATGTACCTTCTTTCTGATGTGACTATGCATGTATGTGTAATTCTTACTCATTCTTTACTCTCTCTGGGGGGACTGTTGGAATGTATGGTACAATGGCCAGCATTGGAAAGAGTGTAGAAGGTGTTCCACTGGTACTGCTTTTCTCCTTGTTGGTTACTCAATTTTACCTCAGTAACAGTTCATTAATCCTATATTCTAATGAGGCCAAATGGGTATCATCTTATTTATATATGCCAGTGGGTGATGGAAATTTCAGACAAACCAGGGAAGCAAGAGGCTGAACCTGCTTTCAAGGTATTTATCTTATCCAGGAACATGCTTACTAGTAACTTTAGTTACCATCATGCCTGAGAGGTCTGTATTATCCTCTGTATGAGTTATTAATCAAATCCTTGTAGGCTTGTATGCTAGATGTGTGCTTTGGTGATTAATTTTCTCAATAGCCCTGATATTGTAGTTTATTGGAAATGTGCACGGGGATGAACCTGTAGGGCGTGAGCTTCTGATGCTTCTAGCTAATTGGATTTGTGATAATTACATGAAGGATCCCTTGGTAACTTCCTGTCTTTTAAATACTGTTGTTGTTGTTGTTGTTGTTGTTATTATTATTATTATTATTATTTTGGTTCATGCTTTTCAGTCTTAATTCTCCAGATTTTTGTCACTTCCTATTTGTCTGCTGAAGTCTGTTTGATAACTCAAGCAATTGTGATTCCCTGGAAAGCCATTTCTCTATTATAGTTTACATTTTGTAGATGACTTTGGAAACATGTTACAAGTTGCAAAACTTTTGTATGCAATTCTGATCCATGAATTATAAACTCGCTTGCTCAAGCCAGTCATGATTGTACCTTCTTATTCTTTTTTCTACATACCAACACTATACTTTTATTTGTTGTTTTATTTTGCAAACTGGAGCATTTTCTCTCAAGCTCTCAAATATCAATTTGAACATCTCAAGAGTCTGCTTAGGATCGCTTTGTTCTCTTTGACTTTTCATATCATTTTAATTTAGCTGCCTTAATATATAAACTGATTTTCTAATTTTCATACACACACGCATGCACTTATTTTCCTTTCTTCTTGTGCTATGATGCTTGCAGGCTACCTTGATTGTAGACAATGTTCACCTTCATATTCTACCATCTATGAATCCTGATGGGTTTCAGAAGAGGAGACGCGTAAATGCAAATAACATTGATTTAAACCGTGATTTCCCTGATCAGGTATCTTCTGATATTATTTACTTTTTCTAATATTGGACTTTAGCTTATTCGGTCAGAAGTTCAGAACCATGTGATTTCATGAAAGGAGGTTTGCTGGGAAGAGGACTCTATTTCTTCACATCATTTTCTCTAAAACCTGCATTCAGACATCAATTATATAGGATTTTAAAGTAATACTATTATAAATTTTCTGTTTTATGATTTCTTTACATGTGATTTTTTTTTTTCTTTTTGGTTTTATGGTGGGAGGTTGTCAGAGAATTGGAGGAACCACCATTTTTTATGGATCAGAGCTTTGAAATGATATGATAATTATGCATTCATGTTATTTACAATTTCCGTAGTGCATGCTTCCATATTTTGTTATTTTTGTTTAGTTCAATATTCCATTACTAGATCTTGATGGTTTTATGGGTGATTCTGACATTTATTTGAGATAATCTTCTGTATAATAAACTTGTTTGTTTTTAAAACTTCTTTAATTTTTCTTTTACTATCATAGAAAGCATTAACTAACATTAAATGACATAGTTCTTTCCCATGAATGATGATCATGGCTTACGTCAACCCGAAACAAAAGCAATTATGAGTTGGATGGAAGGAATACATTTCACAGCATCTGCTAGCCTGCACGGGGTAATTTTTTACACTCTTTCTTTAATGCCCTATTATACTGTATGCATTCCATTTATAATGCAAATGTTACATGTAATTCCTTTTTATTTGGCTACAATCTTTCTGATATTAAAAGTGAGTACTCTAATCTTGAAGGGAAACTATGAAAATCAAAGTTATGGCAAAGAGGATCCTCTTTAATAATTTGTTATGGTGGGCAATAATTTCTTATTTGTTTACAGTTCTCTTTCTAATTTATAATGAGGTTTCCATGGTTGCAGGGTGCACTTGTTGCAAATTATCCATGGGATGGAACTGAAGATAAAAAGTAAGTTTTTCTAGCAGCTTTGTGATGACCTTGACTTGGCATCTCCCAAACACATACATTTTTTGTGTGTGTGAAAGATAGAATCCCTGGGCTTCAATTTACTTTCAACCTTAGAGACAATGTTCATTGATATTTGACTTTTCTTTCCCTCCCCCCATGATGATTATATGATGCATAATGTAATAAAACCAGATAGAGCTTCTTGACATTATGTTGTGTGTGTGTGTGTGTGTGTGTGTATATATATATATAAAATATTTTGTACTTGCTAATTCTTGGATTTAACTGTAATGTTGTCAATTGGGACCTTTTGCAGGAAATATTACTTTGCTTGCCCTGATGATGAAACTTTCAGATATATGGGAAGTTTATATAGTCATCATCACCGTAACATGTCTCTAAGCACGGAATTTGCAGAAGGAATTACAAATGGTGCACATTGGTAAGGAACTATGGAAATAATTCTGTGAAGTTCATCCATTTAGATTTGCAAATTATTCAAATTTTGATGATTAATTCTTTGGCCCATTCCCTTTGTATTCATCAATTTGATTTTTTTTCTGCAGGTACCCTATTTATGGCGGCATGCAAGATTGGAATTACATAAATGCCGGCTGTTTTGAGTTAACATTAGAGATTAGTGATGATAAATGGCCTAATGCAACTGAAGTAAGATTCCAGTTTAAGTTTTCTTGAATTTGGGTTGCTATGTATGGGTGCATACATGAGCATGCATAATCTAGTAATCATGATAACCTTCTTGCACTGCATATACATCCAGAGACTTCAAATTCTTTTGTAAAGCTGGGGGAACATTTCCAGCTTTCGAGAGGATATGAATAACCAAAATGTTGATTCTTTTTCTGGGCTATCATTCTCTCTTAACCTGGCTTGTTATTTGCAGCTTCCCACTCTTTGGGAATACAACAAAATGAGTATGCTACATCTTGTTGCAAGTGTTGTAAAGGTATGTTCAAGATATCATGCAAATTTTATTTGTTTAGGCTCATTAACTGGCATGTGTTGGGAGATGCGGGAAAGGACTAATTGTAATCTTAGATCTCTAGACTGCTCTTAAAGATATCATGCAAATTTTATTTATAAATGAATGAATCAAATGCATGCAGTCCTCTGCTTTGCTAAGTATTATTTCCTGTCAGATACTCCAGAATCTGCTTCAAGAGAAGTAATATCATTTGGTGACTTCCTAATCATGCAGGCCGGAATTCATGGAAAGATCTTTTCTTCTGATCATGGAAAGCCTTTACCCGCTTCAATAGACATAAAGGGAATAAATTACACGGTATGTTCACCAGTTACAACTTCTTGTGTTATAAGGCTTCTAACTTCATGAAAGTTAAAGTGGACTATTACAGCCTTCATTTCTCAGTAATGCCCTTGTTCAATTGTCCTTCTACCTCTCTGTGGTTTGATTTTGTAAAATTAGTCTGGATGCTGTTGAATCCTATATTCCTTTGATGCAAAGCTATTATTTCAAGAATTGCTCTCATCTTCTTGTCTGAAGTAAAATCATCAAACTAGACTAATCCACATCTATTATGCCCATTGCACACTTAGGCATATATATATTTTATAGAAGATGGTTATATCAACCCAGGTCTAGTACATCAGCTGTTTAATTATTCAACTACTTCTGAACAGATAAAAGCTGGCGAAACATTTGCAGACTACCACCGCCTATTAGCTCCTGGCAACAATTATGAAGGTAATCTATATCTAACTTCCATCTCTGTTGATTTCAATTTTTTTAAAACAATATACTTTCAAAAATTAACCTTTAGTGTATTAAAAATATACCTTTAGTAAATTAAAAATGTACCTTGCCTGTTAGTAGTTGTCCTCCTTACAAGGTAGATCATGGATCGTCATACCGTGGACCAGGGTCCTCAGTGCACTATGGACCCTAGTCCTATCTGACGTCGTTTTTGATTTCCTTTTGATATTGACCGTTCGGTTATGAGTGTTTTTTTTTCACTATAAAGCAAGTGTATGTGTCTTGTGTTGTGAGTTTTTGTGTCTTGTATTATAAAATTATGTACCTTAAGAGCATCAATTTTGTACTTGAAACAAATTAGTAGGTGGGTAACACAACGTATTGTGTCTTATGTTATTAATTTATATCTTGTGTGGTGAAAATTCTGAGCCTATAAAACATAATTTTTCAACCTAAATCAGATTTAAAATAAGTAAATATATAACATGTGTATGTGTCTTGTGTTATGAAATTCTTATCGAGTATGAAATATGCACTTGGAATAAATTATTAGCTGTGTAAAAACATGAGAAACGGGAAAACTGAGAATCTTTTAAAATTTGAAGATCAAAACGTCGTTTTGATCTAGGGTCCACAATGCTATAGTCCCATTTTGATGGCTCTATTTGTTTTTCACTTTCTCGTGTGTAATTTAAATATGAACTGATATTGTAACTTGTGCCTGAAAAAATGTAGTTGTGGCAACGATGCCGGGATACAAGTCAAAGAGCACTCACATCATTTTGGGGGAAGAAGCCATGACAGTGGACTTTATTCTTGATCCGGTAATCGCTAATGCAGATGATGGCTCCTTGCAGAAGAGCTGGGATAACAACTTCTTGCCATGGTGGCAGTCGAAACTTTTTATTATTTTGATTCTAATATTGACTTTCCTTTGCATCTTATTGAGGAGTAGATTATTAAACCGGTCCAAACATAGACAGAATGCAGGGTTAAAAAGGCCTCAATTATAAGGTTTTTGAGTTTGCCTTCCTCAAGAGAATCTGTACCTTATAATGTAAAATTTTTATATTACAATATTTTGATTTATGATTCAATGAAAGGATTTTTTTGGGGGTGTCAATGCGTCTCTATTTATTGAATGATTAAATATTATTTAGGGTTGCCTATTAAAACCGTTTTCCTATTCATCCATACCCAAAATGATTTTATTAGTACAGATTTCAAGAATATGCAGTGTTAAAAATGAGCACTGCTAGCCGTGAACAAAGTCAATGCATTATTTCTTGCTAAACATTACCTAGTGTTTGAATCAGAAGGATTGCCCATATGAAGATAGCATCGCAGCTAAATATCCTATCCATCTTCCAGGCAAGAATACGATTGTGCAATTTGTGCATCAATTGGAGTTCTGGTCAACTGGTCTTTTCTGGGCAAGCAGTTGTTTGGTCTTCTCAAGCACTCCAAAAAATATTGAACCTCCAATACCTATCCAAAGCACTCTTGGTCCCATCCCCTGCAATACATAAGTGAATAATGGATCTCTGTAAATTTATTATTCATTGCTAGTAAAACAATACATATTTTTAGGTGAAACTGTGAAATAATGCCTTCATTGATAGACATGGCTATAATGGCTTATGGAAGAAAAATTCAAGCTTTTTTACTGTTTTCATTTTTGGTACATACGAGGACATGGAGGAGATGAGATTTGAACCCAAGCCAAATGTTTGGAAAATAGCTTAGCTGACCATTAGGCAAAATCTTAAACCCCACAAGAGTTCAAGTATTATATTATTAATACATAGCAATGTAGTCCTAGCCACATAGAGACTTCATTCTAAATTTAATCATACATAGGGGCTAGGGCACTGATACCTTAAAAAGAGCAGACGTTCCTTCTTCTCTTGCAATAGTTCCAACACAATGGAGAACACCCTGGTACTGCTTTGCTGATCCCTGTCAAGTGTCAAGGCAAAAAAATAATAATAAAAAGGAAGATTGTGAAAGTAAGAAATGGAAATTAGTGGTCAGCATGAAAACTTTAGAAACTCTACCTGAACCATCAGTCTAGTTTTTATCACGTCAAGAGGAGTTGTTACGGCTCCAGTAACAGCACCTATGAATAACAGTTTCTATGATATGTCATTCTCAGAAAAATTCTTACTTCAATATCTGATGTGCACAAGGTTAGCATATGAAAGGTAGGACCAGGCTATTTTTTGTAGTGGGAGATGAAGATCCTGGGACATCATAACTCGATCACTAATGGGCTGGACCTACCTTAGGGGGCGTTTGGTTCACGGAATCTTGGGTTACCCCAAGTAATAGGATTATCTCCAGGAAGGTAATGTGAGATTTTGAGAATGTAAGATTACCTTATGTGTTCGGTTTGGATTGTGTAATATAATATTACCTTGTTTGGTTAAGGGTTATATGGATCAATTTACTATAATGTCCTCAATAATATAATATATATGTGTGTGTGTTTACTTATTTATATATATGAATGTATATCAATGCTTAAATATTAAAAAAAAAAAAAAACTAAATATATAAATATATATACATGTATATTTGATTATATAAACATATATTATTATTATTATTATTATTATTATCATCATCATTATTATTATTATATAAGGATTAGTTAACAAGGGCAAAGTTGGAATAATTCAAGGTAATCTAAAATTACCTAAGAAAACGGGGGTAAGCACATTACCTTGAAACATTACCGCGACATCAGCTTTCAGGTAATATAACATTACCAGGTAATCTCATAACTTGAACCAAACAATGTAATATAACATTACTAGATTCAAATTACCTAGATAATCTAAGATGACCTAAACCAAACGCCCCCTAATAGTTGAAACATTGATACTCAATATCAACCAAATAGAAATAGTTCCAAATTTACGGCTGGATTCCTAGCTAGGCCATGGCATGTCACTGACGGACGATGCAATGGCCAAAAAGAGAGAGCCAGGGGAAATGAAGGTGTCAACTTAAGGCAACTTGTTGGAGAACCATTATATCTATCACCCAGAACTTTAGAGTGAGACAAAGATTAAATACCTAATGGAACATCTCATGACTCATCTAGCTATCATTAACAGACAATTTCGGAAATTCAAATACCTGCAAAAGCACCAATCATTGCATTCTCAGAATCATTCAGATCCCTTTTTGCCTGCAAGAAGAAAAGCTGACTTTATACAATTTCATAGATTGGGCTATTATACAAAAGTAGCTTGAGTAGCCCCACTACCAACTCATTCATATGGGGCTCATTTTATTTCTGAAGGAGAGCATTTCTTTTGTTAAGAAACTGGTTAAAAATAATTCAATTACTCAATGCTTAAGAATGCAAGACTGCTGATGCTTTTCATGTAAAGATATTGGATTTGAAACCAAGTACTCAACTGAATAATAAAACCAGAAAAAAAAAATGTTGAAATGATCAATTCACCCCTTTCCTGTTCTAATGTTCCATGGATCACATACTTCACCATGCAGTTATTAATCTCCTAGAAAACCAAGACCTCAGTCTCCGAAGAGAGGAAAATAGATCAAGCACGAAGTGAAGGTGAAAGCTTACAGCTAACTTATATCCCAACCGGAGCTGCTCATATATGCAGAACTGCATAGCATCAAAAGGTAGGTCTCGCAGTAGAAAAGAGCCATATCCCTGCCATAGAAAATGGGGGGAAAGCATAAAGAAAAAGAAAAAACAGGAAAGGAAGAAAAGAAAACATACATACACTAACTCATACAAAAAGTTGAGAATGAACTTGAAGATACATAATAGAGCTGCTTAAGTTTTTGGTTAGTTTACTGAGTAAAGCATAACGCTAAATAATGATTATAAAAAGAATTAGGACACATCACTTACTGCAAAAAGGCCTCTAAAACCTTCCTTAGAAATGATAAGGCGTACTGCATCAGGGGCTGAAGCAAATTGCCCAGTCTGCATCCTTTGCTTGACTACCTGTTAGTTATTTGTAGCATAAGCTAGAGAAGCAATGCAAGAAGATAGGATTGAAGTTGTGAATTCTCAACCACCTCTGTTGGTACACGAATAATTGAAGAAGCAGCACCTCCAACAGCACCTGCAGTCTAAATGAAGCTTGAAATATTTATCCTTTTTTAAAACTCCTTCTCTTTTGTTTTGATTAAAAAAAAAATTGAGGGAGGGGTGCCAGACACAAGAAGAAAGATGGACATTTCAGAATCCAAAAGATCAACTACGAAATTTATAGAAACTCAAATTCATTGTCGAAAATAATCACACACACACACACAAAATCGTATAGAAATCATGAAAGTGATTCTGCGATACTAGTATGAATTGAAACATGTGCTCCATCTCAACTAAAATAGTTGGATACACATTAATGGATATATGCTCACACGCCTGTACGGTGGATTCCAACCAACACGTGGACCGGTAAACCGTTGTCGTTTATGAGTGGCGTTGAGATTCGAACCCATGACCTTTGGTCTGGCTTTGATACCAAATTGAAGCATGTGCTCCATCTCAACTAAAAGCCTAAGCTGATAGTTGGATACACATTAATGGATATATGCTCACAGTATGAGACCAGATACTGTTAACTTCTATATAATCCAAAGCAACTCTAACTGTTCAACTAGGAATGAAATTTAGAACAGCAAGCTAGTAGGCTAGTAGCACATGCACATCTTACCAAGTGAGCCAAGGCACTAAAGTTTTCAGGCAAGCTCTTCAGCAATTTCTGCTTTGTAGGTTCATACACTCCGACAAATATTGCCGAAGCTCTGCAAGAAATGAGAGTTAATTAGTTAGTCTTTGAATAACTAATGGAGAATGTCCAGCCAGCCGTCCAGGTATACCCAGAAAGGCAACTGTAGGGTTCCATTGAATCTTTGGCATTCCAATTTTTAAAAGTAATGATATGTATGTTCATAGACAACAAAGATTTGGTGACACTTGCATGCCATTTTCTTCACCATGCAAATCCAACATAAGAATGGAACTTGAGGTTTTCTGTTTATCATAGAAATAGTGTAGTAGTAGCAAATTGATTTGAAGTAACAAAAATTACGGTAAGACTCCTGCGAGATTTCCAGCCAAGCCTGAATAGAGACCCTTCAGAATTATTTCTCCACCACCACGAACTGCCTAACACAGAATATGGGACTGCTAGTCAGATATTCCATTATTAAGTACTCTGTACTTTGTAATCTATGAGCAATGGAAATGTGAACAGCAGGCCATTAATCCAATTGTTAAAAAAAAAAAATAGTAGTTAGGCTAGACTTGGAAAGACGAAAAACATGAATTCAATATCTTAGCTCCCCATTACTTAGCAAAAAGCCAAAAAGCATCAGAGAAATGTGCAACTCTTCAGCATAGCAAAGTAGATTTTTACTTTCCTACCTTAAACTACTGCAATCTAGTGATGAAAATTAAAGAGAATAACCTATATTTGAGAAAGACATTAGGAATGAATTGTAATGAAAGAGATGCTTCTACAGAACATTTGACCAACTAGAAACAAAATATCTTTAACATTCATAAAGAACTTGCTAGATGTGAAAAAAGGCAGTGCCCTCAAGTAGGCTGAACCTGCTTGAAGTCGAGTCTTTATTGTATCAATTGGGTATAATACAGTTTCTACAACAACACCAGCAGCTGCTCCAGCTACTGCACCCTCTGCAACAGAAAATTCATATGGCATCTCAATACACCAAATAGTAAAGATACAACTTGAAATAATGAAATCAGCAGCTAAATAGCTCCAAATAAGCTAGATCTTACATAATAAGACAATTCTAATTGGACCAGGAGCCAACAAAAAGCTTTTGTGTTTGTATCTTAATTCTTCAACTCAAACTATCCTCATGGATGTTGAAGAGAACCGAAATACCTAACACCTCAAGGAATTATAATCCATTGGATGTTGAAGAGAATTAAAATACCTAACTCCGTAAGTAATTTTCAGAAGGAAATTTGAATGTATTCTGTCCTCAACATTTGAAGTAGCACCTTATAGCATTCATATATTAAAATGAGAACATCGAACACAAAAACTTGAGAATCACGGTGAAATAACATATGCCTCGAACATAATCCAACTTTATGAGGAATAATGTACAATTTACCATATAAAATGCGTAAAAAATCAAACGGCGTCTCTTGTTTGTTGACTGATGCAAGGAGCATGTTCTTCTCATCGCGAAAGTTGAATACCTTGAAATTCCGTCCACCTTCTGCAAGAGAAATGTAGATCAAATAAACTAAACAGTTGAAATCATTAAGCATAACATAAATTTATAATGCTACTCGTAGAAGCAATCACCAGATGAATCTGCCTTTAAATCCGTAGACATTTTTGTGAGCAGTTGAGCTTCGAGAAGAGTAGAATACAACAATCCAGCTCGAGCAGCGGGAAGAGTTTTGGAGAATAGAGAAAGAGGGGTTTTAGAGAGGTTGAAGCAATTGAAAGGACGAAATCACCCTCGTAATATTAACTTAAATTATTATATTTAGAACGGCCCGGCCCATCAAGAAATTGTTGGGCCTTCAAACTTCGCCTTGGCATTGATACATACATATATTATTCCAAAAGGCTGAACCCCAACCCTATTGATAAATACATACATACATCCACTGATAGCAAAACTGTTTAGTGTCTCCTCCTAAAATGAAAGAAAAATACTTTTTGGATCACTAAATCCACTATGCTTGGCCTACAAGTTTATGAATACCCTTCAGACGGTTTGAACCCGATGAATTTTGTTCATATTGTCGGTGTCATTTGACCAAAATTTATGTAAATCTTGTTTAGTAATTTTTTTTTTTTTTGGGTGACGAGTGAAACTTGCGGTTATTATCAAATGGTGTGCTGATACGATCCCATGTCGATTCCACAAAAAATTAGGGAGTGGTACTTAAGTTGGGACCAAACCTCTACTCATGAGTTAGCTTTTGTGATGGAGTTAGGGTTTTGGCTTAAGTACCGTATCAATTGGTACTCTCATTGATACAACTCCCCACGGAGGTATCAAGTTGTCATTTTGCGGCCTTCTATTAATATATACCTGGTGCAGAGAAGAGTCTGGAGTGTGAGCCGTCTATTAACATATATCTGGTGCCGAGAAGAGCCCGGAATGTGAGCCGTCTAGAGTAAGCCGTCGCGGCTTCTCAAGGCCATGGGGTGGGCACGGACGTCGGCTTCTCAAGGGGTGGGCAATGATACGATCCCACATTGGCTCAACAAGAGATTGTGGAGTGGTACTTAAGTTGGGGCCAAACCTCCACTAATGAGCTAACTTTTGTGGTGGAGTTAGGGTCTTGGCTTGAGTACCGTATCATGTGCATTAGATACATCTCACTCTAGTGCAATAGTCCGTAAACCACGCTAGGAAGCTATGTTGGAGATATTTTTATAAGGTAATATATGTTCTATACTTTTTTTAAGTATTGCAGTTCAAAGAGTCAATACTCCACCATCGAGATTCGATCATGTGACATTCCCTCAAAGGGAGCTACAGATGTGCCATTTCAGCATAAGGTGCTTGGCATGTGCGAAGATATTTAATTAAATCGTTATTTAATTTTCTATTTTGTATTCATGAAAATATGTAGAGATATTTAGGTCATAATAAGTCATATCATGTAGTTGAAAAAAATACCGAAAAGAAATGATATGTTCCAAAATTGTCACATATTTCATTTTTAGGTATAGTAACACCAAAATAGAAAATTTTGAAGTATTTTTCAAAACACACAAAAATATATATTCTTGTATGTAATGGGAATTAATTTACTTTAATTTATATGTTCTTCCTTATCAAGTAATGCATACCTCACACTGTCACACACATATATTGATATATATACATCTAATTAATATGTAGGAAAAGTGGTTTGTCTTTTAGGTTTCTGATTCTCTTTGAATTATATCCCTTACTAGTGCTCTCTCTTTCCCTCTCCCCCCTTCATTCATTGTTTGATGTTCATTAGAGATTTAGAGCACAACCAGAGTTGCTGGATTGTGAAAAATAAAAATAAAAATAAGAATTAAAAAAAAAAAAAAAAGGCATCTCGAAGATGTCTGTTTGATGGTGTATATTGAAAGAGCAAACGGTTATATTGGGCATTATTTGCCCTATTGAAAAAAAAAAAAAAAAAAAAAAAAAAGAAACATAGATTTTTTGTTTGAGAATAAAGAAATATAGATTTAAATATCAATAATATGATTCATAAAAGTAATACATATGTGTGTTGAGGTATAAACAATCGTTATACCACGGACCAGGGTTCACACTATACTATGGACCTTGATTCATGTGTTCATGTTTTGTGTTATGACTTTTTGTGTCTTATGTTATGAGAGTTTGTACCTTTATAAGTATGAATTCTGTACCTAGAACAAATTAGTAATTATGTCTTATATTATGAATTTCCGTGTATTGTGTTTTGTAATTTTGTGCCTATGAACACAAATTATGTATCTAAATTAAATTTTATTTTGTGTTATGAAATTCTATACTTTACGGTATGGGTTATGTACCTTGTTGTTTCAATATATAATCTATAATACTATGTGAACCCTGGTCCATGATATAAATTGCCAAGTATAAAATCATCTTCATAGAATGGTGCTTCATTTAAAAAAAAAATGAAAGATAGTGTATTAATCATTAAGACTAGGAAGAGATAACATCAACCAGGAAATTGAGCAACTAAAGTGATGAATAGTAAAATATGTACAATTTTATCTTATTAACATATTATCGATGTAAAGCAAATATGTATGATGAATGTAACACTTGAGTTATTGTCATTTGTAATCCTATAATCATTAAGACTAGAAGAGATAACATCAACCAGAAAATTGAGCAACTAAAGTGATGAATAGTAAAATATGTACAATTTTATCTTATTAACATATTATCGATGTAAAGCAAATATGTATGATGAATGTAACACTTGAGTTATTGTCATTTGTAATCCTATAAGTTTGGCGTCATTCTCACTATCAATGTATAACTATGAAAATTTTCAAGTGCACGACTTTTACTTTAAACATAATTATCAAATATAAAAATAAATAATTATATTTAAAAATACTATTTAAAAAAAAAAAAAAACTATTCTCCAAATATTAGAGTCCTGGCTGCTCTTGGCGAGTGCCGACTCTGATTTCATAGCATTTGCTAGTGCCGTGTAGGCGGTGTAGCTAGTGACTGATGTTTTAAATGTCATTTATTGGAGGATGCATGGATGACTAATCAGTTTGAACTTTGGTAGAAGATGAAAAAGAACAGAAGTACAACATGCATGGTGGAAGATAAGAGTGCCACTAATGACACTATTACCTGTCTCCAACATGCATGTTGGACACGGGTCCATATCATAACGATTGTTAATTTGCTATACAGGTTGATTTGAACTTAATTAATTAAACTATTTTACATTTTAAGGGATCTGAATGAATCTTTATTTACTTATGGGACTTAATTGTACTATTTGAATGACTTAAGTGGCCAATTTAAGACTTTTTCCATTTTTAAATGCAGTGAAACTGAGTTATCCTTAAATTTATGGTTAAACTTAGAAAATAAGACGGAATCTAAGAGATACCCAACTCAAATCTTGTATTGTTGGTTTCCAAATTATTTGGTGGAATATGTTCCTTAAAGCTGGACCGTCCATTTAAATATGAATTATATTATGGAATCTGATCTCTTTTTTAAGTCATCATGAAGTGAATGTCTAATGTCTACCAAACGATCACAAATAGCATATTCACAACTTAACAAGTTGGCTGAGGGAGTTTTTGTAGTGTTTGTAATGTTGAGGTTTTCTTGACGTAAATTCTATATCGATGTTTATCATAAATAATTTTTAATACCATATTTTAGTGCTTATGAGTAAAAGTATTTAGTATGTTGAAATTTTAATAACTATTAATTTATACATTTGAATTTTTACTACTGAATCGAGTGATTTATATTAGAGTTAATTTTAATTTTTGTTCTAGATTTATAGGTGACATTTCACTTTTAATGCACTTTTTTTCTAACAAGATCTATGGTCACAAATAGTCCACACGTTCACACCTAAAACTTTGTTCTCATATATATATATATATATATATATATATATATATATATATATATATATGTGTGTGTGTGTGTGTGTGTGTGTGTGTGTGTGTGTGTGTGTGTGTGTGTGTGTGTGTGTGTGTGTGTGTGTGTGTGTGTGTGTGTGTGTGTAGGGTCATGTTCCCATCTAGATAGTGTTTTCCGTGCGGTCACTCACCACTAGGTACGCATAAATGCACCACAAAGTGTTTAGAATTGCATCATTAGGTGTTGACCGGTGTGGTGCATTTGTTTGGTGTGTTGTGCATTTTGTGGTACATTAATGCATTTCATTGTTGTGCATTTTCAAACACTGTGTGATGCATTTTTACATACATAATGGTAAATCGACACCAGTCACACGAGAAGCACTGTCTGTATTTGAACCAGTATCGTGCACAATATATGCATTCATTCAATATTTTTCGAAGAGAGTTCTCTCCAGAGAAACTATTTTTTCTCCCCTCCAACTATTATCTCTCATTTTCTCTCCCTTTCCCCCTTCTTTCTCTTTGGATGGGAGATGCCCTAATGAACGTCCCCACTCCCCACAATACCAATACAAACTTTAAATCTTTCCAACAATTTTTAATCTATACCCAATACAAAAAATACTAGTACTAATTGACATTCTAAACTTTGTCATAATTATATATATAATCCATATTTCATAAGCATATATATGCATATGAATTATGATGTTGAATTGACTCTACTTGAAGCCTTGAACATAGAATATTAAATAATATCTTATATTATTTATTTATTTATTTTAGTTTATCATTTGTTTTTATTTTTCTTTTAATAAATATCATTCGTTTAGAGTTGACCTTTATTATTTAAATAATTGAATGAATTGTGACTTAATGCTTTTTTTTTTTTTTTTTGTATTTCTATAAAGATAAGGCTCCATGCATGAAGATATTGTTCAATTAAAAAATACAGAATATTTATAAAAGTGTAAATATATTAAAGTCCGTATATATATAATCTTTTTAAAACTTAGTTAAAAATTGGAAAGAATTATATAAGTATTATATGTATTTGTTTGGATGACGAGGCCGGAAATCTACGAGTATTACTCGATGGTGTATTTTGAGTATTTTTTATAGGGTGTTGACAATAATCAAACTTATAGACTTTTAATGAGATAATTATGTTCCACCCACTCAATCATCAGTTTTGAGACAATTATTATGATGTGTTTTATGATACATCTAGGATATCCATGCATGATTGAACTTAAAAGACTTTATACTTAAAATTATGAATGATTATTGTTAAATTATAAATAACCGCTCATAACATAAAATCTTTATATGTATGCATAACATCGTGTTTGATTAAAAAAAAAATTAAGAAGGGATTATCATTTTAGCACAATATAACTTTGTTCAAACACACAATCAGATCAATAGGTAGACAAAGTAGTAGGTAGATGTCACTATTACAAATAAATAATTAATAAATCGGTGCATTTTGTCAATTAAGATCAGCTAAGCTAAAAGTAATAAATATTGACTTTGACAACTATTAGATGTTGATGGTTTTGTTGGAATCGGGTCCGCGATAAATTAAGTATAGATGTATAGAATGGAGGATATGAAAATAGTAGTATTATTACTCAAAATTAAAATGGCGGTTCAAAAGATAAATATTAAATAATACAAGCTATAGCTCAAGGAATGAACTAGAAATAATAATGTTACTGCTAGGAATCAAACCATGCATGGTGTTTGGATTAGAGGTTAGGACCACAAATCACTTGACTATGAGGGAGGTTGTGAACCAATGGATGATCTTTGATTCCAGCGCACTTTCCAAGTTTCCATGCATAAGTGAAACTTCATGCTCTTTAATATATAAGATCTTAAGTGACTTGGGTAGTTAATGTCTGGGTTGTTAACCCCTAGGTTACAGGTTTGAATCTTGCTAGTTGCACTTTTTTTAATATTTTGCTCAATGCTTCATTTTTTCCTTGGCAATAAAAATGAACTCCTAGATCAATATCTATCCAGTATAATGAGGCAGATGTTATGAAAAGACTAAAAGTAATACTTATTTATATTTTGTGCAACTATTATTAAAATATATATATATATATATATATATATATATATATATATATATAATAGATTGCACTTATTTATGATGGGATAACTTGGTAATTGGCCTAAAGCTGAGCAGGGCTCATTATGGAGCACCCAATATAATTAAGTTGAGAATGACAACTGACCGTGCTGGAATTTCGGCCATATATACCCACCCTTTCATCTATAATGGTCATGCTAAACGTTATAGACGGTTATATACTCAACAAATTTCATGTGTTATCATCAAGGTATAGTAGATCGTGGATGCATATGACACGTGATCTTTTTTACTGGTAACTATTTTAATATTTTGGACGTAAAATA
The DNA here is from genome assembly GCF_001879475.1 of Ipomoea nil. Classification (NCBI taxonomy): domain Eukaryota; kingdom Viridiplantae; phylum Streptophyta; class Magnoliopsida; order Solanales; family Convolvulaceae; genus Ipomoea; species Ipomoea nil. Next base: position 1,311,498 of record NW_017618587.1, on the reverse strand, counting down.
TATAGTAACTATGTATTCTATCCTCTTCATTGTTCTACTGCATTATTTAAACGAGTTTTTTGCACTTTTAGTCCCACGACTATAGTGGCACTGGCAGAATTGGTCCACGACTTTTTAACCTTGTAATTTTAGTCCACGACTATTGATTTTTTTGCAAAAATGGTCCTTCCGGTCACTTTTCCGTCAAAATTTCACCGGAAAAAAAAAAAATTCTCTATATTTAGCCGGGTTAAAATTGACATTTTATTTATCTCAAAAAATTAAAAGAAAAAAATTGATATTTGACTACATACAATATTACTGAGCTACATACTACTGCCCAGGCGACGGAGTTCCTGGAGCATGCAGGGCTGTCAGTAAGCGGCGGAGTGGTCGTGGCGTTCCCCAGGCTAGTTGGGTTATCCGGCAGCAGCATTAGAGTGGTACATATACTCCGCCGCCTGGGGCAGTAGTATGTAGCCCAGTAATATTGTATGTAGTCAAATATCAATTTTTTTCTTTTAATTTTTGAGATAAGTAAAATGTCAATTTTAACCCGGCTAAAATGGAGAATTTTTTTTTCCGGTGAAATTTTGACGGAAAAGTGGCCGGAAGGACCATTTTTGCAAAAAAATCAATAGTCGTGGACTAAAATTGCAAGGTTCAAAAGTCGTGGATCAATTCTGCCATTGCCACTATAGTCGTGGGACTAAAAGTGCAAAAAACTCTTATTTAAACACAAATCAACTCAAATACGACATATAGTTGCTTGTTAGGGCCATAGTTTCATAATATGCTAATAAAAAAATTGGTACCACCAAAAGAAAATTAGGTAAATTATACTGTGGACCACTAATACATGTTGATTTTAATATATTGAATATTTATTAGAGAGTATTTAGTAGTATATCAAATACCAAATAATAAAAATTCAATACACAAATAAAAAAAATTAAAAAAATAAACATTCAATGTATTAAAAATAAATTTTTAATATATATTAAAACTATATTTTATGTCAGTGATGCACCTTACATGATGAATCATAGTCCATAGTACAATCATGAAAGAAAATGAGAGGCCCACATGGACAGTTCAATTGGTCACAGTGATGAAGTTTGAGAACAATATAAGAAAATGAGAGCGCGTAAAAAATAAAAGAAAAAAATGGAGAAAATGCAATAATTAATGTCGTAATGTGGTAGTTTTGGTGGTTTGCTTTCTAGGGCCCACGTTAGTGTTGAAAATTTGGTGACTTTTATTGATTTGCGTGTCTTCACACGCGCAGAAACAGTATTTACGCAATTACGCCTCACAACATCACATGTTTTTTAAATCACGTGTTTAGCTAAATTTAAAATACACATTTTTAATGGCGAGCACTAATAAGCTTGTTTTTTATATGAGTTATGTATGGAAGTAATAATTGGGAGAAAATTTAGAATAAATCAAATTTTGTATCTTTAAATAGGGACTATGAGTTTTGTAGATAACTTAAAATGTTATACCCTATGCAAATTGTTTTGGTGTTGATCCTATAAAGTGGAATTTTTTAAACTTTAGTCTATTAGTCAATTTTAACTTAGCATAATAGTGTTTGATTAATTAATTTTTTTTTTATAACAACTCAATACTTCAAAATGCTAAATTTCAAATTCGATCAATTTTTTTAAAAGTCATTTTATATGTAATTAACTGACAGTTAACAACTGATAACTCACTAACTCAATCCGTAACAAGTATCCTTTATTTACTAACTACCATTCACCAAAGATCTTTAACGAGATTCTGTTATCTTTCCTCAAGAAAAAGGAGATTCTCATTTCTCAGGGTCAGCGGTCTGCAAAGCTGTCGTTTTCTTCTAAGTCCACAAAAGTAAATGAAGAATTGCGTACACATGCAATCGTCTATATATATCCTCATTACATTTCTGGGTGTGAATCTGTCTTAAGCTCTTTTTTTTTTAATCATTCCTCGTTTCTTCTCAACTTTGAAGCTTTCTGCTGAAGTTCTCCCCTCTCTTCTGTAAGTTCTTCAATTTTCTAGCCCTGATCATTCTTTGGAAATGGGTTCTGGATCTCTCTTGCTTTACCGAACATTGTCGTGCAGTTATAACGTGTTCTCTTGAATTTCATACGGGATTTTCTGAGATTTTTTATTGTATTTTCAGTGCAGTTCATACGAGCTCTACAATTTACTTTTAGTTAATAGCATCTGAATCGGAATTAGGAATTTGAGAAAATAACTGCCTTCAAATAAATGCATGATGAATTGAATTCATGGTAAATGTTATTAGTTAGTGTATGGAAATCGGAGCAGGGAATTGATATGAGTTTTGTTGATTTTGTTGAAACTAGGTTGAGAAATTGTGTCGGTTTTGATGGCGGTAAAGAAGGACGAATCTGTTGAAGGTAGTCTACCTGGTGAATTGATGCAGTTAGTGTTATCTATAGCTTCAAAATGGGGGGATGATGACACAGATCCAGATACCATAAATGTTGAGCTAATGAGTGGTGCCATGACTAATGCGGTTTTCCAGATTAGTTGGCCAGCAAAGACAGAAAAGGTAACCCGGAGAGTTCTAGGTCGGGTTTATGGTGTAGGAGTTGAACATTTCTTTGACAGGGTTGATGAAATCCGGACCTTTGAGTTTCTGTCAAGTAAAGGCCATGGACCCAAGCTTCTTGGGAAGTCCGCAGAAGGGCGTATTGAACAGTTCATTGAAGCCAGGGTACTAATTTCAAGCTTTGATTTCATTCTTGTTAAGTTTGATGCTTTTATTTGCTTCAAGTTTCATCTTCTTGAAATTGCATCCAAAAGGTCAATGAGTAAAACATCAAGTATTCAAGTCTTGATAGTTCTAGTTTTGTGTTTTCAGACACTATCAGCTGATGATCTACGCGATCCAGAAGTCTCTACTCTAATCGCGGGAAAATTGAGGCAGTTTCATAGCATTGTCATTCCTGGTACTACAAAGGAAGTTGTTCTTTGGAACAGGCTGAGGTATAAATATGCTGGGATATAATTTTTGATAGGTTTTAATTGATGGAATTTTTACTGATTAAGGAGGACTTGTTTACCCCCAGAAAATGGCTAGAGAAGGCGAAGCGTTTGTGCTCCACTGAACAGACAACGGAGTTCCGTTTAGGTGATCTTGAAAATGAAATCAGTTTATTAGAAAAGGAGCTGTCGAGGGAGCCACCAGAGATCGGTTTCTGTCACAATGACCTGCAGTATGGGAACATTATGATTGAGAATACGGCTAGATTGATTACTTTTATTGTAAGTGTTCTGTGATCTCAATTAACATTTAACGTTCTGTTCTGCGTTCACTTATATGAATACTTTGAACTAAGACATTTGCTAATTCATTTAACAGGACTATGAGTATGCCACTTACAACCCAATTGCATATGACTTTGCTAATCACTTCTGCGAAATGGCAGCAAATTATCACACCCATACTCCTCATGTCTTGGACTACAGTAGGTACCCTGGTAAGTAACTTCTCTACGGGAGTTTATAACACATTTATTTATTTATTGGGATTTTATATGATTTTACCCTTTTAAGTGTAGCCGGCTAATTTATGAGTTCAAAATTTGCCAACAGGTTCAGAAGAACGCCATAGATTCATAAGTTCCTATCTGAGTTCTTCAGGTCAGTCCTTTTTGTTTTGGAGCACTAGTTTGGAATAATTCAAATTCTATTATGCCCTATATCTGCACAGATGCTTAGACCAATATAACTGATCCATTTTGTGCAAGTTTTGGAAAAGCATACATACTCAGTCATCCAAAAATAAAACCCATTTTGGATGGGACCATTAGAATTTGACAGCTTAAATTTGGCTACGCATCCTTTAGCATACTTTTAGACCCAATATTGTTCTGTCATGGCCACTACCAATGGTAGTGATTTCTGAACATTGAGTGTGGATCTTCAAGATGCCATGTTAGAGAAGGGACATATATGACCTTTACCCGATGGAAATTGTGATTATTGCAAAAAGTGCTTTATACTGGTTATTTATATGTTTGAGTGTATATGTATATGTCAAGACCTTGTCAAGTGATTCACGAGATAATCACTTGGTATTGTAATTATTTGTGCAGGCAACCATCCCAGTGATGAGGAGGTAGAGAAGCTTGCTGTTTACGCAGAAAAGTATACTCTTGCAAACCACTTGTTTTGGGGATTATGGGGAGCCATCTCGGTAAATCATTATTCTTACAAATCTGCTCTTGTTTCCACATTGAATGGCACAAAATTAAGGAAGCCTAATAACCATTTCTTGAATCTCAGGCTAATGTGAACACTATTGACTTCAAGTACCTGGAATATTCAAGGCAAAGGTTTGAACAATACTGGTTGAGAAAGCCCGAGCTCTTGGGAATCTCAGGCGACGACCTTTGAACCAAGTAGTCAGCAAAAGGGATAGCATTACGTTTCATCACACTTTCTTGAGGTCACACTACGAGTTACTAGTAGAGAGATTCTGGCCCTGTTTGGTAAAATGGCTGTTAGCTAATAGCGGTTAGCTGTTAGCTAATTGTGTTGTGTTAATTAAAGGGTATAAATAGTTGATAATTGTAAAAAAGGGTTTGGTAAATTAGCTTTTAGCTGATAGCTGTTTGATATAATTTCTTTTCTAAAAAAGCTAATTGAAAAAGTTGCTTGAAGTAGCTTTTTAAATTTTAGTCATTTGAAGTTGCAAAAAGCTAATTAACCAAACATTTATATTGATATTTTAACTAAATCAAACAATTAATAGTGGTCAAATAAGCCAAAATTGGCCTATAGGCCAATTTTTTACCAAACAGGGCCTCTATAGAGAAGCATAAGTGGTTGTATAAAACAAGCAAATAAACAGTTGAATGAAAATCTTTTATAGTACATGTATCTTTTGGTGTATACTTAGTGAATGCTGAAAATTCATTTGGTTTAATTTGTGTGTGCTCTTGAGGTCACACTACAAGTTACCAGTAGATCAGAGAGAGAAGCATAAGTGGTTGTTCAATTGTAAAATACAAGCAAATAAGAATGAAAATCTATTGTACTTGGTTTAATTTGTGTGTGGTATTGTCTAATCCAGTGTGTTTTTTTATGTAATTAACTAATTAGGCAGTGCTCATCAAAAGTTAGTTGCTTTAAAAGAGTTTACAATGGGTGCCAAAAAATGGCATGTTCTTTAAAAATCTTAGATTGCACCAGCCGGGAATCGAACCCGGGTCTGTACCGTGGTAGGGTACTATTCTATCACTAGACCACTGGTGCTTAATTAGTCATTGTGCTTAAATCTTATCTCAGATTAGCTCACGAAGAACACGTAATATTTTAAATAAAAAATATAATTATTTTCTTTATGCACTCATATAAAAGTATTATTTTTAATTAAAAATCACTACATGTTTCACGTTAAGATAGTTCCATACAAGATTTGTTCATAAAAGTAATGAATATTTTCAAGCGAATAAACTCAAGAAGTGAGGTATATAGAGAATATTTTTTTTTTTGAAAGCTACCGACTCTATTAGATTGTAGTATCTGTTCATATACTTTCTCAACCTATCTCCACTGAGGCTTGAACTCATAATCTTTCAAATGAAAATTTAACCCGGATACCATTAGATCACATAATCCTGGTAGAGAGAGAATATATTTAGTTGTACACATTATCAAAAAATATTTAGTTGTACACTTGTACATTTGAAAACAGAAAATAAAGAAAAAAAAAAAAGAACTGAAAGAAATACAACATAATATTTCACATGGAATAATATAAAGGTTTTGGTTTGAACATAACGATTATGATAAAAACTTGTGTGAGACTGTCTCACAATTTTTTATTTTTTTTTTGGTGAGGCGGGACAACAACTTGGCTAAGTATAAAATTTTTAATTATAAGTATTATACGGAGAAATATTTATCACTAATTACAATCAATTTTATCTTAAATACTATCACAATTTTACATATAAATATTATAATATATATCTTAAGTAACAATTTGTTTTTAATTCAAATTGATATTAAATTTTCTACAATAATTATTACAATTTGTTTCATAAATACCATTTCACATATAAGCATTACAATATTTACATATTAGCTTTTCAAAAAATAAAAATATTTACATTAGAATTACATTTTATAAATATCACAATTTCAATTATAAATATTCGAAGTACAATCATTTTGTCCTACATACAATTTCACATATAAATATTACAATATCTATTATAAGTAACAATTTATTTATTTTAAATTGATATTAAATTTTCTATAATAAGTATTATTATTATTTAAATCATAAATAACAAGCAATTATTCTAGATTCGATCTATTCCACAAATTAGTATTACACAAGTGTGACTCAGTGATTATTATTCATTCAAAAATTCATGCAAAATTACAAGATAAGGAAAAGGAGCTTGAAGTATAACTGCTATTGGGAGACTATAGACCTACTGTATTGAAGAGTATTGAGTTTTGGACTTGTATATATATATATATATATATATACCGACTCAACTCAAGACCAAACTAGGTTGATAGACCTACTGGCTACTGGCTACTGGCTACTGTACTGTTGTGCAAAAACTTTAGTTATTAACTTGGGAAAGAAACTGGCAACTTATACAAGTTACAACAGACACACCAACTTATACAACATACAAACGGGCTTATCGCAATGGGTTCAGTAGACAGTATTTGAAAGAGGAATAAAAGACTTCAAAGAACTGGCTCGGGTCAAATTTGGACTAATTGCGTGGGATGAAAGAGTCACGGGCGTCATAATATGCAGCCTCTCCAGCCCTCCCTTGGGTTACCCTCTCTTAGTGCCGCCATAATGAAGCATTCTACACCACCAAATTAACATTCATTAATAATGCAACAAATTTAATGAGCTATCAGAACAAGAATGCTTAAAATGAGCCAAAGTTGTGTCATTTTGAAGATCAATTGTATGAGAAAGTGTAAAACCATACCTGTTCTATTGTTAATCGGTTAATTCCACTCTCGATTTCTGTATCAGTAACAATTTCCTCTTTGTCGATCTCTGCATCAGTGAATGTGAGGGCGCGCTGCAATTTCTTTGGACAGAATATCTCGACTTCTACCATATAAGAGGCTGTCACGGGCCGATGATCAGAAGTTCTAAGATCAGATCTCCTGTAGTTAAGCAGCCGCATTCCCTTCCCAGACGAAAGAATACGGTCACACCTGAGTAGAAGGAAATGGTTTAAATGCAGAGAATAATAAGTAAATTATCTAAGGGTGATGGATTTTTGTCCTAAACTGAAAAACAAATGGCACATACCATGCTGGAGTACGCCTTCCAGACTTTGGATCCTCTCCATGGTACTTGTCTGAGTTAATCTCGTACTTATAAGTGGGTGGAAAATTTAAAACACCTTCAGTCCATCCATCAAAAGCACGTCCTTTCTTCAGCTCTTTTCTAAGCTGCAAAAACATGAGATTGTATTCATCAGAGCAAGGATCAATAACAATTACTACTATACAATACAAATTCAAGTAGACTGGGTAAGGGGTGATCTTTGTCTAGCAGTTTAATTCAAAAAGATGATCAGATTTACCTGATCACTTTCAGCTAGCTTAGACCAGTCTTTTTTGGATATTAGCTTCATTGTCTTCTCATATGATAAATTCATACGATAATTTAAATCACCCAGCCAGATGATTTTCCTGCCAAAAAAAAAAAAAAAATCGTCAAAATTAGAGGAAAAGAAAAAAATGATGGCAAATCATACACCAAATTTAATACGAATTACTTCAAGTGGACTTAATAGTTAAGACATTGAATAAAACTTTTACAATTTTAAACAGCCGAAAATCCCCATTGGTTTCTCAACTAGTTCCAGTTCCATTAAGGTGGAAGTTTGAAATAGCCCAGCCCTGTTTTTTTTGGAAGGAGAAGGCATAGGACTTAAGGTATTAGAAAGTACAAAACGTATTCATTTCCCATAAAAAACAAGAATATGGCAAAACATTTTCTTAAATGTTACTCCGTATTACTTAAGAATGCAGGCAGGCAGTTTCTTTCATTAGAAATGCATATTTCATGGTGTAGAGAAAAGTATACTTTAGTGAAAATATAAACCTACATGCAGTAACGTTCCCGATAAAAAAATTTAGAATTTTGCAAAATAAGAGAAAAAACAACATCAAATAATCACTGGCAGGGAGAGAGAAGACAGTTACAGAACAGGGAAGATCAGTCATACTTACTTATGGTCACTGATACTTTTAGGAAGTCTAATACTAGAATATGTATTAAAGTGTGTCCTCCGATGAATTTCACGCACATCTGCATTTCTTTTGACCACATCCCCATCTTTCTCACCAGATGTTAAATGAGTGCAAACGAAACAGACAAGGGTCTGGTGTATAGACATGCTAACCGATATTGATCCCTGGAAGAAATAAGTGACACACTTGTGAAACTATCTACCAGATTCCAGAACAGTTTCTAATAGAAAATCAAGTAATCAACCAAAACATTTTTAGTCAAAAAACACTCCAACTCTCGCATAAGTGATAGAATGCAATTATACATAAAATTTCTTGCAAATGTCAATGGTTTTGATAATAGAAAACTTGAAAACACTCCTTAAGTGGTATAAAGTTGAAAGTTAGAACAAACCTTGTTACCTATGTAGCCCATTACACCAACACCAACTGTAGACACATTCAAGTTTTGGATATGTTTTCGCAAGCCTCTGCGGACCCATATAGTCAAGAAAATACCAACCATTTGCTTGCTTATAATCCTCACGTATGGTGATCTTCTTTTCTGTTTTATTAAAGATTCCAGATCGATTTCTGCAAGTATGGCTATGTCAGATTGCATTCTGTTTTGACCATTAGCCGTGGAATTGAAAGAGCTGTATCTTCTGAAAGACTTGGAAGCCTTGAACGATTTCATAGATTTCATGCAATTAGGTCGATCTAAAATATGCTGAGGCAGAATATCTAGTTGTGGCTCAGGCCAACATAGGCCAATCTTCTCTGTCACACTAAGTGTTTTGGTTAATTTCTTTCCATACTGGGTACTCAATTCCTCTGCATTTCCTTCACACTCTTCAGGTATAGAGCAATCTAATTCATTTATCCTATTTGGCAAAGAAAACTGCCTTTTATACCCATCTTCTCTGTTACCGTTGGATGTGGGCACATCAGCATCGACAACCATATCACTACCAGAGACATTTCCATCCTTGACTTCAACAAATTCATTGAACTCTTCATTAATTGGAACAATTTCTTCCTCGCCCTCACTATCAGACTCTAGTACAATTTCCTCTTCAATATCATGCATATCTTCAGATGGCTTAAACCTTGATGGAGAAGGAGGATCACTATAAGATTTGAACTTATTCCCAGAAGGGATTTTATTAAGTGATTCTCGGATGATGTTTTCCCATTTCAAAATTGGGCGGCTATCTTCAGCACCAAAGATATTACCAGCATTTAATGGAATGATTTCCTGAAAGCTGTAAATGAAGTTGCTTGCAGTTAAATAATTGTAAACTGAAAAGTCCCTTTTCAGCAAGAGCAAATTATCAAACTAATTAGAATTTGAAGCATATTTGATTAATTGACGGAAACAAGATGGATAACAGAATCAGAACATGATACTAAATAGAATGGCAAGGAGATCAATAATTTCTTGTAAATTCATTTCAAGAAATCAATCATCACCATTTGCCACTTTAAATCTTCTAATATAAGCAAAATGCAAAAGGCATTCAAGAAAAGGTGATGCCTACCCAAGCACATATATATCAGCGGGCTCACCAATATCTAGCCAACCATCAAGATCTAGATCATCAGGAGGAACTTTTCCACCGACATTCCATGTGCCAACACATACTCTAGTACAAGAATCATACACAGAAAAAGTTATCATTTCTGAATTAGCTTTTAAAAGGTAATCAAATCATGTTTGCACAGTAAACTATACACTAAAAACCTTCATGTCCAAGGAACTTAGGCAGCATACCTAATTTCCTTTGTACTTATGTATTGTGCCCTGAATGTCTCTGATTTTCGTCTTCTTAGCCTGGGAACAACTTCTGTAATCCAAACACCAAACTCTTAAAATTAATAATAATAATAATAATAATAATAATAATAATAATAATAATAATATTAATAATAATAAAACTAAACCATAGAAAACAAATATACACTATTCAATGGAGCTAAAATTACCATTCGCATCAATCTCAACTTCCCCACAGCTTCTTTCATCCTTAAACCGCGACTCCCTCGGCAACTCATAGAAATCTACAAAGCCAAAGCAATTTTAAACATTAAGCCATTCTGTCAGAATAAGTATGTACTTAGTACAAAGAGTCAAACACGATCATAAACCGTTATAGCATATAATAATTTAAAAAATTTAAAAAAAAAAAAAAAAAAACCTTGATCGGAATCAGAGTCGGAGGCGACTTCAGACTCAGAGTCTGCGCTGAAATCGGAATCTTTGGTTTTGATGTTGAGCCATTTTCGCATCACCACTCGCGGCCAGAAAGGCTGCAATCACGCGGAAATGAAACACACTAGATTTCAGCACAACTTCTCAGTAATTTCATACTCAACAAATCTCCGTACAGAAAATTAACAGAGAATAAAAATAATGGCGAAATACAGAATAAATCGACGGAAAATCTTTTACCTCAGCATGACGGCGATGCCTTGTGCTGTTCTTCATGGTTGGATGAAAAGAAACAAACGGCTATGGAGTAAAAAGAGGGACAGAAAATTGAGTAAAAAAGCTAAATCGAAAAGTCTAAGCTTCGCGAAAACGATGACCGAGTCTACAGAGTGGAACATATGCCCCGCCAGGCCGCCACCGCGTTTTTAAGGAAGAAGGTGGGGGTTTTAAGTTTTAACGATAACCGATTTTTAAATGATTAATTAGTGGACTATATTTAGTGCACTAAATTTTATTTTGGGCCCACATTTCTTTCTCCATTACAAATTTTCTTATTATTTTTTTAAGACAATAATGTTATTAGGAAATTTTTTTGATTCCTATTGCTCTATTGTCTCTTATAAAATATTTTATTTTAATTATACCAAATAATTGATTAAAAAATGAAAAAAAAATGTTTATTAGAAAATTATTTTTCTTGAGCAGTTGATAAGTGAACGGCTAATGCAACAAAGGTTCGCATAATGTATATTTAGAGTTTATTATTATCAGTTTAACGCATCCAATCAGGAGAATGAATATGACCAGTGAAAAAAATCCATGTCAAATAAGAGTCTCACACATTAACTTACTATCACTCATATTTCTTAATCTAGAATAACTTTATAGTTGCTTTCATGATATATTATTAAATTTGTTATATATAACTGATTAACTGCCTTACATTTTTACTAATATGTATTTTTCAGGAGATAAATTATTTCAATTCCCTATATGGGTTAGCAAGCGATTACTCTTTTAATAGTAATGTCTAAATTCCGTGTTATGTTGCAACTACTAAGGATATTAATCATAACGATGTTATATTTTGTTGCGTGGGGCATAATTTATCAATAACTTTGGTACGAATTCTATATGTAGAAGAAAGTAGAAGATGGTTGATGAACTGCAGGAATTATAGTACCATTGCTAAAAGACAACCACGTATTCGGTGCTATCTTCCATAATTATATGGTACAAATATATTTCAGGAAAAAAGAAAAAAAAAAAAAAAAAAAAAGCGGCCTAGGGAGCTGGACTTGCACTGTACATTTCTATTAACGGAGTTTTTTTATTTTTAATTTATTTGCTGGAAAACATCAGCAATATAGACAAGAGGAGAGAATGTAGCCATACTGTATAGTCAACTCGGCCACCTTTCCACCATTAATTCTAAAAGCTAAAGAAAAAGCCAAAAACTTCCCATTCAGGAATCTGAATGAATAAAGAAAACCAAGCTGCAATATATAATTATGCCAAATATATATATTATTCCTCGACTTATTTGATAACATAATTAATTTATCAGTAAATTTTAGTTGATTTTTGACCACTATTTAACTTAATTAATTAACTTTTTGATATATATAAATGGGTAATTAATTAGTTTTTTTGTTCTAAAATATTAAACTTCGTCACTAACCTAACTTATTGTAACAATTCACTAACGGCTAGCAGCTAACAACTATTTAATTTATTACCAAACACCCCCATTATATTTTTGTTAATGTTTATAATTAAGGTTGTTAAGCAACCAACCAAACCTAGGTAGCTTCCACATGCTCCTACATGCATAATTCACAAACGCATCATCATACCATACAAATGTATTATTAGCTCATCAAATGAATAATTCAAGAACCCATATACATTTAATTTTTCCTTTTTATTTTTAGATGAGGAGAAAAAGGTATTTAACTTTAATTAATAAAAAATTACAATGAGATAAATCAGTATAGGGATTAAGAAAGCGTATAGAGACTTATAGACAGCTGGGGTTGCCCTGATGTTCATTAAATAAACCTGAAGGGGACATGGGGTCCCCTAATCATTACTACTGCGGAGAAAGTGAACGTGGTTACGTGTGCATGGCAACCCATAAGACATAATATAACATGGCATGGATGAAAAAGGTTCAAATGGTCTGAATATATTAAAAAATAAAATAACAAAAATGGTCCAAAGTATTCGATAAAACAATTAAAATAGTTGGAAAATAAAAATAATATCTTAAATCTAGGGGAAAATAAAAAGAAATGGTCTGGATGGCAAATCATCATCAGAAGCATTGTTTAGATTGCAGAGGCAAACTTATCGCCGCCATTAGAGTCAGAAGCAGAGCGAAGGACTTCCATGGCCTCAGCGACTTTCTTCTTGAGGGCCTCAGGGGACTCAATAAGGTGGAGCACTTCTGTCTGGTCCATCTCCAACAACATGCCTGTTACTTTTCCCGCTTGGTCACGTTCAAGCCGCTCTACTAGCGGATATAACTGCTCTCCAAGCATCTGGAATGCAATAAAACACAGCATTAATTAGTACAGTTATGGAGGAATTAAAGAGGAGAAGAAAACGAAAAGGGGGCCAGGAAAGAGAAAATGGATCGGAGCTTACCATTCGCTGGTCCTCAGGGGAAGCGGAGGCCAAGGTTGAAGCAAGAGTTGGTGTGGGAATTGGTGCAGGGCGTTGATTGTCCATAGCAGGTGCTGCAACCCCTCCAGAAACGTCGAATGGCAATGGCATAATTGGCCCCATCAGACCTTGAGATGCCAGACTAGTAGGATGATTACCATTTGCTGTGTATCTACCAAGACCGCCTTGGTTGGAGTTCCGCTGCATCCACTGTAAAACAACAAGGATAGTTATTGATTGGGGTTTTGTAAAGTCAAATATGAAATAGATAGACAGGAAAAGGGGTTGAAAGAATATAATAATTGCACATACCTGCTGTGTTGGTTGAGTATTTGCACCTCTCCTCGCACCAACACGTTGTGGAGCTTGTCCCTGGCGATGGAGTTGGTATGGCATGATAAAATTCGGGGCAACACCAGGACACAGCCCTGGCACAAGTGGTTGCTGAAAACCATACCCGGCAGCCGCCTGAGGGGGCATCAATCCAGGAGTACCTTGACCAAAATAGATCTGTTGAGGGGCAGCAAGTCTGGGTGCCCCAGGGTGATATCCAGGGATCCCTGCAGGCAATGGTGGCATTGCACCTGTTGGTCGCATCTGTGCAAAATGTGCCTGCAATCAAAACAATATTTTTAGATCATATATAACCATTAGAACCTCAACAAATTAGAGCATAAAAATTAAAGGGTGTAATAGGGCAAATAATCACCTGTAGCCAAGCCCTCCTTTCGTCTTTGCGCTGGGCAACAGCAACATACAAAGGCTTTCTTCCAATCAATTTTCCATTCATTTCAGTCAACTGAAATTGAAGAGTGAAATGTTAGCCATGGTGCACTGACATCTTAACTATTTATAAAAATGGTTTTAACAAAGAAAAATGGAGTTAGCAAAGCTTACGGCTCTTTGAGCTTCATCTGGGTTAGTAAAGGCTACAAAGCCAGCACCCTTGCTGGTTCCTTGTGGATCAAGCATCACCTATAAATATATGATAAAAAAAAAGGTTAAAATTCAAGTACCTTATCTGAAGTAAATTTCCTTTAACTACTACTCAACGAAACGAAATGATACGTACCTTGCACGATGATATGGTTCCGTACCCTGAGAATATCTCTTTCAGTTTTTCATCAGTTATGCTGTCATCAAGATTTTTCAAATACAGGTTAGAGTGCTTTAACTTGTCAAATCTACTGGCTCTCTCTTGCTCAAATTTTGCCTTCAATTCTGCTTCCCTTTCAGATTTCTTCTGAGCCCTACTCACATACAAAACCTTGTCATTCATGGTACTTCCATTCAATTCTTTGACAGCAGCAGCAGCATCATCTGTGTTTTGGTAGTTAACAAACCCAAAGCATTTGGATTTCCCATTGCCATCCTTCATAACAACAGCACTGGTGATGGGACCAAATTTCTTAAAAAGCTTGTCGAGATCCTCATCCGATGTTGTTTCAGAAAGATTCTTCACATAAACGTTGGTAAACTTCTCTGGAACATAGCCTCCACTCCTTTCCTGTCTGCGAATAAAGCGGCCAACATAAACTTGTTTATCATTTATCAGCATGCCATTCAGTCGCTTGATTGCATTGTTTGCAGCCTCCTCTGCATCAAACTGTACAAACCCATGCCCTTTCGATTTCCCATTACCATCAACGGCAACCTTGCAGGAAAGAACAGTCCCAAAGGCAGCAAATGTCTCATACAAAGCCTTGTTATCAATGGAGGACTCCAAATTCTTTATGTAAACATTTGCAAATCCAGTCTTGCGGATACTGGGATCTCGATGAGAAAACATAATCCTTATGGGCTTTCCATTGACGGGCGTAAAGTTCAAAACTTCCCTTGCACTAAGGGCTGCAATATACAAATAAAAAATAATACAGGTTACTACTAAGGATCATTCACTAAACAGACTAAATAGTAATTCAATGACTAAAACTCTAAAAGTAGTTCCTAAAGTGAATTGGCATATAAAAAAACTATCTAACTAATAGGAAAAGAAATTCAATAGTCAACATTTTGTATATTTTATCAAAATTCAATCAAATGAGAAAATGAGCTAATTTAGGTCTCAGATTGCAGGTTGATCATCAGTTCAAAGCAAAAATAAACCCAAAAAATCAATCGCAATAAAAAACACCCAGACATACACACGAATATATAAATACGATAACGCAACACTAAAATTTCAAAAAACAGAGCATCAGTAGAACGCGATGATCAGAATTGTTACCATCTTGTGGAGTGCCGAAATTAACGTAGGCATAGCCGAGGGAGACGCGTCTGGACTGATCCCTGCAAACCCTAACCGATACCACTTGCGCAACCTGGTTGAACAGATCGTACAGTTGTCCTTCGTCGACCGAAGGATCGAGATCGCCGACGTAGAGCGACGAGTTCGTGAACGCTACCATTGCGCCCGTCGGACTCAGGGGCGGCGCCGGGCCCACCGAAACAGCAGAAGTCGCGCCGGCCAGAGCCGCAACCGCCGTGTGCACCGCAGTAGCCGCCATTGCAATGTGGATTGAGAGAATCGAAAATCAACGACGATGAATAAAGAATAAACAATTCAATCAAATAATCAGACCGAAAAGAATCTCAATTCAATAGCGATAGATTTATGAGAGTGTATGTATAGGTGAGATGAAGCTTTGGTGTGAAGACGGGAGGGAGCATGCGATGAGGGAGGAGGCGGAGATAAAAGAGAATTGCGGTTTATATATAAATGAAGACTGAACCGGTTTGTGGACTTCAGGAAACGGTTCGCTAGAGAGAGATAGCTATTGGGTGGGAGTGTGGGACGTACTGGCGGTACTGCTCACGTATGATTATATAACGTTAGACAAAAGTTTTTTCTTTTTGGGATTAGGATTCACAGGTGCTTTACTCAGTACTACACTTTCAGGGAATTATAGTCCTAGTCAAACTCTACCAATAATTTTTAAAACATTTATAATTATTAAAAGTAAAAACCCAGTTTGGATATATATAGAATTCAGCAAAAAAATATTAAAAAATAATATATGTATTTTTATGGAGTATAATCCCCATGTATACAAGTTTTATTGGATAAATAAAATTGAATGAATAAAAATAGTGATTCACTTTATTGTTTAAATCAATTAATGGATGCTATCTTAGTCGGGAATAGAAAATTGAGTAAAAAGTAGGAGTAAATATAGTATTATGCAAATATTGGCAATGTTTGCAGTCAATTTTGATTTGTTTGATAGCCAAAATGAATGTTTGGTTAATCAACTTTTTGTAATAATTTACGCCAAAACGTTCAAATTCAAAAAACAGCTCGAAGTAATTTTTTTAATCATTTTTTTTAGAAAAATAAATTATTTTTTTCAAAACACCCCCAAATAATTTAAAAAAAAAAAAAAAAAAAACAATGAGATTGTTTAGAGCAATTCCATTACTCTCAATGTCTCTTCACGACTACGCAACAGAGTGCTGAACGTGTCAACAAGGCTCATAAGTTCGTTAGCTAATATCGTGAAACTAATTACTAATTAGCAACATGACAAGTGATTACTGATTAGTGTCGTTTACCTTTTGATGTCCTTTATTTTTGCATTCTCTAGGCTTTACTTGGTTGATTGTGAGAAAGGGATCCCCCTATTGCTTAGCTCCTTATAGATCTTCTAATTATTTCAATATATTATTCTTTCTTTTATAAATCAATCTATTATACAATATCTTTTTAATACGATTTATTTATGCTATTTGTAATTTGTGAATTACTATAAATGAATGATATTTATCGAATGACACTCTCAAGCAATAATTATGAATTTTTCCTCCACCCAAAAAGATGTTCTTTATTACTTTAATAAATTTGTCATATTCTAACTTAAAAATGTATATTTTTAAAAAATATAAACATTAAAATGTACGACACTATAAAAAAATCTAAAATGTTATTATTAGTTAAGTTTATATTGATTATGAGGACAATCCAATCAAAGTTCATATACTTCCTCAACCTACTGAAACACAAAGAACCAATAACGCATTCACTAAGGCTCAAACTCGTAACCTTCTAAATGAAAGTCCAACCCGAATACCATTAGACCACATAGTTTTGGTGATAAAATAGTTTGTTTGGTAATACAAGAACCAGTAAATTATGAACAACCTAATTAGAATAGCCGCTGCGGACTTTATTGTAAATCACACCCTTAGATACAATTTATATTATCATAATGTTGATAGAATTAGACAATTCTCAATTATATATTCCTAATAAAATTAAGAATATGTTTGATTCATGGGTTTAAATGAGAATCAAAATCATAGTTAGTATTTAGTTGACTATATTGGAATTTGATTATCCCTTAAATTAAAAACTCTCATTCCATGCATTCAAAAAAAAAAAAAAAAACTCTCATTCCATAATTAAAAAGAGGTATCATTCCATTTTGTTGGTAATATAATTTTTAAGTTTGAATTGGTATTTTTTGATTTTTTTTAATTGTTTATAGTAGTTCTTTGAATGTCATTATATTAGGATCAACAGACTTGATTTTTTTGTTGTTATATTTTTAAAACTTGTATTCCTATTATAAAGTTATATATAACATTATATATCAAATGCTTTATTAGGCCGAGATGTAAAGACCATTGAATTAAGAATTCAATTTTTAGAAAATAAAATATAACCAAACATAATATTGGTAATCATTCCAATTTTATCACTTTCAAAATACTTTTACCAAAAATCAAATTACCAATATTTGATTCACATTCCTAACATATATTTGATTCACATTCCTAATTCCCATGTGACAACCAATGACCAATCATACCCTTAACAGTTCCACACCGCCGCCCCTCTACCAATCTGCTATATATTTTGCTCTCGTAAAACTATTCCCGAACTCCACCTCTATTATAATCCGCAGCTATGGTGAAAGGCAAGGAATCCCATCCAAATTTAGGGTACCTCACCCGCAAAGAAACGGCGGTCAAGCTGCCGAGGCCTACCCGGGTAAAGAATAAGGCCCCTGCTCCGATTCAAATCACCGCGGAGCAAATTCTCCGCGAGGCAAGGGCGATACAGAAGGCAGAAATCCGGGCGCGGAAGCGGAAAATTACTGATTCCAGTGAACTTGCGGAGTACACCTTCCAGAAGCGCAAGGAGTTTGAGGACCAAATCCGCCGTATGCGGTGGAACAAGGGTGTCTGGGTGAAGTATGCTAGGTGGGAGGAGTCCCAGAAGGATTTCAAACGCGTCCGCTCTGTTTGGGAGCGGGCGCTGGAGATTTTCTATCGTGAGCCGACAATTTGGGTTGAGTATGCGGAGATGGAGATGAAGAATGAGTTCATAAACCATGCTCGGAATGTGTGGGAAAGAGCTGTTGCCCTCTTGCCTAGGGTTGATCAGCTTTGGTATAAGTACATTCACATGGAAGAGATGCTGGGGAATGTTGCGGGTGCTAGGCAGATATCCGAGAGATGGATGGCTTGGCGGCAGCCACATAATCATTAATGGAAGAAGCAAAAGACTTCTTACTGATGACTAGCTTATGAACTTATAATCATTTTTAGACTTTTCCAGTTTAGTTTGGAAAAAGCAAAAGATATCTGTTGAGAATGGATAGCTTCTGAACTTGTAATTTGGTAAAGGGATCATGAAAATTTTGTTTTTGATTCGGGAAAACTTCTGGTTTTCAAAAAATTATGGAAAACTTTGTTTAGTATAAAAGCAAGAAGTTACTTTGTTTCGTATAAAAGTAAGAATTACCAAGTAATATTTGTTCTATATTTTCTCATCGATTGCGAACTAAAGAGTCAATACCCTTCGATCTGTGACCTTCTCTCCAGGAGACTCTAATTCTTGACCTTCAAGGAGAATCAATCTGAGCAAGGTGATTGGCCAAGAAGTTTATGCTTTATTGTAAAAAAAAAAAAGTTCAAATGTACAATATATTTATATGAAGATAAGTAGGGTTAAGTTGATTTGGCATGTTGATTAGGTTGACATGTATGCTTCTCACCAAACATATTGAACATAAAAACAACTTAATTTTTAAGAACCCAAAGTTTTAACGAAATTGATTACTCAATTGAACATAAAAATCTCACCTAACGTGACGAACATTGAGACAATATTGAATAAGTGTTCCATGAATGTTTGTCATGTCAACCAGGATACAAGAACCTCTAATGGAGGTACATAAACTTCCCATTCCAAGCTACATATATTGTCTTCACTATAGTTTTTGCCAACACAAATCCAGCTGCAAAAGTTATAAAACAATAAAGAAATACAAGCAGTTCAGTATGCAGTGGGTGCAAGAAGGATATATTTCTGCATACTCTTGACTGGAAAAAAGAAAAGAAAAAGGTAACAGTGGAAAAGAATGTGACTGCCATTTTCAAATCAGCACGAACAGCCATTATGTTGCTCTGTTTCTGAAACTGCATCAGGAATTCCCTGGAAGTATCTGGAAAACGACGGGGAAAAGGGAAAATATCATGGTCAGTTCAGGTACTTATTGATCTCAAAAGAAAGCAATTTATCTGGTGATCAAGATCAACCGCTGAAGAACAGTTATATCGTGCCAAAAAACCTAGAAGTTTATCCCAAAATTTGAATGGAGACATCGAATTTGGGATCACTGAAGTACGGTATGAGTCCCAATCCAAGACGCTTAACTACCAGGTAAGCAAGGCGGTAACTATGTCACTATAAAAGTCTGCAAATTCACAAGAATACTTACATATCCTGCTCGTGATCATTGGCTATCGCACTTCTTGAAATATACAAGAATGCCGCATCTACATTAATGTCCTCTCGTGCTGATGTCTCAAAGTAAGGTATATTTCCTTTGGAAGAGCACCAATCCTTAGCTTTACTTTCAGAGACCTGCATAGAGAAACCAGAACCAAGTGGTCTTTACACTAAAAAGTTTGAAAAGCATAGCAGCTGTAGAAATCTTACCACTCGACTATTCCCACCATCTATGTCAATTTTGTTTCCCAGTAATATGAAAGGAAAGGTCTTTGGGTTACTTGGATTAGCCTGCGTAGAAATTAAACCTGTCAACTTGTTAGAAACACATACAACGTATCTTAGTATCTATATTCATTCAGTGTTTACCACGAAAAGGTTCACATCAGAAAACGAGTAGCCAAGAAAAATAAGAGAAAGTTCACTTTTGGTCCCTCAACTAATAGTGGCATTCCTAGTTTTACGCCTTGACTTCGAAATTGGTGAATTGCCATCCCCTAACTTCTATGGCAATATCAAATTTACTCTTTTTGTTATGTTTTGGGTTAAAACGGATGGAAACGAGCTAGGCTGAAGGATGTGCAAAAATATATTGGCACTAGACATTTCGCACAAAACATCACAACCATGGCAAAACCACTACCATCTACCAATTCGGCTAAAGCCTCATAAGCCATGGTGTCTCTCGGTTTTGGCCTTCCCATAAGCATTCACAGTTATGAAATTGAGGAGTGAGGACTAAAGCTGAGACTTGAGAATGCCATTATAATCGAGGGACAAAAAGTGAATTCTTCGTGTAGGATAAACAAGAATGAAGGTCAAACTAATACATATAATTCGGTACATACTACTGCAATTTCAAATCAATCAGCACATACTACAAAACATATTGGCCCTGTTTGGTAAAATAGTTAGCCTATCAGCCAATTTTGGCGTGTTTGACCATTATTAGTTGTTTGACTTGGTTAAACAACCAATATTAATTAGCCTTTTGTAACAACTTATTGCTCTAAAACACTAAAATTCAAAAAGCTGTTCAAAACAGTTTTTTCGATCAGCTTTTTGATATGTATGTAATCAGCTTAGCTGTTTACCAAACATCTTTCTACAATCAGCTAATGTTATCAGCTAGTCACAACTAACAGCTATTTACCAAACACCCCCATTAGTAACCAGGACTATTGCCTTAGAGCCCCTGGCTCCCTGTAAGAAAAGTAACCAACCTACCTGCTTGAGGAATTCCTTGTGCCAGTTGACAAGATTATCAAATGATCGCAACACATTAACATCATACACCAAAACGCAGCAATCTGCACCTCTGTAAAACGCAACTCCAAGGCTCTGAAACCTCTCCTGCCCAGCGGTATCCCATATCTAGTAAACGTAGAACATACACTCATTAATAAAATACTTAGCTACACAAAAGCACATAAGTTTTCCACAAAACTAAAAGCCTCAAACCCCACTTGTAGTGTCACAAGCCTGTCATCAATTAGAAGCTCCTTGGTCACAAAATCAGCTCCAATTGTAGCTTTATACTGCTGACTGAATCTCTTATGCACATATCTAAGTAAGCAGTCAAAGACCCAAACATACAAGAAACAAAGCATCACAAAAACCACTAATTTCATATAGCATCTCAACTAGAAAAACCACAACCTCGGGACAACTCAGCCAAGTTGGTCGATTTGGTAACACAAGGTTACAAGTCCTATTGGTCTTTCTGGTTTGTGGTCTTTTGCAGGCAAGGGTCACATAGTTTACTAATGCACAAACTGGGGTCAAAAGTTGTAATTTTGACTTTACAGACAAAACTAAGGCAAAATAACACTAAATGAATGGCAAAAATCTGAAACAGACTGATCTCATAAATTGTGAAAATGAGAAGCAGTGGTGTACATCTGCATAAGGATCAAGATTCAAGTGGGATTCAGTGACTACATCAAAGGATACTGATTCATCAATGACGTTTTCCCAACCCTGAAAAATGGCAAAAAAAGGAATAGAGAGATAAACTAAATCTAACCCCATTATCATAAAAACGAAAACGAAAATAGCAGTACGACGTTAACAAAAAGAATCATACCCACTGTCCCCGAGGACGATGACCTTAAGCAAGGATCTTCTGCGTGACATGATGATAATTGGGCAAAGTTTCGATCTTTATTCGTTTTCGATTCTGGGTTGTAAATTCTTTAGAGAAATTTTGATTCCGCGCCGGGTGGTGGGGTACCTCCGGGATAAGCAGAAACAGAGGACAGCAGAGAGAAGGGGCGCCAGTTTCGATCTTTATTAGTTGTCTCCCTCTGCTTTTTAGTTTTCTTTTCTTTTACGGAGTATTTATTTTTTTAGTTTAATAAGCTCGAAATAAAGAGTAAATAATTATCGCTCAACTACCCAAAATTATGGAAGTATCTAAATGTGTTAATTTATTTAATTCACAATTTTCACCTAGCCTTTAAATGGATGGCTGAGTAGGTGAAACATGATTTTTGTATTAGAAGATTTCGAGTTTAATTCTGTCCAGCACCTTCTTAGTTGAGTATGTCGCATAGGTCTTCTTTGTACAGTTTACTTCTTCAATGGGATTTGCGGACTATTGATTTGATTGATGCAATTATATACTCCGTACTTTAGAAGAGGCGATATTAATACACAAAATCATTACATGTAAAGGTGATTATTGACTCCGATTAAATTTTAGCTTTCACTTGAAATTGACTTTAAAAGAGAATATGAAATGCTTTTATATTTACTCTCTATAATTTGCTCTAATAGTCGCTCTCATATATATTCAATAATTTTCATTAAACGCAGTCGGTAGACAACACCAGTGCACACAATAGCCACACATATCAATTCAAGATCCACATATGTAAAAGCAACTACAATAAATCCACAGTTAAGTTCTCTTTAAACCAATCAAAAAAAGAGAGAAAAAAAACATTATATCTTATCTTTCCACTCTTATGTCTAGTCTCTGTGGTTCATGTTCAGTTGAGTTATCATGATTTACATCCTCTCTCTGTCGGGTCGGGGTGTGGGGGGCCCTTAAGGTTGGAGTTCAGCCTTTAAAAAAATAAATAAAAACTTTGAAAGAAAACTCATAAAATCCGATTGTTGGGATACTCTAATTCACCATTGTTACTTTCACCCATAGTATATTAACTTCAATGCTATCCAATGACAAATCAACCTTCAAGGCTTCAATCAATCAAATATCATTGAGTACTATATGGTACAAGCTAAGTATTTTTGTGACAAAATTGCGACATGTCTGCCCCATGATTGTCCTATCATATATACGATCATGGAGGTTGCAACTTGTGATAAAATCATATGCATTCAATGCTTTAACTTATCTTTTGGTAATTCAAGTTCTTAGTTTCATGATTTCATTAGACTATAATACTATATTATAAAATTCTTAATCTGCATTAAACACATAAGAATGTAAATCAGGTCAATCTAACTAATGTTCTATACAAAAAGTTCAACCTAACTTAACCTAAATTTTCAAATACGTTATATTATTCTCTAGAATCCATCATCAATATAATTAAATCTCCTCAAGACCAACTATCCTTATCATGTATGTATTCATGTTCACACTCATGCAAGGTCATCCCGACAAACATTCCTAGTCGTATAAATACAACTATTCAAATCGACACAGTATATATAGTACTGCAAGATGACTATACCATATGTCTATTCAACAGTATTTGAATAGGAAATGTGTTTTTTATTCCTCTGCGGAATTTATCCAATTTGAAAGAAACAGTACCACATGCACTGTTAAATAATGTACCGTTTGTTGGGGGGAAAAAAAACAATACAATTTTTCTTTAGTCAAAGTTGTTAAGAGAAGGTCACAACAGACTGAAATTTATTTTGTCATTGGTTGCGGCAAGTAGTGAGGGGATGGTTTTTTCCTGGTCTGCATAATATATATCGGGCTCGCATAGGCAGTTTAGTTGGTAATAGGTGAAGTATGGAAATAATAATCTGGGATCGAGTCTCACTAAGGATAATGTGAAAGTAATCTTTCAAAGTGAGGGGGTCATTGTGCACAATAAGCAAAGACTTATCGTGTTTTAAGACCCAGAAAACCTATAAAAATCAATTTCTCTTTCCGGTCTCTTAATTAGCTTGTTTATTACTTCAAATCTTACTCTTTATAATTGTTAACTATTAACGGATTAGTCGTAGTCTCCACGAAAAATATTTTAGTCAAACGAGACATCGTGAACACATATAAAGTCGCATACAGAATCTTAGTGACATCTAGCTAGCTAAAATTATGCACCAGAAAAATCACACTCTTGTATAATAGTTCGTGAACCAAACAAGAGGGATAAATCCTAAGCAACAAGCTCGATCGAGAGACATCAATATTATTATATTGTTGGTATATGCGACAAGCATATATGCCTTTGCTTGTTTCTTCAAAAGTGCAATGTGAAGCTGCTTGGATGGCACAAGGAGGCGACATCTTCCGGTAGCAGACAAACAAAAGGGCTTTCGTGGTTATGAATGCCTTCATACGTTGTTATCAAATAATCTAAGTCTTCTGGATCCCTTTCTATCTTCTTCTTAACGTTGCACCCCTCGTTGACGCACTTATAGTAATGCCTGTTTTTAAATAGTGACTAATTAGAACGGTAAATGTTCTCTTATATATGTAATATAACTCGTAATCATACAGAAAAAGTAAATTGCATTAAAAAAAATAATTTATATGCCATGAGATGGATGAAAAGAAGTTTATCCAATACAATGGGCTCCATTGAGATGTTAAATTTTGGGATTTCTAGGAATAAATCAAAGGAGCTATATATGGATCGATCTGCTTTTTAAAAGGGTTTTATTTATGTCTCAATCCAATAGTAAAATAATAATATTTTTGAAGAATCTCAAATAAAGTAGATAAGGAAATCAGATTAAAGCATTTGATAAATATCGACAACTCTCATAAAATATTACGGAGTAGAAATTAAGAATTCACACACAAGCTTGCAAGCACTGCACATATGTATGCTAATATTCTTGTGACAAAGAAACATTTATTGGTCAATAAACATAGAAACTTCTATTGTGTGACATGTAAAAATAAAAAAATAATAATAAAATATAACAATATTATTTACATATTTAAAAAAAGAAAAAAGAAAAAAAAATCCATGGTTGCCGACAAATTTATTTATATATTTTTAACAATATAGCAATATTATTCACATATTTAATCTCCTATTTCCTTTTTTTACCTGGGATTGGTGTTACTCTTGACCATCTTCTTCCCATACTTCCTCCATTTATACCCATCATCCAACACCGGAAGCTCTGTCTTTGTTCGGAAAACAATCGTCTGTTCCTCCTTTGACTTCCTTCTCATCTCATTACTGCTACACCCTCTGCCCCATCAACATATATCGATCAAACATATATATTAAACCAAAACGAATTATAAATCATAACAAAATATATAAAAATACTAAAAAATTCTAAGGTTCCAAACATATCTTATACTATCATGTATACCCTACATGGCTACACAGTTGTAACAAATATTATTAGTAATGATTTATGATCGTAGTACAGTTCTATTTTACTGAACACGACTGATAATCGTCATACATATGATTATATTATAGTTGTGAGTACAATTGATAATGATGGTGACCCATAAAGATTTTCTAAGAATATTTATTAACATGATGTGAGTAACCTAACCAACTAAGTTGGTTGAACAGTTAATTTGATAATCATTAAGTTTCAAGTTCGTATGGATTAACGTTGTTTATTGGGCTTTTTTTTTTTTGCATAAATCAAAAGTTAATTTAAGATGACAAAAGTTGACAAGTACTAACATCATTTGCGAGCTCGGGCTGCTCGTCGGCGGCATTCCATCAAAGGAACTGCACGAGCTTCCGGTAGTCGTGGTGGTGCAACTCCTTTCCTGCGTAACTACGGCGGCAGACGGCGGCGAAAGAGACGACGACCCAAAGCCGCGGTGACCGGTACTATTAGGCGGCGGCGCCGGAGATTCGTCGTTGAGGAAGTGATTAACGTACGAAATATAGCTCGAAACCTCGGAAATTGGATAATAATGACGATGATAATCTTCAATTATACTAGGAAGATTATCAAAAGAATCATGATTGAAGGTGGGGTGATCTTTTGATGGAGGATTAATGTTTGCTTGGAGAAAATCTGAGTCGGACATCATTGTTTAATTTTTTTCCGAATTGAAGAATCTAGCCGGCCAGCCAGAAGACTAATGGAAGACTTTCTGGGAATGAAAACGCGACCGATACTCACATATATATTATAGAAATACACAGAGATATATATAATGGCGGCCCAGTATTCTCACATATATAGTTGTCGTTTTCTATAACAGCTTCCTCAGAAACTTCAAAGCATAATCCATGGACCTGCAGTAGCCTACGTCATTCGCTTGCGTCATCCCCGTGACGTAGGCATCTGGCTTCAAATTTAAAATTAATTTTTTATTTGGGCAACCTTTCTCTTTTATGGCCGTCGTTTTACGCTATCTTTCTTTCCCTTTTCCTTTTATTTTTGCCTTACGTTGTCGTATGACAAAAGATGGAATATGTGAGTTTATAATATTATCTTCTTTAAAGTTATTAATTATTATATTATTATGTTACAATCTTATTTGAATGTATCTTTTTGTTTTACATCTAGCGTGAAACACGCTCTTGTGATGATTGATTTAAAATTATGTCTGCACGGATTTAATTCAGTGGTTTATAAGCTGTATTTAAAAAAAGATGTGAATATTCTGCCATTTTTCAGAATTAAATCTTTTGATTGAAAATCTAGTTTTCAACCAACAGTCGAAAATATTAGGTTTTCAGTCATTAAAGGCACAATCCTCCTGGCTCCTTCACTTCTCATCATGTCAATCTCCTTTTAAAATTTCTTTCAAATGCATGCTATTTTGAAGGTTTTTATTTATATCTTATCATATAACTAAAGTGGCAGCTTTTTTAATAATAAAAAGTTAAATACTAAAGTATAGGGGATAGAATGAAATCAAATTAAAGCAATTGGATAGAGACAACACTTATAAAATGTTACAACGAATTTACACACTTAGATTATCATTAACAATGAGAATACTCTCTCACTTTTAGAAGTGAATCTCACTTTCACATCATTATAAATTCTTCATTATTTTCTCTACACCCCTGCAATACTCTCATTTTCAAAAGTGATTCCACTTTCATTTTATATAATAATAATAATAATAATAATAATAATAATAATAATAATAATAATAATAATAACAAAAAAAAAAAAAAAAAAGAAGTCAAAAGACTACCACTATGGTAAACTTTTGCAAGCTTGCAAGCCACATAAACTAACAAAATAAAATAAGAAATTATCTACCACATTATCTTGAAAGGGCTCACTTACTAGGATGAAGATAGGCTTACTATCAAAGATTAAATAAACTAATTCAATAATATAAAATTGAATACATTTCAAATGAATATAGAAATTAATATAATATTTTTTTTAATACATTTCAAATGAATATAGAAATTAATATAATATTTTTTTAAGCGACAAAAGCAATTCGTAATCACTATTCAAAGATATGTAAAAGATAAACCTCACGTAATAGCCTACAAACTAATATAATATTTAGACCCCTCAATTGTGGTCTAAAGAACATACCCATCTTACTTCAAATCCAATACCAATCTACATTCAAACTCCAATGTTCCTATCATCTAAACAGTTCTAAGCAGTCCAAATTCAATAACACTTCCCCCTTCCCAACTTATCCAGCTCGACTTTTTCTAGCTAAACCAAAGATTTCTTCTAACTTGCCTTCTTCTAACTTAACCAAAGATTTCTTTCCATTGTTGAGCATTTCGTAACAAATTATAATGAATCATTAGATTATTGGGTTAGACTTTAATTTATAATGTGTATTTTAATTTTGAAATAATAAAAATTTCATTGATAGATGGAAAACAAAGGTTTTCTGACCATATGTCTCGTCTAAGAAGCTTTAATAAAACTCGCAATGTTTGGTTCTTGGGCGTTGATGCCAACATTACATCTATCAACAACACCCAACATTGCAGAACGGCAGCATACTCTCCACTTTCTACTCATTAAAGAACAATCAAAGCAATAATCAAACTCAAAAAGTGGAAGTTTAAAGCACACTGCAATCCATAAAATTCTCTTCGGTCCAAATGTACGAGGAGCACTAGGATGGATGATAAATTCTACAAGAGAGAGCTGAGGCAAAGATGAGTCCTCCAGAACACATTACAGCAGTAGCAGTAGCAGTAGCGGTTAACATTCAATGCAACCATACCATGGCCTACAATTTAATCCATACCCAATAACAGTAGAAGGCTGACAGTTCAATGTATATGGGGCGGCCAAGAACTCAAGCCTTTGTCTCCGGTTCACTGCTTGGAGCATGTGCTTGCACTTCGCTACTAGCAGCTCCTGTTTCGATCTCCTTACCCTCTTCCTCAGTGTCACTGTCATCATCGTCATCATCATCTGCAGAGAGCGCATAAAATCTGAGCATAGCAGAAATCTCAAACAGAATGTTTCCCACAGATAACTTCAACCTCAGAAGATGGAAGCAGTGCATGTAAAATGACAATGTTACGGTCATAATCATGAATAAAAATACTTGCCTCCTGCTGCATCAGCGTCAAAATCTCCAGGACCACCCATGCTAAGATTCTGAAAGCAAGAAGTGTAAGAAATCAAGTAAAGCATCCACACACAAAGCCCCTGACAGGGAAGGATGGGTTTGAAGAAAACCAATTCAAGTGCATTTGTTCATGAATCAGATGCTTACCGAGAAGTCAAAATCATCACCACCAAAGTCCATCCCAGCTCCAGCTGAAAGTTACAAGTGTAATGAGTGTACTTAAAAAAGAAGTAATCAAAAGGTAAAGAGGAGCACGAGATTCAGTGTTTACACTTTTCATTTTGAACATCTTAATAATTAAACAAATAAAGAGGACGAGGGAAGATTTGGGACTTACGTTTTTCATCTTGCTCATCTTCATCAACCCATTTGTCCCAATCTACTTTCAAAAATACTGGAGGCTTACCCTCCTGTTTCAGCAGCCTGCTCCACCACTTATCTTCTGCCTTCTTTACAAGATAGCAGATATATCTAGAAGTTGTACTGCCTTTGCTTTCCTAAATTGTGATTTTACTAGAAGTTAATTTGAATTCCCTCATGAACCATAATGGAGAAGAAACAGAGGAAGGGTTGTCACTTACATTCACATCAACTTTATCAAAGAGCTCAAAGCTCACTTCAAATGGTGTGTTATCTGCCCCAGCTTCAGCAGCAAAGTAGAACTTTCCTTCTGGCTCCAATTTAAACTTCACATTTTTGGCATCTGGCAACTCAACAGTGATGAAGAGCTTGTCAGAACACTGGGCCCACTTGACAGAAGGATGACGGCTGAGCATTATCCACACAGAAAAATATTGTGTCAGTCTTGGACTCTTGGAAGTCAATATCACAATAGAACCCAGTGGAACTACAAAAGGTAGTCAGAGAAACACTAATAACCATAAAAAGCAGTAGTATAAGACCAATAATGAAATTTCCAATAAATGTTGGGCATGATAACTGAATTATCTTTTGCATAATGGGCTGACGAGGAGTGAAGGCCCAGCAAAATGCAACTGTACAGAGCTAAAGGGACACAATCCACAGGGTACATGATCAAGTATTCGACATTAATTTTTACAACTGAAGTACACATTAGTCCTGTTCCATTGCAAGTGTTCAGGTACATCAACTTTATGAAGTTCTCATTCTACTAAAGAAGATCATTGCATTGGTCCACATAGATCCTAATTTAGTGAGATGAACAGCTTTACATGATGCAATGTATCTGATCTAGCATTTGCTATAGGATCTAAAGAGTTTGCTCAACTTTCATTCATATGATCATATCCCACTATCAAAATTAAAAATCCCAGGTCATTTAAATGACAATGCTAATGTGCAATTGTAGTCCAAAATCCCACCTAAAATACTGTTTCAGTTTAATCACATTCTAAACCAATTGAACACAGAGATCTCAACAAATAACTTTTCCTACTCGTTTATTTAATATAGAAAATGATAATACAAGTCAATAAATTGGACATACAAGCTCAACAAGTAACTCTCTGTTTTTTAACAAGTGATAGAGACGTCAACAAATATTCCGTTTTTCCTTTCCTACTTTAATAATTTTTCCCTTCATGATGATAGATAAGAGCAACTAACAGGCAAATGTCTCCCATATACAATCAAATTTGAGAAAGGAATCAAAACCTCGGCTCATGCAACAGTAATTGACTGAAACCTAGAAACAAAATCCGCTAATCTGTTCATCAACCTTAAACCCTAGGGCTTTCCAATAAATTTTCACTAAAAAAGTACAGAAATGAACAAACAAAGAGAGTAAATCTTCACAACAAACAAACGAAATTTGTAAAGGAAATCGCTTCGATAGAGTATGCAAATTCAGAAACAATGCCACATTAGTAATGCACGAATAGAAACGTAGAGAAAAGTGCGTGTATAAACGGAGAGTACCTCATCGTATCAGCTACTGCAGCTTCTTCGAGATATACGGAAGTTGATCGAAGTAGAACGTTTTGATCTTTGTACTACGGGTTCTGCACAGCGGTTCGTAGTTGGGCTCGAGAGTGTTATATGTTGGAGAACAGAGGGGAGCGGCTACTGGAAAAGTCTAGAGACTTCTTAGGGCGCCTAGATAAATTGGTAAAGGCCAACAATTTTACTTTTCTAATTTCTTTATCTTTTTTTAAAGTTATGTTTTGTTCCTTTTATTATTGTTACTATTTTCTTTTTTACTTTGATGAGTTAGAAAATGCTATGAATGTTTTGGGAGATGCTATGAATGTTTTGGGAGAGGAATTTTTAAAATAATGCTACAAATCTCTTTTAAATTGTTTACATAATGTGATACTATTTAATTAAGTTCTTTAATATTTGATTAAGAGTATGTGTAGTCAGCTCATTTATAACATTCTATAAATATAAACATACCATAAAAAAAAAATGTGATTGGAAGTTTGAAATATCAGATTAAGATATTAGAATGCATTGACGAATGAATATGATGTTAATGTCTGCATGAACTAATTGTGTCATCTCTTGTAAACCAAGTTGAAATGGTTGGGTGATTTCTTAACTAGCAAAGCTGGGCTAAAACTATGGTTCACAAGTTAATTCGTCTGGCCGCTTCTCTCAGGGAAGACTATGGTTCACAGGTTAGTTCGTCTGGCAGCTTCTCTCCGAGGAGACGGTAAAACAACAAAACAGTAAAAAAAAAAACGTGTTTATCCTTCAAAAAAAATGCCAAAACAGCAAAAGTTTGCCGATGATGAACAATACTCCGTCAAATATGGTGTGACACTATTAATCTATGAAAAAAAAAAACTTTGTAAGGACTATACTTAATGGTAACGTTGAAGGTAGAGCAAGGTGCGGAATGGCCTATGTGGAGTCTCTCCTGCCCAAGTGCACCTCTTTCTCACATGTGAAGCAGCTCCAAGCTCATCTTATAACCACCGGCCTCTTCCACTTCTACCCATCGCGCGCCAAATTCCTCGACTTCTGCGCCGCCTCAGCCGCCGGCAGCTTCCAATACGCTGCCTTCATCTTCCGGCGCATCCCCTTACCCTGCACCAATGACTGGAACGCCATCATCCGCGGCCTCGCCCAGAGCGACCAGCCAATTGACGCCGTCGCGTGCTACGTCCGAATGTTACGCGCGCGTTGCAACCCCGACGCTCTCACCTGCTCCTTTACGCTCAAGGCCTGCGCCCGTGCCCTTGCCCGATTCCCGACGGTTCAAATCCATTCCGGCGTCGTCCGGTTCGGGTTCAGCTCCGATATCCTGCTCCGCACGACTTTGCTCGATGCATATGCGAAATGCGGGGACCTGGATCACGCTCGCAAGGTGTTTGAAGAAATGGAGATGAGAGATGTAGCTAGCTGGAACGCGTTGATTGCCGGGTTGGCTCAGGGGAACCGCCCCAGTGAAGCTTTGGAGCTTTTCAAGAAGATGAGGGAAGCAAATATTGAGCCCAACGACGTAACCGTGCTGGGCGCTCTCTCTGCGTGTTCACAGTTGGGAGCGATTACAGAAGGCCAGAAGGTCCACGAATATATTAGAATGAAGAATCTTGGCTACAATGTGATCGTATGCAATGCTGTTATCGACATGTATGCAAAATGTGGATTTGTAGACAGAGCTCACCAAGTGTTCGATGAAATGAGATGCTCAAAAAGCCTAGTTACATGGAATACCATGATCATGGCTCTAGCAATGCACGGAGATGGAGTTAAAGCACTTGAGCTTTTCGAAAGAATGGCTCAGACTGGAATGAAGCCAGACAGTGTGAGTTATTTAGCAGCATTATGTGCATGTAACCACTCTGGCATGGTGGAGGAAGGCATGAAACTATATCAATCAATGGAGAAATATGGCGAGAGCAAGAAAGTGAAGCACTATGGTACCATGGTAGACCTGTTAGGGAGAGCTGGGCGGTTAAAGGAAGCATACCACATTATAGTGACAATGCCTATGGCTCCAGATATGGTACTATGGCAGACCCTACTCGGGGCCTGTAAGACTTATGGCAATGTGGATATGGCAGAGAAGGCAGCCGACAAGCTCATTGAAATGGGATCAAACAGTTGTGGGGATTTCGTGTTGCTTTCCAATCTGTACGCCTCACACAAGAGGTGGGCAGATGTAGGAAGAGTGAGGCAGGCCATGAAGAAC
The DNA here is from genome assembly GCF_001879475.1 of Ipomoea nil. Classification (NCBI taxonomy): domain Eukaryota; kingdom Viridiplantae; phylum Streptophyta; class Magnoliopsida; order Solanales; family Convolvulaceae; genus Ipomoea; species Ipomoea nil. Next base: position 1,278,812 of record NW_017618587.1, on the reverse strand, counting down.
AGGGATGTCAAGAAGGTTCCCGGTTTTAGCTATGTCGAAGTTAATGGTGTAATGTACAAGTTTGTTAATGGCGATAAAAGCCATCCAGACTGGATCGCGATCTATGGGAAGCTTGATGAGATTTGGGTCAGAATAAGCGAGTATGGGTATGTGCCCGAAACAAATTATGTGTTGCATGATATAGAGCAGGAGGATAAGGAGAATGCCCTGTCTTACCATAGTGAGAAGTTGGCAGTAGCTTTTGCTTTGATTAGTACAGGTGATAGAACACCTATCAGTGTAAATAAGAACATCAGAATATGTGGAGATTGCCACATTGTGATCAAGCTTGTTTCAAAGATATATGAGAGGGAAATCATTGTCAGGGATAGGACTCGATTTCACAGATTCAAGGATGGATCTTGTTCTTGTAGAGATTATTGGTGAAGTTGCTTTATAATTTATATTTCTTGAAAGTGTTCACTATTGTGTTAAGTGATTATACTTCAATGACACTATATGGCAACTTGTGTTCAATGATTTTAAAAAAAAAAAAAAAAAAAAGTCTTCAATAAGAATCAAAGTATACACATTCAACATAGTTCATCAAAGTATTAAACAATTCTAGTTACATGATCTCCATAACTGCTTAATAGAACAATAGGCAATACAACACTGTCAACCTGCTAGAGTATTAGCAAGTTGTAATCATAATCAGAAATTTCGAAATAATACATAATAGGTTAGTGGATTGGCACAGCAAATTGAACAAAGAAAGTAGAGAATGTAAAGGACTAGTGACTAGTTCCACAGACTTCAATGCTAGCGGAATATAAACCTCGTCTTTTTAAGGGTACAGAATACAGACCTTGTCGATTCAAGGCAGCTGCGGCTCCAAGAGTGGAATAACCTCGACTGGTAGCTGTTCCTGCTACGACATGTCAAAGATACGTACACTAATGGGTTACCTGCGATTAGTCTTTTATCAGCCGTGCCTCAAATCCTCCTTCGGGTCGTTTCACAAGTTTGTATGGAACGTAAGTTCCCAATAGTTTGTCCCAAATAGGAAAGAATGGCTGAGAGTAATTGTATTTTGTGCCCGGGAGTTGATGATGGACATCATGGTAAGCAGTGTTGTTTTGAAAGAACAAATGGAAGATATTGCCGGGCAACCAGAGTCCACAATGATCATCAACAGTCTTCACAACCGCAAAGCAGAAAAAAATTGCAGCAGTCCGAGCAGTCATTCCCGAGATAAGGTAAGATATAGCACCACCAAACGTATCTAGCAGGAGACCTTCCAGTGGATGGTTATAAAGGGCTCCAATAGCATAGGGTACAACCAACTTGTGATGCTGGGAGTGGATATGGCGATACAAGAATTTGTTCTGATGCATGTAACGATGCACGAAGTACTGCCAAGTGTCCATTACCAGCATCGCAATTACAATTTGCACAATCTGAACTATGATAGAGGGCTGAACTACAGTTACAGATGGGGTCGGGCTTGAAGTTAACTGCATCGAGAATTCAAGAGGTTACACTCAACTCATTATCAATGCCTTAAAAAGGAAACTAACAGATACAGATTAAAACTACGAGAACGAGAGACAAAGCAGAAGAAAAGTATAATATTTATCCAACTATAATGCATAATTCATTTTATCTACTAAAAATATATGTTAAGTAAACAAGGAATATTAGCTGACACTATTTTGGGATGTCTATACTGGATATTAGTAAGTTAAATACTAATGCAATGAATTTTATGTCACCTTTTTGACAAGACAAATGTTAATGATACTATACTATCACCCTTTATCCAACTAACATAGGGGGAACACCATTTACACGCATTTGCAATTTTTAGCTGGCTAGTATTGGTTGTTGGTGCATTTAACACAAATACGTATTCCAAAAGGGAAAGGGGTGAAAGGCAAACATGATGCTTGTACTGGTGTCTACTTGTATTCTAATTGGCAACAATGCAGCCTGGAAAAAACAAGGGGGTCGGGGAGTCTGGGATGGTGAGGTCAGTTACCATTGAGAACACAACACCATTAAATAGAGAACACCTCTTTTTTTGGTATAACATTCTTCCACAATACAAATTCCATTGAACTAAATGCACTGCCTTTGTAAAAGATGTGCAAGTATGGGTCAAACTGAAACACTGAAGTTGTCTCATACCAATCTGACTATCAACCTCCAGTAAACTAAACACAAGTTGATCAGACTATTGGTTTGGTAACCATAAGGTTCCAAGTTAACTCCTAGTGGGAACAGTCTATTGGCCTTCTTGATTTGAGCGAGCCAGTGGGTCCTTTGCCTCACAACTCACAAGACAGATAGTAAATGCAGGTTTCCTCATCACTCAAAAAAACATGTAGAACCACTGATAAAAACAAAGAGAAGGGTGGAAATGCACTTCCAAGCAGTAATGAAAAGCTGGATTTAGCTGCATATCCTAGAAGAGATTTTTCCCAAAGCACCCAAGTCAATAAGCTTACCATTTACCAATGACTAATTCAATATCAAAATCTACACTGCTTTAAACACCATAGATTCAAACAACAACAAAAAGCTGATGGAATTACCAAAAAGAGCAGATGGGCAACAGTGGCCTGAACAAGCTGCTGAAGAAGAACCCCTTTAATCACAGCAAGCAATGGCACTAAATTCTTCTCATCCTCCTCTTTCCTGGTGTGCAACCGGTAGTTATCTAGAGGCGGCAGCAGCTGATAAAACCCAGCATATAGCCAATACACAACTATTGGAGCAAACGTCCCCATCACTTCATCACTCACATACCCATCCCAAAATACCATTTTTCCTCTATAAATGATTAAATCCCTCCAATTTCTTCAAGTCAAACTACCTAAAATCGTGATTTCCAGCTCAAGATCTACATAAACCAATGCTCACCATATTACTCTGAGTAGCTTAAAAAGATAGTAAGTAGGCTCCAAAAAGGTGCCAAAAACAAAAAAAAAAAAAAAAAGAAAAAAAAAATATTGAAATACGCAAAATGGGTCAACTTACATGACAGTAACTGTTGAAATCTCTCGCGGAAATTTTGTCAAACAGATCTTGAGCATATAAATGCGCCAGATTATGCTCCTAAATCTGCATATATATACGTAATTATTACGCATATGTGTATATATAAAAGTATTAAAAAAAAGATTGTATTATTTGAATGCAAGGGCGGTGATAAGTGTGGTGACAGTTGTGAGATTCGAAAATTTTGAAGTTATTTTTGGAGAAAATAGAGCGACAAAACAATGGGTCGCTTTGATGTTTTTTTGGTTTCGTTTATTATTAATCTGACTTCTACCATGTACGGTACGGAATAGATTTTTTTTACCGGTTTCTTAATTCTTATTCCAAACTCCAGTTAAATAATAGCCGTTGATCTGATTGTCAATTGTCATCTGTGGAAAGATTTTTTTTTTTTTTTTTTTTTTTTGTTATAAGAAAATCATTTAAATGAGCTGTGATGCGTTTATTTGTACACCCAGTCAACCTAAAAGGTACAATTTCACTTTTCATTTTTTTTTTTTAAATTCTAATTTATAAGTTACAGTTTATTTTTAGAATTTTTTTTTTTAATTTCAAAATATTATTATTTAGTTCTAGTATTATTGTGATATGATTATTTTTTGTTCTCCATCAAAAAATTGTTAAATTCTATAAAATACAGAGTACTAATTAACATGTTTAAAACTCATAAATGACCAACCCCAACCATCCAACCAAAAAAAAAAGAAAAAAAAAAAGGAGGAAAATGGCACTTCAAATTGGATCCAAAACCGTGAACTGACAATTCAAAATAAAAATTAAATCGCGGTTATATATACTTGTATTTGAGAATAAAAATAAATGCGAAAAGAACATACACTATTTGTAAATATTATAATTCTAATTTTAAGCTAATGCTAGTAATTGTTCCGATTTGAACCTCCAGTTCACGGTTCAGGATTTATTTATTTTTTCAGTTCACGATTTTAATAAACGAAAACCCAATTATTGGATTCTGGTTCTGAATCATAATCAAAATATTTCGATTTGATTGTTGTAGTGTCCGGTTCAGTTCGAACCGAACCGTGGTCATCTCTACGTATAAGCAATAATTTGTTGAAGAAGAGAAATAAATAAAATATTTATTTTAAAGGTAGAAACGTCCATTTAATATATCAGGGAAAAACCCGTCACTTTTATAATAATTGATAAAATAAATGTGGATGCATGAATAACACAAGAGAAAAAAAATATTATAAGCATATAACTTATGGGAAAAAGGTGTCATTTTCCAAAAAAAAAAAAAAAACACAGTTTGTTTATGTGCCAACACCATTTTTCTTTGTTTAAAACCTATATATTCCTTTCATACTATTCCGTGCTCATTAGTCTCATCCCGGCGGCAACAACCGCAAGTGCACGACGAAATCGGAGTAGAAAATAAATCAAAACGAGAAATCCATTCTTCGGTCTTGAAAAGTCTATTGTTTAAGACTTGACGATCCTCCCATGTTTGGCATAGCAGCGAATTATTATTATTGGCAACAAATGGATGATTGAGTAGCTTATCAGCACTCCATCTGACATTTGGGTTTCTTTCGAAACACCTCATTACAAAATCCTTAGCACAATCAGATATGTCAGTTGGGACTTGGGGTTCGTTGAAGGCCATGTCTAGAGCTAACTTATTGTCGTCATTACTGTTACATGATGATGAAAACCTCCAAGGCGACTCCCCGACCATCATCTCCGCTACCATGCACCCTATTGCCCATATATCTTTAGGCGCCTCGTGCATGCCGCAAAATAGAGATTTGGGGGAGGTGTAGAGTAAAGCTCCCCGGTGACCCTCCTCTCCGGCGACCTTAGATAGCCGAAAATCACCTATCTTGAGCTGATTCAAGCCGCAACCACACTTGCATGGGAAGAGAAGAACGTTGTTGGGCTTCAAATCGCAGTGGACAAACCCGAGACGATGAACTTCTTGGATTCCCTTCAGAAGCTGATAAGCGTAGAGCGAAGCTTCAGATTCCGAGATGGATCTTTCCCGGGAATTGATCAATCTCTGAAGTGTTTCGCCGGGAACGTACTCCAACAGAAGGTTGTACACATTGTTTCCATGCTCTACACTTGTGTCGTCTCCAAAACACTGAATTATATAGGGACATCCTCGAAACTTTTTCAGAATTTGCCCTTCCTCCCAAATGGAATCAGAAAACTTGACCTTCGAAGACTTCACGACTAACTTCACTGAAACACAAGTAGGTGAAGTATAATATTGAACGAGAAACACAATGCCGTGAGCTCCCCCACCAAGGAGTTCCAACTTTTGGCAATTCATACTGAAGATGTGATGACTGATGATTACTAAGATAGTATGATGATGAAGAATTGATGATCCACAATAGTGTTGGTACGGTATTATATAGGAGTTGAGAAAATCTCTCAATCCAATTAAGTTTAGTATTAGAAGAAAAAAAATTAATAAAAATTATATAGTAATCCCACTTCAATCCGGAATAGAATTCAGAAACATATTGGGACTTTAAGTAATTAGGAAAATTACGAACATTGTAGACTAAAAAAATTAAGAAATAATTAACTAATACATTTTTTTGTTTTAATTTTTTTTTTTCATATGTTGTGAATAAAATAAAATTCCCTGGTCGTAATTATGAAATAAAAATTAAAAACTAATGTTTAGTAATATTTCAAATTTTATTCTGACACAATAAATCAAATATCTAACTAAATATAAACACAATAATATGATATATTGTTAATACAACATAACGTTTAAATTAAAATCAAATTTAGTGTGTGATGAGCATTCTTAGCTTGGTATACTTGGAGAGTATAGAGAGTTGGCCTGAGGATTCCAAGAATTTCTCATGTATCCACACTTAGCTTAATCGATCTTCGCCTCTTAGCTTCAACTCACACTTCACAAGAAGATCCTACGCAATGTTCTTGCAGCAACACGGGAAGCAAGCTTTCCTACTAGATCGCCTGGTAAAAGCAGCAGCTTTTGTTGCATATTTTGTGGGAGCTGCCATGTATATATCATTGATTTCCTTGTTAGTTGTTATAAACTTGAATCCAACTCTGGACGCCACCAAAGTGGACACAGACTCTGATACCATGTTATAAACTAAGATTGGGATGATGAATAAGGATACGGCTTCAAAAACTATTAAGAATAATGCATACCCTTGATTAAGTATCAATCAAAACTGGCTAATAAGTGCAGTCTGCAAAATTTATTATTTACCTCTGGGATGACAGAAAGAAGTGGCAGTAGTTCCTGAGCAGATTCAAACTGATTAAGGGCAAAAGGCACTCCATTTGATAGTTCCCTCTGGTTAGAGTGTGCGTTGATGCCATTAGCCTTCTACAAAAGAGTTAGTCAGGAGAAGTTACTAATTAAATGTCAAGTCTGCAAGATATTTTGCTACAATATAAAAGTCATAATATATAGGTCTTTAGATTGGGCAGTTAGATTGTATAAAAGATGTAAAGAACCTGCCTAAATGGTGACTTCCTAAACAAGAGTGAAACAGATAGAAGACTAAACTCATGGCTTCAAAAATATTAAGTGAAGTGCACGTACAGATCTAATATTAGCCCTGTGTGATTCATATTAGTTGCACAACCCTTGGCACCTATAAGGCCTCCTTGCTAATTGTGCTATTCAAGTATTCATGATTCAAGATTGAAAAAAGACTCCTAGTTTATCAATGGAAAGCCCTCTTCTACTTCATTTAGAAAACTACCCCAGAGCAATAATATTAAGTTTATGACACTTTTATGGCCACCAAATATAAATGTTTAGATGCTTCTCCCAAAATTTTCTGAATTATCATCTTACATTGGCTGGCAATGCATATACACCCAATCTACTTGTTGATACTCATTTGAGTATTTACCACTTGATGTCTGTTGTCTGTCATACTACAGATTCACCAGAAGACTTTAACATAAACACTCTGGTCTTCTAATTGGTATAATATGATCCAGTAATTCACTAGACTTAATGTAACTGATAGTGTACAAGCAAATTCAAGTGAAACAGTTTCTCAGAAATATTCTGCATTTTTGTTGTAAATCAATATTGTGATAACACTCTTCTTTTGAGTAAATGTTTCCACATGTGTTACACTCTTACCATGCTGGGTCTTTTATCAAGTCCTTGTAGAAATAGTACAAGACGCTGCAAATTTCTCAGATTCATAATATCTTCATCTGTCATTGAAGAAAATGAATCGGAAGGAGAGAAGGGCAGGTTTGCAGACACAGCAGTTGTTACAGACTCAAGAGTTGCAAGCCCAAGCGCATCCAAACCCTATTATGAGAAGTGAAAAAAAGCAGAAATGCCACAGTATTTGAATGATGATTGTGTTCAAGTTAAAGTAATCGGGAACCTATTCAAGCCTCTCATTTGCATTGTAACTTCCAAAGAAATACATACCTTAGCTAATTCATCAAGAAGTACTTCTCTTACAAATGTACCCTGAAAGGTTCAGATGATTTTGCAAACATGTCAATGTATTCCAGTCTCATAATCATTAATAGCAGTAGCAAATAGCAAATAGCAAATCATAGGGCAGGATACCTTTTCATCCAATGTAAAAGCAAGAATTTGCTTGATAATGACCCTGGTTTCACTGACATCAGTTTTCTTCAGGGTTCTCTCCATCCTGGCACGGAGAGACTGTTAAAGACGAGTTAGGCTCCAAATGTCTAGGAAGTTAATTGGGAAATATGATAACAAAAAATTGATAGGAAGTAAAGGATCCATTCTTTGACATTGATGGAAATCAAGTAAAGAAAACAGTATGCAAGTGCTGATTCTGAAGAATACAAAATGTGTCATATAATCCGAGGAAAATGCTTTAAAGTCCATAGCAATTGACATGCTGGTTTTAAGAGCATATATGCTTCACTATTGTTCCAAAAACATTTTCAATAACTGACATCTGATATAACGAGTCTAGGTGCAGCTGATGCATTGTGAATTTGTGATGCAATATGTGGAAATATATGTAATCTTACCTCCGATATGAGAGACTCCATACGGTCAATCCTGAACGTGCCATCCTAAAAAAAACTTGGAATTAAAACTATGGATGGCGAAAACACAGTTGTATAAAACTAGATGAATCTGCATGTACCTTATAAAGAAGTGCCTTTAGAGTAGATTTCAGTTTTGGTGAGCTGTCAGTAAGTACTTTTCTGGCAATCCAAGGGTATGTACTACCTAAAACTTTGTAATTTGGGTCAAAGCTGATTGCAATACCCTCCAAAACAGCAAGGCTGTATATCCCCAAAAAATGAAAATGAAAAATTGCAATTGCTAACTTCTACTTCTACAATTTGTATTATAGACCAAAAAAACTATTTAAAAACAAAAACAAACAAACAAACAAACTACAATTTGTAGATTGTAATGATATTAAGATAATTAAAGAATAATTTAATGATACTAGAGACAATAGATTTATTCTACTGTTAGTATTCTCATTATTATTTAAATAAGAGGATGTATACCTTCGAATTACTAGGGAAAAATAGGAAGGGATTTGGAATTTGAATTTATACCTGCAAATAATTTAAAAAAAATATTGACTCAGAATACTATTAGATTGAGAGATTTCATCTGTAGAATAAATATAATTGTATGTTAATTATGGTATTTTCAAATGTAAATTAGAAATTGGGTCTCCAGTGAAAAATAGTAATAAGTTTACAGGAAAGCTAACCTCCATAATTGTATATTAATTATGGTATTTTCAAATGTAAATTAGAAATTGGGTCTCCAGTGAAGAATAGTAATAAGTTTACAGGAAAGCTAACCTCCTATGAAGAAAATTTAAGCAAGATTTTTACTGAACTATGAATATATGTGTAAAGAAAGGCAGGTGCTCATTTCATTTTTGTTTTAAGGATGCTTATCTGATACAATAATGTTTAAATAAGATCATGAGATCTTGAAATATAAAACTCCATTCTTGCAAAACATCTTTGCTCAATTAGAGAAATTTAAGTTGAATATAGGTAGAATGCATGTGGCATTTTCATTGAACTATCCATGCAAAATGTACAACATATTATATAGAAATGTTCAGTTAACCCTTGAAATAGCTGTTAGAAATTGTACATGGTGAATCCTAAATCTGTGAGAAGATCCCCAAAACTTATATTTTGGACTCCTCTTGCAACAACATCTTGGAAAACACCTAAAATAAGAGAAAAAAAAAAAAAGTTAGTACATGAAGGCTATATGTCCCCTCTATCTCTGGACTCAAACAAGGTAAGACGGTTAATTAATAAAGATTTTTAGTGTGTAAAAAAAAAAAAAAAAAAAAAACAGAATTAATAAATACAGATGCAGAAGCAAAAACCTGTTAATGCCTTTGTAACGGCATCCTTGTCTGCTGTTGGTGGAAGAAGCCTGTCAATATCAACATTGAAACATGACACATACAGACATACAGTAATAACATTTTTATTGGCTATTGAAGAGAAATGTAACCATAGTACCCAAGAGTGACAAAGTCCTTGGCCAGTGCATCATAATCACGATTTACAAGATGGAGACATGCTTCAATGAAACCATCACGAAATTCTTCTTTAAACTCACCCATCATACCAAAGTCTGGAGATTAAAAAAATCTCGCCATTAACTTTTTGGTGGTTAATTGTTAAAAAAAAAAAAAAAAAAAAAAAAACAAAACAAAACAAAACAAAAAAACAAAAAAAACAAACAAACAAACAAAAATAGTCCAAACTCCAAATGAGAATGGCTATAAGATCAGAAGGCAGTACAATAGCAATAATCAGAGACATTAGAAGGATTTTTTTTTTTTTCCAAACAATAAACACTATAGTATCTTGTTGTAACCTGGTAGCTCGTTATCATTCCAGAATCAACATTAAAAATTTCATAGAATTTGAAAGCACATAGCTTTAAAGATAGGTTATGAGTTGTAGCAACATACTTAAATGTCTTATACAGTATCGAGAAATAAACAATTTAAGCAGCTACTCTTAAAGTTCTCATTTACAAAACATAATACATGTCTCATTTTGAAGAGAGAACCAAGACTTCAAATAACTAAAATAGGATTGAATATTTTCACATTCCTACATGCTATTTTCCAGAAAACAAATTGAAGCTTTCTAATTAGGAAGAGTATCATGAATCCTATTTATAAACAAATTCAGCACATTAAGCTTTCCAGATTTCATTGCAAACCAAACCCTAGTGAACAGTAAATCCTGATAAATAAAACCACTTCTGTGTACTTTCCATCACATGAAAACTAATTGAAGATGCTACCTAAGTAGGCTAGTTTTCCATCATATGTACGAAGAAGATTTCCAGGATGTGGATCTGCATGATAAAAACCATATTCCAAAAGTTGATTGAATGAGCAATACACCCCAACCTGTAAACAAATCGGTGAGTAGGTATCTATTTCAGAAGCTATATATCACAACATAAATGTGTAACTTTGAGTTGATATAATAAAGTACTAAGGCAAATGAATTCCAAAGTTTGACCTCAATTAAATAAAGATCCTTTACTTCAGCCAGCTTTATACCCTGAAAAAAACCAATTTAATATCAGCAAGATCTACAAAGTGCCATCATAATAAAATAAAGCAACACTTATGTGATTGTACCTCCACCCATTGCATGGTGAGAACTTTACGAGTAGTTTGTGACACATACATTTCTGGCACCATAACATCTTTAATGCCGCCATATAATTTTCTGTTTTAGAAAATATTAAGCTATAGTTAGCACTAATAAAAAGGAGAGTACATTATACTAAACAAATGGACAACATGTTTGAGAAATGGGCTAACAAAAAATATACAGGGTGTGGATGTGAAACTCATTTTGTAAGCAACTAACTCTTTCAATCATGTAACGAACATGAAGCTTCTATCCATGAAAAAAATATTTCAGGAAAGAAAGGTGGCATATAGATCTGGGAACATGAAGTTCACCCTAGTTATATATTATTATTGAAATGAGGGAAAAGGAACAAGTTGTTTACTCTGAAGTCTGAACAGGATTTCTGTTGTAGAGCACGAGGCTAATAGTGTATCAAAAATATTTCAGGAAAGAGAGGTGTGAGAAACTAATGCATACAAATATCAACAAATTAAGTAGTATTTTACCTAAATTTGATTGCATTACTTGCTTCTCTTTCATAATCCATCTCCTGCATTCAATTTGATTGCCTGTATTCAATATAAAGCACTAAGAATATTCCTCTTCTGATACCAGGAGAAATACGTTTGTTTAAGCACAGATTTTTGGAGAGTAGAACATGACAGGTAAGCATATCAAAAAAAAAAAAAAAAAAAAAAAAAAAAAAACTTACAATAATAGAAATTTACGGTCAGAATTTCATTCTTTAGGCCTGGCCTGTTAGGGCTTAAGTCCATCCTTTATTTTAGTTTCTTTATATTAGTATAGGCCCAATCTCAAGGGCTGAGTATGTGTTATGGTCACTTTTGGACCATCAGTTCTAAGACATTTTAATTCCTTTGCTTAATAAAGTTTTTTTTGATCAAAAAATAAAAAATAAAATTGGTGAAATAAGTTATTCTATACTTCAGGTGCACCCTTTCAAAGTTCAAACAATGACAATCTTTTTAGGAGTCATTAACCCATAAAGAAGTTAGTCTCATCATTATAATTCCATAGAGATTAAGATGAACCCTGCTTATCTTTATCTTTCCAAAATAGATATACCTTATATAAACCTTGAAAATTCCAAATGCTTTAAAACGGTTGCTCAAAATAATCAAGAGGCAACAGGAACAGGAGTTAGTTGGATGTATGTAGCTAAGGGAGAATAAACTTCTTGAATCAATGGTTTATCAGCAAAGCCTCAACTTTTCTATTTTCCCTTCTTCAGTTACACCCAGGATGATAGAATCTTAAGTATCTTATTTTCAGATTATGCCTTTAAGATTTCTGATGAATCTAAGCATAAAACTTATTTTCAACCTCTAGGTATGGAGGTGAAACTAACCAATCCAGTGTAGTCCTTAAGCCAACTCCTTCTAACAGGGTGTGCTGAAGGGGTCTTATTTAAAATGTACAAGGAGGTATCCAGATTTGCCGTCAAAATGCAAATGAATACTTACCCGAAAAAGGCTTGATGCCCACTCATCAACAACTGCCTGCACATTGAAGAACATAAAATGATATGTATATATTAGAAGTGGTAAAGTCAGTTACTTGGAAACAAAAGGTGCTATTAAAAATGACAAGTGGTCTTCACTGGACAAGAAATATACTACATCTCTTAGACAAATAATTTGAGTTCTATCTTATGGAGCAAGTTAGCAATCGCCTAATATAAGTTTTGTGTTTCAACTTATCAGCCCCTGACCCCCAATCAGAAATATACTTTTTGGCTGCTATACCTGAAGATCAGTGTTGAATTTGCCTGCTTTCCTTACTAGGCCTGCTAGAAACCTTAAAATCAATATATCCAAGGAGATTGCAGCTTGAACTCCTGGCCTTTGCACTTTGACAGCAACTATTTGTCCACTACGTTGAAGCCTAGCTTGGTAGACCTTCCAAAAGATATTAAAAATGGCTTTTAGAAAGGAAGTACTGACAAGTAATCTTGCTTTAGAAATTGGATGCTGTCCATAAATTCATAAAGAGCAACTACCTGTCCAAGTGATGCTGCTGCAACAGGCTCAGGTGAAACCTCTGAAAATAGTACATCTAAGGGCAACCCAAGTTCTTGCTCTATAGTACCAAAAGCAACTTCATTGGGAAATGGAGTTATTTGGTCTTGCAACAATGAGAGCTCATCCAAATATGAAGGAGGAATCAAATCCTAGAAAACAAAACCATAAGGTAAGTCCCAATAATTAATGCATGTCTAAAATTTTTTAGCACATTCTCTAAAGAAGCTAAATTTGTGTGGTAGAACAAACAGTATGGTTGTAAAGCTAAACTAACTATGAGCTTGATTGAAGAAAAAGATGCCTTTATACCAGTAAGGTGAAATAGGAAAACTATGGCAATGTGGTGAAATAGGAAAACTATGGCAATGTTTTCATGCACTTAAAAAAAAAAGTTTTATTTAATGATCCCAACCACTGTAGTGTCTGCCAGAGAACAGGGGAAGATAAGAGATTGCGGGGGGAAGAAGATTGATTAGGGGATAGATTGTAGGGAGAGGAACGACATAATCTAAACAAACAGAATAGTGAGGGTTTCTTCATCTTTGATTCCCTACGAAGATTTAAGGTTTGATTGGTCTTTGAGGGCTAACATCCAACTGATTTTCCTGTATCAAATGGTGGATGGGAAGGTATTTGGATTGGGAATGCTTAGTCTATGTTATGGCATAACCTTTCTTAGACATGTTTCCAACAAGAATTTCTGAAGAAACAATAAATTAGGAGCTCAATGTCATCTTAATCTATAGATGTTAAAAGGTAAGCAGCAATGCATCATGCTTGAGTAACCTTCATAGTCAAATTACATAGCATCAAATATTTGTTTCAGAAACCCAAAGATCATTTTAGCAACTCCGTATTATAGAAGGAAAGAAGTATAGTAGTATACAGATAGGAAAAAGGTTTGGTATTATGTATGGATAAGGAAGCATTACTTACAGCCCGAGATGAGACAGCCTGTGCAATTTTAACATATGCCTGTGATACAAATCAAACAAAGGCAAGAGTGTTATTTCTCATTTTGTACAATATTTTAATAAGATATCTCAAATCAATGCTCAAAATAACGATCAGAGAGTTAAATTTAATGTAAAGGATACAACTTAATCACTGCTAGAGATACCTATATACCTTTAATAATTTATTAAAAAAAAACATACGAAAATTGAAATTAATTACTTTAACATTTAAATACAAAGAGGTACCGAGTCAAACACTCTGCAAATAAAATTGTTGGGTGAATAATGACAGAAAAATTACCGGGCCAAGCTGTACCAATATCTTCCTCAGTTGCTCAGCTCTAATCTGCATAGAGCACGAAGAAGAGTAGATTCCAATTCAGCTATTCAAGTATAGACATATACATAATACGTAAATTTTTGTCTATTTATTTTTGCTAATAAATTGAAAAGCTACCTTGAACATGTCGTCTGCTCGTTCGCTAACGGTGTCAATGTATCTGAGGGCGAACCACTTGCCGAGAGTGGAGCCTATTTGGAAGAGGCGTCGCAGCACAAGGAGCGGCTTCTTCTGATAGATTGCGGCTATTTTCGCGATGTTGTACTCTGCAAGTGTTTCCTCCTCGGCAGGACTAAGCTCGAAAACATAACCCGAGTACTTGGTAAAGTCATCCTCCACACGTACAGCCGCCGGCAGCTGAGGTGCTAGTCGGCGGGAATTGGAGGAGCTGAAACTGGCCCGTTTCGGCAAGAAAAAACGGCGGGAGGAATAGCCGGAAAAAGACGAGGTGGAGAACAGCGGCGGAGATGGTGGCGGGACCCCTAGCGTTTTCATTTCGTTTCTGTGGCGGAGGGGCGCGGAATTGTCAGGTATAACGGTAGAAGGACAGTGTTTGGATAGCCGGGAACCAATTAGGCAATTATTAATTTATTATCTTTTTCCGAACCTTGTGGATAATGAAAATGGGAAGTTATAGTGTTCAATTTCAGCACGGCAAAACTTCGCAAATCTAAACATTTATCCGGTGTACACTATTAGTTGATCGTGACAATTTTTTCTAGTCACTCGAAAAAACAAGAAAGTTGACAAATGCTTAGTCATACAAATTTAATAATCGATTTAAGCAATAGTATAATGAAGATGAACGGTTTAAGTAATAGGAGGTTAATTTCCCCATGTAACTTTAACTCCAATGAGAAATCAATAGAACAAAACATGCAAGAGCAGATTATCTTTGCCACAATATTTCTTCAATACAAAACTAAATTGCAGGAAGGTAAACAAACAATCTAGGCACTTAAAGGCCATTCATAGTCGCAGGTACAAAAACTCAATCACCAATTTGACACTAGAAAGCACCTATAGCAGCAGCCTTCCTGTTTCACATTCTATCTTCTCTCCGCCGAGGTGCACAAGTTACGATTTCGTCCACCCTTAAAATCATCTCAGCAGCCTCAGTTGCAGAGAGCAATACTGCTTGCTTGACTTTGAATGCCTCCGATATGCCCAGTTCTGCCATATTTCCAACCTGTCAATGGAGCCACATGTAAAGTGTGAGTGGAAGAATTTGAATTTGCATATAGTAGCTACATTTGTAGAACAACGCATCAAAAAAAAATAAAAATCTTTGAATGTTACTCACAGATCCAGTGATGACATCAATCCCGGCAGTGCATCCTTCCTTCTGATGTTCAGCACGGAGTTGAGCAATAAGTTCAGCACTGTCCAGACCAGCATTGTCAGCGATGGTTGTTGGAATGGCCGAAAGTGCCCGTGAGAAAGCTTCAATTGCATGAGATCTTTTCCCAGGAGTTTTTTTGGCCAGTTCATCTACTGCCTTAGCCATTACCATCTCGGGCCATCCACCACCAAGTAATACCCTACTATCATTCACGGTCTGTGAAAGTACACACAAGGCATCATGCAGGGATCTTTCAGCTTCGTCTAGAACATGAGGGCTGCAGGAGAATAGGAAGAATGGTTTAGAGCTACACAACCACCTCTAGTTTCTCAAGGGAGACATGATTTGCTGTTAAATAATACAACATATATCTTTAGAAAACTGAGTTTACTATCAAGTACCTTGCGCCTCTCAAGACGATTGTACATGCCTGGCCCATCTCAACCCCAGAAAAATGGATAAGCTTGTCCTCACCAATCATGATCTCCTCGATAAGTTTACAATGCCCTAGCTTAACAGACTCTGGATTGTCAAAGGTTGATGCAATCTCACCACCAGTGACTAAACCAAGACGCTCAATACCATCAAAATCAGCATGCTCTATAGCTAGAATCCCAGCATCAGCAAAAAGTTCCTCTGGGAAATTATAGATCAGCTGTCTGTTAACAAAACAGTTGATTCCATGGCCAATAATCTTTTCCACCTTCTCCCTCATTTTGTTCTTTTCAGCTGTTTCTAGCTCAGCAACTTTAGCCATTGAGTCAACACGAACACGTGCACCATAAATCTTTACCTTATCAGTATCCATTGCAGTATTAGCCACCAAGATCTTTGCATTTTCAATTCGTTTAGGTTGGCCAACGCCAATTTTTTTGTCCAGAATAAACCTACAAATAATACCAAGTGTTAAAAACAACTAATATGTTAATAAGCATTTCAACATGTAGCAAAAAAGGTGGATTGAAGACTATCAAGTATACTTGACAAAATTAAGAAAATACGGACTTTAAATGCCTTTGAACTTTATGCAAGTCAGCTAAAGATACGAATGGCCCGGAGAATTCCCATTTAAAGTAAACAAACACTAACAAAGGGACTTTAAAATAGTTTATCATGACCAAAAGAAACCTCGACCGTAAAGGTGTAAATAGGGCACTTGCAAATTGCAATTAGTTAGCAAATGAGGATTATCTATCCAGATGGCAAGCCTATCAACTAAATTGCATGTACACAATAGGACCAGTCATTCATGAAGGACTCAGGGCATCATAACAGTTAGAATAACAAAATTACAAAACTACCAAGCCTAGGTTGCTTACCCCTCATCTAGGAATGAGTCTTTAAGTGAACCTCCAGGCTTCTTAATAATCTGGATTGACTCAAGATTGGTGCTTCCCTGTCATATCAAACAAATGCAACACTTTCAACTACTACTATTACACCAAGTTCACAACAGATAATCAAATGTTACCCAAAAAAGAAGTGATCGAATACCCATAGAAAATTATTAAGTGAGAAAGGAAAAGAGTGATATATACACCTCCAAGAGTATGATAAACAAGATTAAATAATGGCAACAACAACAACAACAACAAAAAACTACAACAAACAAAACAAAACAAAACAAAACAAAAGGCCTAATATTGATAGATTAGTCCACACTCCACATTCAAATAGATTTCTGTCCTAACAAAGTTAAAATTTTACACCAACAGGTTCACAAAATCTGCTATAATTTATTTTATTTTTGGTGGGTAGGGGAGGGGGTTTAAGGTTGAAAAACAAAGATCTAGCAACTTAACAAGAAAATGCCAAAATATATGAAGATTAATATACCTTCAACCTCATAACAGCATCAACAGCCAGCTTGGCAAAATGCTCCTTGTCTTGAGACAAAATCTTGGAACTTAAAGTAGTCATTGCAATCTTCATCAAGTCTACTCTGAATTTCTCTGCATTTGAACACAGCACCACAAAAAAGAGCAGTCACAAAAAAATAAACAGAAACTAAAAAGAATAACCAACAAAACGGGAGATTGTAGACCCATCATCATAGCATGAATATTCACTCTATTCAGTCTTAGGATTCACATTTTATTGAATTCAAATGACCGGGAAAAAGAAGTTGAAGATAAAACAGATCAAAGAAGCTTCTTTATTTTAATTGATAACATGACCCAAGAATATATACCTGCATCTTGTTTGTTATCAACAACCTTTTCTAACAATGCATCGCGTGCACATTCAGCTGCCATGCGGAAACCTAAGATATACAATGAAAACAGACAAACATAATTGATGAGGCTACACCATTAACATGCTGCAAAAATGAAAAATTACAAAACATAAAGGATAACTGTAAATAGTAAATGCCAAGTGATATGTACGTGTGACAAGTCCTGAACATATAAATCATTTAGTATGAAACAAACCTGAAATAATTGTCATTGGATGAATCTTTGAATTTACCAGCTTTTCTGCCTCCCTTAAAAGTTCACCAGCCAAAACAACTACTGAAGTTGTACCATCACCAACTTCATCGTCTTGGACTTTAGAGATGTCTGACAAAGTTGTTAAGATCCACCAAAGTTGATAAACTATATTCTCCTATTATTTCCTCAGCATAATAGACTGTGAATTATTCTCAAAAACAAACAAACAAAAAAAAAAAGACTGAATTCTAACACCTTACTAGAATACTGGATCTCCTCTCTAAAGAGGACTAAGTTGTGAACTATGTTTATTACGTAAATGGAAAATTAGTTATCAATCATCATTAAAAAAAAAAAATGAGATATAGAACAAAGAGGGGACCAAATACCCAAGCATTGTATCATCGTCACCTAACCCAAAGTACCAAAAAAAAAAAGAAAAAAACTACGGAGTAACAAAATTCCAGTATTAAGGATACCAACAAGAACTTTGGCAGCAGGGTTGTCTATATGAAGGGATTTAAGGATGGTTGCACCATCATTTGTAACTGTAACACTGTGACCCCTGCCTGTTGACTGCAAAATCTTGTCCTGTTAAGGAAAACAAAAATTGTAACACTTCAACCCATACTTCAAAATTTCTGGAAAATTATAAAGCTGCTGCAAACAGTTTGGAAGTGTATCTTACCATTCCCTTTGGACCTAGGGTTGTTTTCACCAAATCAGCAATTGCCATTGCCCCCACAAAGGATGCCTAACCACAACAGCACAACAAATTAAACTATGAATAAAAGTAAATAATTGTTGCAAGTGGCAAGAAAACAAAAGCATATTATGCCATGTTATTTTCCCTCAAGAGTACCTCAAAAGTAAATAACACCGAAGCATTTACTACTTCCTAGAGAAAAGGCTTACCATTCTTGCTCTCTCGCCCTTTTCTTCAGTAGCTTCATCTTTCAGAAGTTTGTGAGCCTTCAGAAATAAGAAATTTCAGGAAAAAAAAAAAACCAACAACAACAACATACTAATCTGACAAACTAGATGGTAACATTATATGAAGTACAATGATCATACCGCCATCAGAAACCCTATTACAGGTGGAAACACGCGCCAAAAAGTACGAAATGGAAAATCAAGCTCAAGTTGTAATAACTGCGATCTGAAAATGAAAATAACATAAAATATCTATCACTTTTCATCAAACAGAGATCAGGATTTTAAAGTTTTACAGTTTACACTATATTCTACCAAATGAAATGTGCTCCTAAACAGAACTGCATAAACATGAGGTTATTACATTACAGTAAAACTACTACTGAACCATTTAATTTGGTTTCAGAAGACTTGCTGAAGAGTTAAAAGCTAGAAATAAAAAGTGAGCTCGTAGAAAGACAGTTGGGGAAGATCACCTGAACGGCGGCGCCGGCGGATGAGCTAAATCTCGTCGACGACGAAGAAGCGTCAGTACTAACTAGGTAGCGACTATAGCGAAATGGAAGAATCTCGAGAGGCGGGGTTTTGAGGGT
Source organism: Ipomoea nil (assembly GCF_001879475.1). NCBI lineage: Eukaryota > Viridiplantae > Streptophyta > Magnoliopsida > Solanales > Convolvulaceae > Ipomoea > Ipomoea nil. The sequence goes on along the minus strand of NW_017618587.1, from coordinate 1,259,491 downwards.
ACGATTGGTGTGGTTGTAATTTCCTGGACTTTACGAGGGTAAAGTTGCCATCTAAAATATTGTCAGATTTTAAACCCCGTGGGCCAAAATGACTATATCATTCTGGACTTTTCATTCGGCCCGGGCCCAATAACGTCAAAAACGAAAAGGGAAACAAAAATCCACATTTGTGTTAGAAATTTGCCTTTCCATTGATTAGTAATTTGGTAAATACTGGTTAGTGAATTTGACTAGTTAATTGTAGAAAAATGTTTAGTAAATTAGTTGTTAACTGATAGATGATTACATACAAAATAATTTTTTAAAAAAATTAATCGAAAAAGACTATTTTTAGCAGCTTTTGAATTTTAACATTTTTGAGCAATAGTTGTTACTAAAAACTAATTAATCAAACATTCATGTTATTGTTTAACCAAGTCAAACAACTAATAGTACTGGAATAAGTCAAAATTAACTAATAAACTAACTATATTATCAAATAAGATCATTGTCTATTAGCAAACTCAATACCAACCTATAGCCACGCATTCTCCCATATTAACATGAGAGTGTGAGAAATTTGACAAGTGTTGTACATGTTATTACTTATAGGGTGGTTGGTAAATAGTTGTTAGCTAATTAGATTAGTGGGTTTGAGTAATTGATAGTATTAGCTGATTGTAGAAAGATATTTGATAATTAGTGATAGTTATTTTAAGTAGTTTTTTGCATATTAGCATTTTAGAGCAATAAGCTATTACAAAAAGTTAATTAATCAAACACTTATATTGAATGTTTAATCAAGTCAAACAACAAATAGTGGTCAAATAAATCAAATTTACATGATAAGGTTAACTATGTTACCAAACGTGGTCATAGTTTTTCTTATATATTGACAATTAGGAACGAATAATGTACAATTAAAAATAATAATGATTCTAACACTGGAATGGCAAGCGCAAGTGGCGTTATTGGGGACCATCAAGGCAACTGGATTGTAGGCTTTGTTACAAATATTGGCAATACGAACAGCTTCATAGCTGAATTATGGGGGCTTAGGGAAGGCATCAAGATTGCCAAGAATAGAGGTTTCACGAATCTTTTAGCAGAATCGGACTCTGTTTAATCCAAGCGCTTAAAAATAACTCGGATTTAAGACCGGAAGCCAGTACTATAATTATGGACTGTAAGAATATGATGAGAAACTTCCATGATTTCGACCTTATACATGTCCTCCGAGAAAGGAATCAATGTGCCGACTTTTTGGCCAACCCGGGTCAACATTCTTCTTGGGGACCCTCAGTTCTGATTCATCCACCGGATGGGATTCAAGGATTTCTGACTCGTGATGCCAACTCCGTCTCAACAAGAAGAATCTCCTAACCTTTTCTGGAGCTTTTATAGCTCCTCTTTCTGTACCAAAATAATAATAATAATAATAATAATAATGATTCTTTATTATATACTATCAAAAGTAAGTTGTTTTCTAACTCAAACATTGTTTACTATATATTAACTAGGTGGTTAAAATTTTCACCACTTTCAAATTAAATAATAAACTCAGTTGGCAATTTAAAAAGAAAAGATGAAAATTTAAATAATTTATTTTTAAAATGATGGGTAATAACTAGTTTTCCAGTAGTGTATGGGAAACACATTAATTAATGAGCTTTTAACATATATAATTAATATTAATAATTAATAATTAATATAACTTAATAAATTTTAATTAATTCTAGTTGTATTGGGTTTATGATTCTTATGCTTAATTCAAAGCGGGAAAGGAATCCTAAAATTAAATGGAACAGCATTACCTATAAACTATAAATAAATTCCGATGTTAATTGATCTCTCATATCTCCATCTACTGCAAGGTTTCTTTTTTTTTTTTTTTGCTAAAAATCTACTGCAAGGTTTCTGATCTATCTTCTAATGGCGGATATAGTTGCTTCCTTTCTTGAGGTCGCCGGCGAAGGCATCTCTCCCGACACGGAAAGGCAGTTCCTTGATGCCACAGGCGGGATGCTTGACGAAGCACTTTCACTCTTTTTCACAAGCGGTGGAGTATTGGAACAGCCGCCGGCCCTATCACCGTCAGATATTGGCGGCGGTAGTGCGCGGCCACCGTCGAACTCTCGAAGGGAAACGTTTCTCGACGGAGACGAACCCGCACCGATGGTGGAAGATTTATGGCGGGGATCTTCTTCCTCCAACAATGGCGGGAATAGAGCAACGGATCTCGCGGCTTTGTATCGTCCGCCTTACGAGTTGATGTACTATGGATCCTTCGAGGGCTCGAAGGGTGAAGCTAGGGATCTGGACAGATGGCTTATTATTAACGTGCAATCCGCCGGAGAATTCGCCTCCCACGTTCTCAACCGCGATATTTGGGGCGACGAATCCGTCGCGCAGATAATCCGGAGCACCTTCGTTTTCTGGCAGTTCGACCACGACATGGAGGAAGGCCGGAAGGTCTGCACCTACTACAACCTCACTTCCCTGCCGGCGGTTCTGGTGATTGACCATATCACCGGTCGGAATATGAAATCCTGGACCGGAACGGTTCAACCTGATACTTTCCTGCTGGAAGGTCTTCAACCGTTTTTGGATCAAACGCCGTCCGATTATCTCGCAAGTTACTGCAACAAACGCCGCCGAGACCAGATCGAAGCCAAAGAAGAAGTAGAAGAAGTAGAAGAAGAAGAAACAGCCATGGTAAATGAGACGGAGATGGAGACGAAGAAAGAGGATGACGTCATGCATTATCCCGATCTTCCTGAAGAGCCGCCATTGATGAGTGACGCAAATCTGGTTTGTAGAGTTGGAATTCGGCTACCTGACGGGAGAAGGCTGCAAAGGAGGTTTTTGCGTAGTGATCCAGTTCAGTTGTTGTGGTCTTTCTGCCATCTCCACGTCGGAACAAAGCCATTCCGGTTGATGCAGGCGGGTGTCCCCGGAGCGCCGAGGGTTGTTTTGGACTATAAAACTCAAATGAGCTTTGAGGAATCAGGCATAAGTAACTCCATGATTATAGTAACTTGGGATTGAAGATATATATGTTGATCGAATATCTTATAATTTTTTATTTTTAATTTTTGAAACAGAATATCTTATACTTCGATCTTATACTTCGATCTTATACTTCTTATACTTCTATTAATGTTACGGACTAGAATAGTTTATTTTTAGTATTATAAAATCTTTGCATAATTTGAGTTTTCATGATTATTAATACAACTATTACAGGGTGTTTGGTTGGAGAGGGAGAATTATGTGGGAAAGGAATTGTAATTCCATGGGAGTTGAATTACTGGGAATGAAGTGGGAATTTAAATTCCAGTGTTTGGTTGATAGGAATAGAATTACTGGGAATTTCAATTCCAATGTTTGGTATACATGGGAATTGAAAGGGAATAAGTAGTATAAAGTCAAAAATGTCCATTATTGTTGTTAGACATTAATTTTAGGTTAAAAAAGGAAGGGGTAATTTTGACTCATCACTATCTTTTTTTTCCCAGGAATTAAAATACCAAGGGGGGACCTGGGATTTTAATTCCATGAAAATTGGGGAATTGCAATTCCCTCCAACCAAACTACGAAATTTAATGGCCTTTGGAATTAAGTGGGAATTAAGTGGGAAGGGAATTTAAAATCCCTCCAACCAAACGCCCTGTTAATTGAATTATGTGTGGCTTTTGATGGGTTTCAAGCAATACGTGGATCATATATAGTCTCTTTTTTATCCACAACATATGATTGACCTATCAAATTCAAACATATTTATATATTATATACTCAATACGGTTAATAAATTGCTTTTGAATCAAATTAAATATTTATTTGTAAAATAGGCCGGATATTCATGCTTCAACATGCATGAATGATATAACATGACCCATCACACATTATTGTTAAATTTTTTTTTGAAACCTGTTTTTGTTGTTTTTTTTTCAACATTAAACTAATGTTTTGCATGTGGAATTCCAATGTTTAAATAAACGAACATGAAACAATTTATTACATGATGTGGAGTGTATGGTATAAAGTTTTTGGAATGAGTAGTTCATTAAATCTAAGGATATATTCTTCTTTACGGATACTTAGCTTGTTTTTCAATAGTTAGTTTTATAATACTCCATAGTACAAAGTTTGTTTATAAAGTCTCACGTAATACAACATGCAATATTTTTAGGTGAAAATGAAAATTTGTAACCCATTACTCACTATAAAAGCCTCACTTAGCACAACAATATTAATGGGTTACAAGATTCGTAATGCATTACTTAGTGGACCCAGATCTTATACGTGATTTTGAATTTTTATTTTGACAGCAACCATTTGTTGTTCAATCACATTACACTATATTTTTTTTTTTACTATAAAGTATGTGTATGTGTCTTTTGTTATGCGTTTATGTATCTCATATTATGCAATTCTGTACCTTAAGTTTATGGATTATGTACCTAAAATAAAGTAAATATAACATGTGTTTTTGTGTTTTGTGTTATGCGTTGCTGTGTTTCATGTTATGCAATTCTGTACCTTAAATGCACGAATTATGTACATGAAATATATTAGAAGTTGTGTAACACACAATATATTGTGTGTCTTATTTTACAAATTTATGTATTGTATTGTGAAATTATGTGCATATATGACATAAATCAGATTTGAGAATAAGTAAATATATAACATGTGTATGTGTTTTATGTTATGAGTTTGTGTGTCTCGTGTTATAAAATTATGTATCTTAAGAGTATTGATTATGTACATATAATAAATTAAAATTTGTATTGAAACATGAGAAACGAGAAATTACAAAATATGTTAAAGCATAAATACCAAAACGACGTCGTTTTGATCCAGGGTCCACAATGCTACGTGCGATTTACTTTTTATATGTAACTAGTATTTTCACCCGTGTGATGCATGAAATATATTTGTTATGATATTTGAAAAATATTTGGATCGATATACAATTATATAAATTATAACATCGAATATTATATAATGCTATTGAAGAATGGAAGAATTGAATTAGATCGATTGTATTCTATGATGTTATCATTGCTTGAATTCAAAAAAATAATTGCTCAATTAATAGCCAATGTGTAGATGTACGCATCTGATGCTGAAACTTTAGAGATTTTATATCTTAGTTATAGAAATCATTTGCTATTTTAATTTATTTATATAAAATATATATTTTCTATGTAGATATATTAACAAATTCATTATGTGTAGATTTATTAACAAATTCATTATATCTGAGTATATTCAGTATGAGTATGTGTGTAAATTATAGTATGAATCTCAACTATAGCATTAGTATAATACTAATAAATAAATAAATAATATAAATTTTATATTCTATGAGTAAAAAAAATGTGATTATATTATGTGGAGAACAAATTCATTATGTGATAAATTTTGGTGATGATGTATATTAAAGTATGATTGTTCAACATACAACATACAACATAAATATTAATATTGATTGATATTAATCTAATATCACTAAAAAATACAGTGATGTATGTTTTAAAAAATGCAAAAATAATGCAATATCTATCATGGAGTCATGAAATAAACACTCTAGTGTTTGGTGGTTGACAACTGTGCGTTGATATTCCCTGGACAAATAACAACACATTGATCGAGACCTAATAGAACTTTTCCTTGTCCTACGAGATAGATGAGAGGCAGTGGCAAAATTTGACTACTTGTCTCCATTATTAAACAATACAGAGAAAGTTGAGAAATAGCAGAGATGAATTAAAAGTATAGTAGAGAATTAGTGAGTTCGTGATCATTTTATATTCAGTGAGTTATATCCTAAAATCATGTATGTTAAATTCTGTGTCAATTATTAATTCATTTTCGTTTTCAATTTGTCTAATTTTCGTGCCATTTTTATTCTCAGCCAAATATTTTTAATACATATCAATTAGTTTATACAATAATAATTAATATAATTGCCAGTACTAAAAAATTAATATAATTGCCAATATATATTCATAATTTATACATTCCGTGTCATTTTAATCTCAGTCAATTATTTTTTAATAACAGGTTCCACTTTCAATTTACCTATACTATTGTTTAGACAATCTGACAATTTCCTTTTTTCATTTGAGTCAATTTGTAATTTTTTTTAATCAAATATTAATTATCATTTTCTTTTTCAATTGGTCTAATTTTTTTGTCATATATGTTGTCAGTCAATTTTTTTTAATACATATGAATTAATTAATTATTAATAACAAACTCTTTTTATAATATTTTTTGTCAAATATTAATAACATATTCATTTTTCTAATTAACATATACTATTGTTTGGACGGTATGACCATTTCTTTTTTCATTTTAGTCAATTTGGTATCATTTTTAATTTTTAATCAAGTACTAATATTCATTTCGTTTTTCAATTGGTATAATTTCTATGTCATTTTTTTTAATTCTCAGACTCTCAGTCAATTATTATTTTTAATACATATTAATTAGTTAGTTATTAATAACGATTTTTTTTTTTGGATATTTCCAGTCAATTATTAATTTTAAATACATATCAATTAGTCGATTAGTTAATTATTAATAGCAGATTCATTTTTAAATATTTTCAGTAAATTATTAACAACAAATTACTTTACAAATTTACCTATACTATTGTTTGGGCGGTGTGATCATTTCATTTTTTTTTTTGCCTTTAAGTGAATTTGGAATCATTTTTAATTTTCAGTCAATTATTAATAGTCATTTCATATTTCAATTGGTCTAAATTTCGGGCCGTTTTTATTCTCAGTTAATAATTTTTTTTTTGTAATATTTTTTAAACTATAATTTCACTTACGAACATTGTGTGAATAAACGAATAAAACAGATGCATATTCAAAGTAATGCAAAACCATGAAATCTTATAATCTTTAATTACACAATCTTCCTACTAAATTATGGATACTATCGTTTCTATTCCACTTTCTCTTTAATTGGCACGTTTGGTTCGCGGAATGAATTTTGAAGGAATAGGAATATTATTCCATATGGAATGAAATAGGTAAGGAATAAAATATAAATTGTATTATATTGTTTGATTCGGTGAATGAATAGACTTTAGGAATGTTATTCTAGTGTTTGGTTGGTTTACGGAATAGAAATGGAATATATGTGTAAAAGACATAACTACCCTTATACAAAATATTATTATTATTATTATTATTATTATTATTATTATTGAAGTGCGGACCTGATCCAATTGCAACTATAGTTGAAAGCATCTTCTCAACCGCGAAGTATAGAATGCTAGAAGAGTCGCACCTAGAAGGACGAGCGATCTTCTCACCGACTTTAGATGTTGATCAAATTAATCAGTATATGTGTGACATGAACACTGCAGAAGGTCGGACGTATTTAAGCTGTGACTCTTTGTGTAAGGCAGAATCAGATTGTGATAATCTCTCACAAGTACATACTCCTGAAATTTTAAATAGCTTGAGATTGTCTGAACTTCCTAATCATTCATTGACAATAAAGGTTGGTGCACATGTTATGTTACTGCAGAACATAGACCACTCTCTTGGTCTTTGCAATGATACGTGCCCCATCGTTACAAGATTGGCGGATCATATTGTCAAAGCAAGAATAATTAATGCAACATGGCATGGAAACAAAGTTCTTATACCACGAATGTCTCTCACCCCTTCTGATACGAGATTGCCATTCAAGCTACAGCGTAAACAATTATCTTTGATGCTAGCATATGCAATGACTATCAACAAAAGCCAGGGTCAAACACTAACTCACGTTCGCTTTTTATTGAAAAAACCAGTCTTTAATCACGGTGAATTGTACGTGGTGCTTTCCCAAATCACTCACATCCTAATGGCCTTAAGGTTTTAATTAGCTCTAAACGAGGATAGACAAACTTCTGTTACTACTACTAATGTCGTCTACATATAAGTTTTCAACAATGTGTAATTCAAAACAGTTATATTATGTATTCTTCTTGCACCAATATAACAAAATTGTTACATATCTACATCTTACGTATATATTCCGTTATCCACATCTTACGTATATATTCCGTTACAAAAAAAATTCTATAGCTAAATTACTATACATAAAGATAATGAGACCAATTAATTCAATTCAAAAATATTCATACAAACTTTAATTCAACAATAAAATTTACACTATCAAATATAAAACAAATTTATAATTCATATATTATAATAAATACATTCCGTGCATCCCACGGGTGCAAATACTAGTATTATAACTTAATAAATTTTAATTACTCCTAGTTGTATTGGGTTTATGATTCTTATGCTTAATTCAAAACGGGAAAGGATCGATCGGAATCCTAAAATTAGATGGAACAGCATTATATTACCTATAAATAAACTATAAATAAATTCCCATGTTAATTGATCTCTCATATCTTCATCTGATCTACTGCAAGGTTTCTGATCAATCTTCTAATGGCGGATATAGTTGCTTCCTTTCTTGAGGTCGCCGGCGTCGGCATCTCTCCCGACACGGCAAGGCAATTCCTTGATGCCACAGGCGGGATGCTTGACGAAGCACTTTCACTCTTTTTCACAAGCGGTGGAGTATTGGAACAGCCGCCGCCCCTATCACCGTCAGATATTGGCGGCGGTAGTGCGCGGCCACCGTCGAACTCTCGAAGGGAAACGTTTCTCGACGGAGACGCACCCTCGGCGATGGTGGAAGATTTATGGCGGGGATCTTCTTCCTCCAACAATGGCGGGAATAGAGCAACGGATCTCGCGGCTTTGTATCGGCCGCCTTACGAGTTGATGTACTACGGATCCTTCGAGGGCTCGAAGGGGGAAGCTAGGTATCTGGACAGATGGCTTATTGTTAACGTGCAATCCGCCGGAGAATTCGCCTCCCACGTTCTCAACCGCGATATTTGGGGCGACGAATCCGTCGCGCAGATAATCAGGAGCACCTTCGTTTTCTGGCAGTACGACCACGGCACGGAGGAAGGCCGGAAGGTCTGCACCTACTACAACCTCACTTCCCTGCCGGCGGTTCTGGTGATTGACCCTATCACCGGTCGGAATATGAAATCCTGGACCGGAACGGTTCAACCTGATACTTTCCTGCTGGAAGGTCTTCAACCGTTTTTGGATCAAACGCCGTCCGATTATCTCGCAAGCTACTGCAACAAACGCCGCCGAGTCCAGATCGAAGCTAAAGAAGAAAAACAAGATTATCTCGCAAGCTACTGCAATAAACGCCGCCGAGTCCAGATCGAAGCTAAAGAAGAAAAACAAGGAGAAGGAGAAGCTAAAGAAGAGAAGGAAGGAGAAGGAGAAGTAGCAGGCATGGTAAATGAGATGACTGAGACGAAGAAAGAGGATGACGTCATGCATTATTATCCCGATCTCCCTGAAGAGCCGCCATTGATGAGTGACGCAAATCTGGTTTGTAGAGTTGGAATTCGGCTACCTGACGGGCGAAGGCCTCAAAGGAGGTTTTTGCGCAGTGATCCGGTTCAGTTGTTGTGGTCTTTCTGCCATCTCCACGTCGGAACAAAGCCATTCCGGTTGATGCAGGCGGGTGTCCCCGGAGCGCCAAGGGTTGTTCTGGACTATAAAACTCAAATGAGCTTTGAGGAATCAGGCATCAGTAGCTCCATGATTATAGTAACTTAATTGGGATTAATTGAAGATATATATGTTGAATATCTAATAATAATATATATATATATATATATATATATATATATTTTTTATGGAAACAGAATATCTTATAGTTCTATTAATGTTATACAGACTATAATAGTTTATTTTTTGTTTTATAAAATCTTTGCATAAGTTGAGTTTTCATGATCATTAATTAACTCCTAATATTTTGCTTTTGAATCAATTCAAATTAAACATTTATTTGTAAAATAGGCCGGATTTTCATGCTTCAACATGAATGATATAACATGACACGGCGTTTTTATTTTTATTATTTTTTGTTCAACATATAAACTAAGGGTGTGTATTCAATTCTGCCTTTCATAAGTTTTTAAAGACTTTGATGAACTTTAAAAGTTTGGAAATATTCAATTCAAATTTTGAAGGAGTCTTTAAAAGTCATATTATATTCAATCAATATTTTTAAAGAGTTTTAAAAGTGAGTGATATTCGATTAAGACTTTTAAGTCTTTAACAGTGTTTTCAAAAGTTATGAACTTTTATACTTTTTAATTTTAGGACTTTTTGTAAAAAAAAATAAAATAAAAAAATTCTCAAATTAAATAGTTGAAATCGAACCATCAACCCCACAATTTTAAACTTTTATTTCTACCAACTATGAATGTTTTTTGTCTCCATATTTAAACTTTATAAACCTTATACCTAAATTTAATAAATTATTATTTTTCATTGTCTTATATTTTCTTTCAAATTACGTACATTGTTTGGTAGAGGTGAATAAAAATATTAGGAATGAGAAGAAAATAAGTGGTATAAAGACTAAAATGTTATTGTGTAATATATTTATCTTCTTTATATTATACATAATAAAGCGGAATCTAACCACAAAATTTTTCCTCAAAAGTGTGAATGCATTTTGATATAAACAAGATTAGCAAGTATGAATGCATTAATTGTGAGGGTAGATGTATTTATACATATTTTTTTGAAGTTATTATGTGTATTTATATTTTATAAATTATATTTTAGAGTTAATACCTCCAATGGTCCTCCGAGTATTAACGATTTACCAGTTGTGGTCATCCGAGTTTTAAATGACCTCCAATGGTCCTTCATGTTTAAAAAAATAACCACTCGTGGTCCTAATTCTAAAAAAAAAAAAAAAAAAAAAAAAAAAAAAAAAAAAAAAAAAAAAAAACTCGAGTTTAAAATCACCACGAGACGTCCTTAAAGGACCATGATGAGTGGTTATTTTTTAAAACCTGGAGGACCATTGAAGGTCATTTAAATCTTGGATGACCACAACTAGTCAATTGCTAATATTCGGAGGACCATTGGAGGTAATGAGGTATTAACTCTATTTTTTATTATTATAGCTCTATATCTCTCTATATTAAAGCATAATGAAGTATGGAAAAACATTTATTGTGTTCAAATTTATAGGTAAAGTTTTATATTTAATATAATTTGTGTATATATTAATTTAAACCCCAATTATAATTAATTTGACTCTACATATATAAAGAGGAGAAATTAGATATAAAATAAATATAGTTCTTACATAAATAATATTTTTCAAATGAATAAATTTTTTTGTGGAGATTTTCGACAAATATCGCTTGTTATTTTATTTACAAGTTTTATTTAAATTTATTGATAAAGTTTTATATTTAATATAAATTGTGTATATATTTCTTCAGTTATAATCAATTTGACTCCACATATATAAAGAGGATAAATTAGATATAAAATAAATATTTTTTTTTTTGGAAAGTTACTGGCTCTATTACATTGTAGTATCTGTTCATATACTTTCTCAACCTACTGAAACACAAAGAACCAATAACGCCTCCACTAAGGCTTGAACTCATAATCTTCCAAATGGAAGTCCAACTCGGATACCATTAGACCACATAGTCCTGGTAGATATAAAATAAATATAGTTCTTACATAAATAATCTTTTTCAAATGTAAATTTTTTGTGGAGATTTTTGACAAACATCGCATGTTATTTTATGTACAAATTTTATTTAGATACGTTAGTTATATAATTAAAGTAGTTATTTCAAATTCAAAAATTCTTTCAAAAAAATTCAAATTCAAATTACGGAGTATAATACAAGTAACAATAAATTTTAAAATCAACATTTTTAAATTAATAATAGTTTGTGCATCGCACGCGACAATTATTACTAGTATATATATAATATATAATAATAATAATAACAATAACCAATGATACTTTTGTCATTTCTTATATATTTTTCATTTCCCACTACCATTGAATTACAATTCATCAAAAGAGTAAATTGTAATACGATCCAACAAAATAATGTAATTGAGATTTTAATTCAATTACAATTTAATTATATCCAACCAAACGCCCCAGTGAATACGAGTTTCTGTTGTGAATAAAAACATTATCATTTATTTATCATAAATATACATTGTTGATTTGTTGCCTAATAATTTGTCTCCTGTATTAAAAAAGGGAAATTATTCTCGGATTGGACACCCGAGCCTCAACGCTAATATGCGCTGAGCTGTCGCTTCACCTTTTCCGTTATATCAGCGACACGAGTATCTCTTTACAGGATTTAGGCCCCATTCCCAATTGTGATCGAGGTCAATTCTTACTGGATTATACTTTAATTCTGGAATGGCGAGATTGAGAGAATGGAGAGCGGGAATGGCTCTGCTGATGATCGTCGGGAGGCTAACCTGCGCTCACACTCTCACTGCGCCGTTCCCCGCCCTCTGCTGCTCAAAGTATTCGGCTAAGGACTGGATTTTCGCCCTCCCGGATTCTACATGTTCGATAGATGAAATCAAATCTTCATGCTCCACCGCTGTAATCGAGGTGCACAAATTTATGCAAGTAAAATTTGTATTTTTTACTGTTTTTTTTTTTTTTTTTAAATAAAAAGTATAATTTATTATAGCAATTTGATCATGCATTTCATTATTTACAGTAATTTTCTGATTTGTTACTCCTTTTAGTTTTTTTACTTGTTTGGAAATTAGTTGAAAAGGTTTTGATCTTTGGCTTTGCTGTAAATGATGCGTTTATTGTTATGAAAAAATGAATAAATGATGGGTTTGCTTATATGTATGGTGAAGGGAGATGAGAAATCATTGCAGAGGGCACTGGATGTGGTTCATAGGAGATCGCATGATTATGTTGCTTTGCTCTTCTACGCTTCTTGGTGCCCTTTCTCCAGGAAGTTTAAACCAATATTTTCTGTTGTATCTTCGTTGCTTCCCTGGGTTCCTCATTTTGCAATTGAAGAATCAGCCATTAAACCGAGGTCTGAGCAGCAGTAATTATTTATAGCTATAATCACTCTGCATTTATGTGTTGATAATCAGGAATTTGACTACTTTCAGTACCCTCTCAAAATATGGAGTCATTGGGTTCCCTACTTTGTTCCTTATGAATTCTACAATGCGCTTTCGTTATCATGGCTCCCGGAGTCTTGATTCTCTGGTTGATTTCTATGGTGATCTTACAGGTAAGAGTTTTTTTTTTTTTGAAATCCAAGACCTTTCTCCATTGCTCGTAATAAATTGAAGGATGTGTAAAAGTTTATTTTGAAAGAGAGATTGTACATTTACATTTTTACACTCTACGCTCAACAAAGCTGCTGTAAAAGTTTAATTTGACAGTCAGATTATACATTTATATATGGATTATATGATATATGATCAGCAAAGCTGCTGTGGTACAGATGTAATGTAATTCATTGACTATGGAGGATAACCTTCTTAGTTCTTAAACCAGCTTCATATTCTGTTGTTTTCATTTTGTTGACCTCTGATCTTGTCCAGTTATTGCATGATAGCCAGAATGTTGAGTGTTCTTACTATGTTTGTATTTCTTTCTGGAGAAATAGGTGCCGAGACATCATCAAAGGATAACATATCTCTGGACAAGATCAGATGTTCCTCAAATAAACACAGGGATGGTGGTAGTGAGCAGGAAAGCTGCCCGTTCTCCTGGTCAAGATCACCTCAGAACTTTCTTCGGCAGGAGACATATTTGGCCTTGGCAACTGCATTCGTTCTTATGAGGTTGCTTTACGTCATTTTCCCAGCTGTGTGCAGGTTTTCTCGAGCCTCCAGGAGATGCATTTTAAATCTGAGGACAAGAAGCTCGTGGGAATATCCTCAGCTTTGCCCAAGCCGAGCAGTACAGTTCTTTAATTCTTTGAAGGAACCATGTAAGAGAAGTAATCTGCAGGAAGGAGCTATGAATGCCAAGGCATGGGCATCCAAGTCTTTGGCTTCTGTTTCAATAGGAGATGCAAGCTCAAGTCGGGCAGTAGCAGTAAGTTCTACTCACTGATTAATTTGATGGCTAAATCTAAACAACATATTTTCTTTATAAATGTTCAGCCTACCCTTCAATTGGATTGTGTGTTGTATACTTGTATATCACTTCTTTTATACACCATTAAAAGAATAATGCCACCATTATTGTGTTCAAATGTATGTATGTATCATTTAGCTAACTTTTGATTTTAGATTTATGTTCACTCTGTATACCTCTCTCTCTCTCTCTCCAGCCCCATTCTTCACTCCTCCAAAAACAATATCCATGTAGAGTAACAACTAACATGAAATGTGTATATATGTATTCAAAGAAATATAATTATGTTGGCTTGGATATCTCTGACTCTGAGGCTGCAGAGTTAACCATTTGATTAGTGCTTCAAAAGATTGGGTGCTTTCCTGTCTTTTTCTGGCATAACCCAAACCATTCACTTGCTTTGAAGGTTTTAATGTGCTTTTAACATAGTGCAACAGGCAAGAATGACAGAAATGAAACTTTGGTAAGGGCCTGCAATGTTTTTGCTTTAAAGTTGAGCAAAAATTGAATTGTATGCCAAAATTGGCTTGAGTATTCAAAATTACTGCAGAAATGCAGATTGCTGGATGATTTGATTTGGTAAATTACCTTAACAAAATAGTGAACTATACTAAGAAGACTCTATGGATTGAGTTTACGTTCTCGACAAAAATCTTTGATAATATATCTAAGATTTGATCCTGTAACTTTTTCTAAGGAGAATCACAGATATGCTTAATTCAGCACAAGATGCTTAGCACATTTTTATGGTCTATTTGAACTATGTTTGATGTATTGTGTACTGTGCTGTGTACACGTGGTTGGACACCAAGCTTGGAAGAGTGGATAGGCTGTGTTTGGTTGAAAATATCGAATATCAAAATATTCCCACTTTTTTCTAGAGCTTTTCATATTAAATTGCATCTAATTTTGTTAGACTGAACTGTCATAATTTCATTAAATGCATGTCTCTAAGCTAAAATATCCCGAAAATTTGTAATCAAGAACCCTTTTTTCGATTTCTAAAAAGAAAAAGAAAAAGAAAAACTTCTTTTAGACATATAATATCTGATATCTTCACTAATGTGAAATTAAACTGAATTCTACTTGAATTTTATTTATAAAATTTAAAACTTTTACTTAAACGAAAGCTTTCATTTCTTTACAATTACACTTTTAAAATACTTCTAGTTTATTCCCACGCCCCTTGGTTCTTTATTTTTATTTTTGCAATAATTATTCCATACCGAAAATGTTAATTGTATACAAGTGAGGGTAAACGATTTGGTTAAGCGTTCCATAATCGGGAAGTACTGTAATAATTCATTGTTAATCACGTTATTTAAAGCAACAATTAGTATATCACTCAATTCAGTCAATTCATTCAATTGTAATATTATTATTGTTGAGCATATATATAATACATAAACATAAATGTGCAGTCTAACTATCGGTGACAGAACATATTATCTAATTTTGTATCAGGATTGATCCCATACACAAGGTTAAATACTTAAATCTCTACATCCCTTGAGAGATATGGTCTACGTGTTGCTTAGAGCCCGTCAAATCTTAAATTTGAAGACCCTAATTGGCTAAAAAACTCAGAAATGCAAGCAAGTTGAATGTTGCCACAACAAATTGTGTGCCATGTCCACAGAGCTGTATGAATGTACACTGAAAACAACTAAAAACAGACATGGCAAGCACACATAGTTCATCAAAAGTTAACTTCCAGTTTGGTTGAAACACATGTACAACAGTCAAAACATTGTTCCTATATCTATAAACCCCATGATTGTATGATAAAGAAGATCACATAATAACATATGCAATCAAGCCAAAAATGAAGAGGCACAAACCTGAGTTTATTACAGGAACTCCCAGCCAACTTGATGATTATTTGGCCTTATAGAATGTGTATATATACTATGCAGTAGAACCCCTACGATATGATACAACAGGAACCAGAAACACGAAAAAGAATCACCTGATCCAATCCAATCCGCTAATATACACACAAATTGACTGTTCTGATCAGGCTAGACTTAGTAGTACAGTACATGATCCACTGCGTGCGTGCAGATTCATTGTCTGAATGACCTTGTTATCCCGATATCTTGATTCTCCCATTCCTGGATTTTTGTCGTGCCACGCGTAAACCAATCACCTGCTATCAAGTTCAAAAGAACCTAAAGATTACTAATGCCCGAGGGAACTACAAATGCTGCACAAAGAATAAGTCCTGTGGCATGTGCTCCATCTCAACTAAAAGCCTAAGCTGATAATTGGATTGCACATTAATGGTTATATGCTCAACACGCCCCCTCATGTGTGCGGAACCCATGACCTTTGGCATGGTTCTGATACCATGATACCAAAGTGAAGCATGTGCTCTATCTCAACTAAAAGTCTAAGCTGATAGTTGGATTGCACATTAATGGTTATATGCTCAACACTATGTATCATTATATATATATATATATATATATATATATATATATATATATATATATATATATATATATATATATATATATATATATATATATATATTGTTTACTAATCTTGAATTGATCTTGACAGTTAAAGATTCATAGTTTACTTACCCTGTCTGGGGCAACCGTTGCCAGTTCATTAGCTGATGAGGCTGTTGATGCCTTTGCAAATAAGAGGTACTGGTGGTGCCAATGGTGGTGTTGTCATCGCCAGCAAATTGATCCGAGTAATTCGTGCTCGAGGGGGACCATACTGGGACGACGCCCCGGCTGCTGTTGGAAGAATCAGCAGTGGAGTCTTCAGAATTCCTTCTGCGTATATTAGGTTGTGGCGGGGCGTTGGTGTTGATGTTTCGAGCTGCTTGGATAACAGTTTGGCCTGTATTGTTCCTCATTTGAGCTGCAGTTATTGGCACTTGGGCTCTGCTATCCACGCCCGGGTTTGTGAGGTCCATCGAGCTCTCTTCTTCGTCCCTGAAAAAGGAAGTAATGCTGGGAACCATCTGGTCTTCATCAGCCCGGATAGTGGCAGGATTGTTGTTGTTGTTCCTAACTGGTTCGTGGTTCGTCTCCATTTGCATGTCTTGAGGGAATGCGATTGGCGAGAAGTCGGTCGAGTCCCCGTGTCCTTCCTCCATACCATTCTCGATTGCAGCTCTCGAAGCTGCCTCGAGCTGCCACATCTGTGCAAGGGCGTCTTGTAGCCTCGCTTTTGCTGCATCAATTCCAACGATCGGGAGAGGATAGTTGGATCCTAGCTCAATCCCAGCTGCTTGCAGAACAGATTCCGGGGCGTTCCAGGGATGGTGAATCCACTCGGTTGGAAGCCGAACAAGTTCAGGAAGCCACCGACGTACATACTCCCCATTCGGGTCACATTTGTAACCTTCAAACTGGAAAAAAAAAAAAAAAAAAGACACGAAATCATGGCATTCAGAATTGTACATTTTCCTCAATATGAAAACACAAGAAAATGAAAACCGATGCAGAATTGTATTGCAGCCTGATTCTAATGCACACAACCGAGGGAGGGCGTGGGTAAACCCTACCCACCCTAGCCAGCAAAGGATCACAAGGAGGTAAACCAACAAGAAGGTCAATAAGCCGTACGACAAGCAATGTTGAAAAAATCGCTAGGCGCCTGGGACCGCCTAGGAGGCCGACAGCCTAGCGCTTAGGCGCCGATTATTGCGATTTTTGCAACACTGACGACAAGAATGTAAACGTGTAAATTCATCTATCAGTTTATACCTGTGGATTATCAATGCGGTCTAATTCGCGGCCATCGGGTATGGTGCCAGAGATGTATTGCCAACCGAGAGCATCACTCTCGAGATCTGCATCTAATAGAGTATCCCAAAAGTACTTCACTCCCCATCTCCATGGAAGCTGCAAAACTTTGACAAAGAAACTAGAAACTACAACGCGTATCCTATCATGTAGCCAGCCGGTTGCCCAGAGCTCTCTCATACCAGCATCCACGAGAGGGTAACCAGTTCTGCCTTGCCTCCACGCCTTAAAGTAGCCCTCGTTAATTACCCATGGGAAGTACTTTAGATGACCAAGGAGAGGCCTTTCGTGGCTGTATGGATGGTTAAAGCTCATATATCTCGAATACTCTCTCAGCCCAATGGATTTGAGGAACAGATTCACACTCTCTTCGCCTGCTATGTTCCCTTCGTTGGCCCAGAGAACTTGCTTCATTCGAACCAGATGGAATGCTTTCCGAACGCTTACTTCCCCAAAGTGTAAATGCGGGGAAAGAAATGAGGTTGTTGCACTATCAGCCTTTCTTCGGTTCTGTGAGTACTCAATCAATGGCCCGTTTATAAAAGCTGTTAATGCCTTATCAGCATTCCTCCAACCAGGGGACCATGCCCGAGCAAGAAGTGCATTGCTTCCTTTCTCCAATTCATCTTCAAATACTAAGTTTACTGAAGGACATCGAGACACATCACCTACAACACACAATATACATATAATGTTTTAGAATTTCAGCATTCACTTCAACTTCAAATTGCCCAGAATGGTGTTTGGTAAATAGCTGTTAGCTGATAGCAGATTGTGTTAGTGGGTTTAGCATTAGCTGATTGTAGAAAGATGTTTGGTAAATTGGTCGTTAGCTGATAGCTGATTACATGCAAAAAAACATTGAAAACGCACCAGAAACAATCCGTTTAGGAGGGAGAAGTGGAGCCTCGGGATCATAAGGCATGCTAAGGCATCTATCCCAAAAAGCGCTGAAGGTTGTGAAAGGGTGACCTTCATCATCCACAACTTCCCAGGGCTCATACAGCAAATCAGAATTGAAGGAGCGCACAGTCACACCTTGAGCCGTTAAAATTTCCTTTGCACGATGATCCCTAACAAGCGACAACGGATCTAACATAACATCAAACAAAACAACGTTAATTACCCCTATTAGCTTCATATACATACAGTCTATGAAAAGGCTAAAGGAACCACCATCTCCTTGATTAAATTTTCAACAACCATAACAGGATATGACAATCTGCAAATTCCCAGTGTCCTTTACAAATTACAAGTTTACAACACAGTTTATAGGAGATTCGAAATGGTAACAGAAAAACAGCAAATCTGCAGCCAGAAAGTACTCAAAAAACACAATTTTTGACATGCCAAGGTTGCAATTTAGCACCAGAAGAAATGACAAAACCCCATGTTCTGATGATAGATAGATCAATGTGAATCAATCAATAGATTACATTACCTAAACCTAGAGAAACCAAATGACAAAAGGGAACCATGATTCATATATTCAACAAAGATGAAGAAAACCAAAACACAAAAACAAGGAAGCCAGAAAGCAGAAAGAGATGATCCATAGAAACTGACCATATAAGTGGTTGAAGAAGAGGTGAGAGGCACCAGTAGACTTGATAACTTCAATCAGAGAGGAAACACTGTCAGTAGATCTCTTTGTGATTAGGGTAGTGCCCAGACTCCTGAGAGAAGAATCCAGATGAGCCAAACTCTGCTTAAGCCACCATCTTGAAACCCTGCCAGGATAATAGTGCCCTTCTTCCTCAGGAGCCCAGATGAAGAGTGCTATGATTGCCCCAGACCTCACCCCTGCAGCCAAAGCAGGGTTGTCTTCCACTCTCAGATCCCTCCTAAACCACACTATACTGCACCCACCACTTGACATCTCTCCAGAACTCCAAGAACCCTAAAAGCCCAGAAGATTAGAAGAAGAAGAACAACAAAAACACTTCCTCAGTTCCTCCTACCTACAACACACCATGCCAGTGTGTCTTTCTTGGCCAGAGGATGTGTGTATTGTGTATGTAATTACGGGTGTAAATCTTATCCTGTCCAAACCCCAATCTTGGTTTGACCAATACATGAAAAATTCCAGACCATAAATAACAATAAAGATAATTTTCTTTTTAGATAAATTTTGTAATAAAGCTCGGATCTTTAACTTGTCTACACATGTATGTCTTGGGAATTTTTAAATGAAAAGTAGTCCTTTCTGATTTTGCTGCTATTTATCAACTTTATAATATACCCAAACACCATATAATATTATTATAAAAAGTTTTTTTATGAATGTGTTTAGTAAATTATCTCTAAAAAAAAAAGTAACTTAAATTAATTCTCCCAATTATTAGGGGAATCTTTGATTTTCTTGAAATTACCACTGGCTCAATTTGCAGCCAAGAAGACCTTTAGGAGAGAGAAAGGCTGAAAGGGACAAAGATAAGTTGGTTGGTTAAGGTTTAGTGGGGACTGGGGAGTAGCAAGAAAACTGCTGGGCAAATTGCAGCCACACCTTTTTTTCTTTCTTTTTCTTTTCTTTCTTTTTTAATCTTAAAATATGGAATTTTTTATTTTAATTTTTATATTTTCTCAACATACATTATTCTAATCTTAAATCTCCAAAATCTTTGTCTAAAAGGGTAAACATTTTTTTTTTTTTTTTTCAATAACTCACATTCTGGGTTTCGACTATTTTCTGAGCCCATAAATCCACCTCAAGTTCATGCGCAAATTATGTTGTGCAATCGAATGCACCATGCGCATGGTGCATTTGATGCAAAACGACGTCGTTTTGGTTAAAAAACGCGCGTCCCATTTAAAAAAAAAAATCATGTTCGATTCCCGGCAATAGCATTTTTATATATCCATAAATTCATAACTATATATCCACAATGAATGAATGAAGTAAAAATCCACAATGAATGAACTAAATATCCCTAATGAATGAACTAAATATCCACAATGAATGAACTAAATATCCATAAATTTATAACTATATATCCAGAAATTCATAACTATATATCCACAGCGAATGAATGAAGTAAATATCTACAATAAATGAACTAAATATCCACAATGAATGAACTAAATATCCATAAATTCATAACTATATATCCAGAAATTCATAACTATATATCCACAATAATGCTATTGCCGACAATCGAACCTAATTTTTTTTTTTAAGTGGGACACGCGTTTTTAGCCAAAACGACGTCGTTTTGCATCGTATGCATCATGCGCATGGTGCATTCGGTTGCACACCATAACTATTGAAGTTCATGAGAACGTAAATCGAATCAAGTTTCAAAAATTAACATCAAATTATACATTTTTGCGTGTTAGTGACAGAAATCAAACTCCCACCATATTATTATGAGTAAATCTTAAATGAAGTTTCTTATCCACTATATCAATGATATCGGAGCATGAGACTTATCCGATAAAAGAAAATCAAAGAATTCCCAGCTAGCTGGATGGCTATGGCTTCTCTAGTCCTCTCTCTTTGACAAGTTGGAAGGTTTGTAGCATGTTCAAATTTGGATTTTAAATTACTGCCAAAAACCTGTATTTTGCACATATAGATTGCACAGAATCTTTATTTGTATGAATTATTGCAAGTTGAGAGCTATTCCGATCCTTTTAACTTACACTATATCATTTGAAAGGAACTTGACAACAAAAATTAATCAAAAACTTTTTTGCTCATTAAATTATCAAAATGGTAGTTGGGCTCGAACTTGAACCTATTATTGGAAAAGAAATGCACCTTAGCATCAAATAATACAATAAATATTAAATATCATTACTCTACACTTCTTAAAAAGTCTAACCAGTGAAAATGAATGGTAATTTTGTAAGACAAGTTGACGAAATCTAAACCTAAGTTGGAAAGAGATGTGACTTACCACCACACTACTGTACGTTAAATGTATGTCAGTGAGTTTTATTTTGTCTTTTTGTTTTTTGTTTTTTTCTTTTTAATACTTAGGAACACATAATGGTACATGACTCGACGCGCTGCTGCACCTATAGAGTTAAATGTTAAGAGATCAAGTGTGAGTGCTAGTCGAGGAAAGATAAAAACACAGATGCCAACCCACATGCGATGTCATCCAATCAATAACGAAGTTCTCTTACTATCACGTGCAATATACACTAAACGCTATTACTTATAAAAAAGTTTGTCCATACATGAATATAAAAGGACCCCAACCCGGAAGTTGCCCTTGTCGATCTACCATTGACATATAGGGTTTGGTAAATCAGTGGAGAAGACGACATTAATCACAATATGTCATATTGATAAAATCGAATCAAACTGTGATTATTAACCAATTAGTACATCTATTAAGTCAATCAGTTAAACTATATATGCCTCATAATATCCATACACGAATATAAAGAAGATAAACAATACCTTCACAAGTCAGTAATTTAAACTTCTAGCCAGCGGTCTTTATCTGTAGCGGAATTTGTCACTGTCTGAGTTGTAAAAATGGGCAATTTTAAGCATTTGAGAGGTAGCTAGGATAGGGTGCACTATGTTTGAAGTGAATCTGATTCTGAACTATGGGCTACCAAATTTTGTGCAATGCAAAATTAAAGTGATCAAGTTGGGAATGTGGTGTGAAAGGTAAGGAGGAGGAGGGAGACAGGCAGCATGGGTAAACTTTATTGAGTGGGGGTTTAGATGATAGGGTGTGATGACTCTTTGGATTATTTGGCCTTTTATGTGAAGTGGGGCTTTCTTGCTTCCTATATATATATATATATATATATATATATATATATATATATATATATATAATTTCTTTTATTGGTAAATAAGGAAAATTCACAATTATTAGTCAATGATGTATACTGGGTAAACTCTGTTTTGTGATTCTAGTTTAACAAAGGACTACAATAAGGTAAATAAATACGGAGTATAAGTTAAGTTGTCTATAATTGATCCACTCAAACAAAAAAATAATACTCCCTCCGTTCCATTTTATGTGTCGGATTCGATTAACGATGCTTGACTAAAGTTATTTTTAATCCAATTTTTCATAATATTAAATTTAGTATTAGTATATAAAATTTATATATTTAGAAACTACACTAAAAACACTATTAAACACAAAAAATCAAATTTAAAAATAATCAAAGAATAATAAAGAAAATAAACAAGGAACAAATAGTTGATTTGACCAATGAATAGTAAGTACGACAGATAAAATGAGACAAAGTGAATAATAAACTAATCATTATAGTTAAATTTAAAACATTGTGGTTGCGCGACTTTCTTTATGGTATTTTATTTGAATGGGGAATTGAAGGCTTAGATTCCGATAATAGGTTACTGTTTAACAGTGATGTGTGAATTTGTGATGCAGACATTACGCATATATTGTGGGTTGTACTTAACGCACATTCCATAGGATAATCTCGGCAACATATTTGCCACATAATCCCTCATTATTTCACTTCTTAACGTGTTATTATTATATTCCATATTTGTAGATATTATTTTATAAAGTACTATTGACTTTTTTTTTTTTTGAGAAGCCAAAGTACTATTGACTCTGATACAATGTAGTATTTGTTTATATATACTTTTTCAATTTATTGAAGCACAACAAATTAATACCGCCTCAGATATTTAGTTATCCAGAGTTTTGATAGAATTGTGATCAGGGTAAATTATAAATGAAATGAATTACAAAATGTGTTTAAATAGCTTACAAGTCCTGCAAAGTGATTATACACAGATGCTCACAAATCAAATAGGCCAAAATTCCATACCTCATAAGTTATTATATTGTGAACTATGATCTAAAACGACATCATTGTAAGGTACTATATATGATTAACAATTAATCATGCTTACTCTTCATCCAACGCTAGAGTCATGATCCTGGTTAGGGGACATATTTAACTAGTATTATATTAAGTAGTTGTGGGTTGGAGTATAAAGAGTATTCACTTTTTAGGCTTTACAAACAATACCATTAGAAGATGTACATTGAAAATAATTTAAAGAATAAAAATAATTTTTTTTCATTGTCAATAAATAATATAAGAAAATAAAGATCTGTTTTTTCTTTTTAAAACTTGTTGGAAGCAAGATGTTTTTGTGGCCACCCAACTAGTATTTTATTCTTTTTATTTTTTGAAAAAAAAACACTATAATTTGTATCAATAATATGTAGGAAAAACTACGAAAAAAGGGTGATAATGCATCATATTATATGATATTATGATGAAAGTTTTCATCGTAACAACATAACAACAATTTTCATGTCATTATATTTTGATAGAAAGATGAGAGAGGCACTATATTTTGGTCATGTTTGATGAAATAGTTAGTTTATCATTTGACTTTGGCTTGTTTGACCATTATTAGTTGTTTGATTTGGTTAAACAAGCAATATGAGCATATGAATAATTAGTTTTTTGTAAAAGTTTATTTCTCTAAAACACAAAAATTCATAAACCTGTTCAAATTAAAGCAGTTTTTTCAATCAGTTTTTTGTGAAAGTCATTTTGTATGTAATCAGTTATCAACTAACAGTTAATTTTATCAAACATTTTTCTACAATCAGTTAATACTATCAACTAGTCAAACCCTCTATTTGCCAAACACCCCTTTCCCTATTTATGGTTGGGTAGGTTGCAAGGTGTATTTCATTCCTTCATCGTGAGGTTTCCTCCAAATGGGAGGATAGTTCATGTGACAATACTTCAAAAAGACTTGAAAATAGGGTCCACTTTGATATTTGATGGAAAAGTAGTGTGTTCTTATACACTCAATTGAATGCACATAGAATATAGTTGTTGAAATTGTTATTTTTTTTACTTAAAGACATTAGTTATGTCACAAAATATTTGCATACGTATAGTATTTGTATGTAATTGATTTGAATGGAAATGACATTGTATTTTTCTGATGAGAAAATCAACATCAATTCATGAATAGAATTTTTTTTTTTAAATTTGATTAACCAATATAGATTATATTTTAATTCAATTGATGTTTTTTTTAGTACTATTGACTCTATTACAATGAAGTATCTGTTTATGTCCCTATTAAAACTTAAACTTATGATTTCTCATTTAAGAGAGTCGCTTCATGTCACTAGACATCATTGGCTAATTCACTTACAGGGCGTTTGGTTGGAGGAGGGAAATTATGTGGGAAAGGAATTGTAATTCCATGGGAGTTGAATTGCTGGAAATAAAGTGAGAATTTAAATTCCATGGTTGACAGGAATAGAATGACTGGGAATTTCAATTCTAATGTTTGGTATACATGGGAATTGCAAGGAAATAAGTAGTATACAGTCAAAAATGTCCATTATTATTGTTAGACATTAATTTTAGGTTAAAAAAGAAAGAGGTAATATCACTTTTTTCTTTTCCCAGGAATTAAAATCCCAGGGAAGGACATGAAATTTTAATTCCATGAAAATGGAGGAATTGCCCTCCAATCAAACTACAGAATTTAATAGCCTTTGGAATTAAGTGGGAAGGGAATTTAAAATCCCTCCAACCAAACGCCCTGTTAATGTTAATTAACATAATGATGAGTCCCATGAAGACTAATATAAGGTGACAACTCAAGAAGAGAAGGAAGGGGGTTGGAGCAACATAAGAGGATAGGTGAGATGGCAGCGCATGTGGGCATGGCCCCACAGCCCGTATCGATGAGACTGCCTCGTTTGTCCGGTGACCGGTGACCGGCGGCCCCTTTCGTTTTTTCTTCTTTCTGTATTATGTATTGCAGGTTGAGTGAATAATGTATTGAGAAGTACAAATAGTGGATGCAGTAGTGCAGTACTACCATTAGGCATCTTGTCTAGTGTCTACAACCTTCTATAACTGTTTATGAATTATGCTACCATTTTCAACCCTCTTGTTATATACTCCCTTGTACTATTTTATGTGTCTAATTGGCTTAAGAGTATGAATTCTGTACCGGAAACAAATTAGTAATTCTGTATCTTATGTTATAAACTTATGTGTCTTGTGTTATGAAATGTTGTACCTTACGAGTATGAATTTTGTACCTCGTCATTTTGATATGTTTATGTATTTTATATTGTGAGCTTTTGTGTTTTATGTTATAAAATTCGGTACCTCGTCATTTTGATTCAGGATCTACAGTGCTATGTGGACTCTAGTCAATGATATAAATTGCTGTTATAGTAGCAATCTTTATATCGTGCACTAGGACGCACTGTGTGCCCTAGCCCAAAACGACGACGTTTTTATAAGTTGGTGGGGAGTTGATGCGACGAACAACATTCCGTTCGTCAAATCCCGTTACAATTTTTTTTTAACACTTGTGTTTATGTGTTATGTTAAGAGTTTAGGTGTATTGTGTTTTATGTAGTATATTAGATTATATGTATTATGTTAGGAGTTTATGTATATTCTACTATGCAATTTGTACATTCGAAACGGCAGAAACGAACAACAGATACAAAACAACGTAATTTTGGTCAGGACGCACGAGGCAGGGTGCACGATATAATTTGCCTTATAGTAGAGAGTGGGCTAAAATGCTATAAAAGAAAACGTGCTTGTATGGGCTTTTGCTTTTCATATTAGGCTATAATTAAATTGGGATGGTCAGATCATGGCAAACGGCAAATTATGCTGTGCATCCGTATGCACCAAACATGGTGCATACGGATGCAAAAACGACGTCGCTTTATTAAAACGCGCGTCTCCCCTTAAAAAAAAAATTAGGTTCGAAACTATAATTCCATAATCGATGAACTATAATTTCATAATTGATGAACTATAATTCCATAATCTAATCTATGAACTAAAATTTTCAGAATGAATGAACTAAAATTCCAGAATCTATGAACTAAAATTTCAGAATCGATGAACTATAATTCCAGAATCGATGAACTATAGTTCCATAATCGATGAACTATAATTCCATAATCCATGAACTAAAATTCCATAATGAATGAACAAAATAATGTTGTTACTAGGAATCGAACCTGAATTTTTTTTAAAAGGGGAGACGCGCGTTTTTAATAAAACGACGTCGTTTTTGCATCTGTATGCACCATGCATGGTGCATACAGATGCACAGCATAACTATTCATGGCAAACAGGCATCAATTGGATGGCCACAACCTTCCTCTTATATTGTCTCATGACTACCGACAATGGGGAGCCTATTCGATGTCGAATGAGATCAAAAGTTCATCTTACACAAGCTTTTGAAGCAAATAAAAATAATGAAGTTACAGTCTTGAAGAAATAGGCATTGGCTTTCAAAAAAAAAAAAAAAAAAAAAAAAGACATTGTAAAACTAAATGATTTCTATCCCTATAATCCTATATGGAAGAATATATTAGTGATTTAGTGTAGTGTAACTTGATATATATCAACCCTGTATCACCAATGGATGCTACGAAGAAAGGATGTCCTACTTGGATTTGAATGGGAAGCATCTGACCCATCAAAAGCCTTTCTGTGACTTCTTGGAATGCATGATATCCCGTCACCTTTTCTTGGGAGGAGTTGTCTCGTATGGAGGGAGGGGCACGCCAAACACCCAATCAAGAACATTTAAGTACTTGGATCGGAAGACATCCCGTTCTATAGCATAACAATGCATTATAATTGCTGTTGAAATGCTGAAAACCACGACATCTGCTCTCCTTAGACTCTTAGTCTGAGGCAAGTACCCAACGTCAGAAATTGTAGTGAAGAAGCTTTCAATGGCCCGTGCCAAGCAATAGAGCGAGATCTCTATCCGCCTGCTCTTCTTCTCAATTCCCAAGGCCAAACCGGTAGGAAACTGCCAAAGAATACAAATGATAAACAAAAGGCTAATAAATGTATTTATTATTTTTAAAGGACCATGTAGGTAAGATTTCTATTTCTTGTTTAATACCGTCCCCACTGCCACCATAGGTACGTTACATCTCTTTAAGAGCCTGAAAAGAATGCAGGTCCATAACCTAGAAGAAAACAATGAATCTTAATTAGTCCAAAGAAATCCATATGTATTTCTAGGCAATTTCATAATGCAAGTGAATGTAAACAGAGATCCCACATCTAATTCAACTTTTCTTGACGCTAAGCTTCATTAAGAGTCAATAGAGTAGATAATTTAGTTTTTCATTTCAGTTCAGAAAGACCAAGGTCTGGCATTACAGGTATATTTTTAACCCCCCAAAAGATGCATTTATAATCAGGAAAAAGTGTATATAAATATTGAGGTAAACTATGGACGTAAATCAGCGTCTGTATATTCTTCAAAGAGTTTTGGAACAATCAGCAGGGGACACAACTTGGGTTTTCTTTGGCATGTAGTGGTTGTTCTATTAGTTGTTTTACTACATGAAATGAAATGACATTATTGTGAAGGCATTTTGCCATGCTCTGGTTGGTGGTAAGTGAAAAACAAGAATCAAAAGAAATATCATAAAATAAAAATTGGGAATTGGGACTATTGGAGCCTTGGAGGTCATGTGAAATCAATATATCAAATGACGTTTTTATAAAAACGCAGAGTATCTCCATATCCACATGAAAATTTAGAAATCCTAGGCTCCTAGCTGACAAGTGTGCCTGGGACACCTTGCTCACTCTAAAACAAAATCATTGAATCGTTGTAGCAAAAATGAAGTAAAACAAGTAAGCTTCATGTGAATAAGTAAAAAGAAAACAACGTTAGGACATAACTTGTCAAATTAATTGCTTACCATGCAGAAGCACAATACACTGAGAGAAACAAACTAGATCTTGCTGTCCCAAAAATACCCTTCCATAAAATTGTTTGATGTCTGCAAGGATATGAACATAAAAAATTTAAAACCACAATATAAGAACCTGAAAAACTTGATAGGTTGTGGTCAGATGGAGATCAAGGTTAGAACAGAAAAGGTCATTTCAGTGAAAGCTTGAAGATGTCTCAGATGAACTATAAGCATGCATAAAGAAAATTATAAAAAATAAGAGATAAAAGAAGCATTTTTCTATCTTGTTCAGCAAATTTTACAATTCAGCATAAAGAGAACAAAAAGCAGAAGCATAATCCATTAGCCAACTCTTCGTAGTCTGTGATTATGGCTTAGCTTATTGCACCAACAGCAACTTTCCTATTTCTGACTGAGAATTGAAAATTCATTCTACTATAGCCAAGACTGTTTCACTGATAGCATATGTATGCTCAGAAATAGCATAATAACCTAATGTCTAATGACACAGTGTCATTGGACTAGCCACCACAATAAATTCCTTCTACAGAGCAAACTTTCAATAGACCACATACAAATCAATATAATAAAACACAAATTAGGGGAAGATGGGAAATCATAAACTGCAAAGAAAACCACAAAAGTGAGTACCGTTTCAAGAGGCCTTGCCGATGCACTATCAGTGCAGGGATTAAGTAAACCGGTAGGTAGACAGGTAAAGCTCTCTTATAGGCTTGAATTAGGAATGTTACAAAATGTGCACCACATGCTTGGTTTCCATGTATCATCTGCATAAAGATGAATTTCTCACGTATCTGTAATACACATAAGCATGGTTGAAAAAATCGCTAGGCGCTCCTCGGGCGCCTAGCGCCTAGCTGGCGATTAATCACCCTAGGCGCCCGTGTATTTTTTATTTTATTTTATTTTATTTTATTTTAAAAAAAATTAAGACTTGATTATTATAAATTATTTAATACTTTAATAGTTAATACTAAAATATTAAATATTAACCTAAAAAACAGCTAGGGTTTGAACGATTTAGGATTATTTCGCTCAAAACGACGTCGTTTTGAGTGAAATAACCCATTTTAAAAAAAGAGGAACAATAGCTAGTCAGCCGCCTAGACCACCGATTATGGTGATACGCTAAGCGGCCGGCCGGCGCGATTTTTGCAACAGTGCACATAAGAGAGTAGTGGCTGTGCACTGGCATGAACATAGATGGAGTATACATAAACGATAAATATAACTTCAAACTCAGATAATCAACATTATGCATGTTGTTAAAAAGCAGTTACCATCAGTACTATTTCACACAAGCACACAGCTAAACTGGTAAATTACAGGGACAGTGAGTAATTGAGAATATGCCATCAAGTGCACAAAGCTAAAATATATGGGACATAAAATCACATAATTGGCCATCATATAAAAATATTTCTTAGAAGAGTATACTTGTATGAGCCTAGGATCAAAAGGAAGAAGATCAAGACCATAGAGATCATATTCAACTACTTTTCACCTTGAGACTCAGAGTTCATTATGTGGTCTGATAAACATTGGGCACTTCAGATGTTCATTCAAAAGAATGTTAAGTTATTGAGAAGATAGTGAACCTTTACTTCTATTCTCCATACGAAGGAGAATGGTCTGGAAGAATATTCCTAGAAGGTATTTGTCCCACAATACCATGGAAAATATTTCATTTACATGATGTATCCCTTCATCAACTTGAAGGTACAAAAGGGTGTGATTTTTAAAGCTATCTAAACCCTTGTGTCACTGGGGGGGTGGGGGGTGAGGAAAAAAAACCAACAAATACTAATTTTGAAATGTTGATCCATACCGAGCAAGGAACTTTCATCTGTGGATCAAGTTTGATGTTTACACCAGTGGACTTGTAATACTTTTCTATCTCAGCCAAATTTTTTACAGGCCTGCCACATGCAAGCTCTTTCACGCCTTTCAAGATAGCAAGGTCTTTTCCTCCATGTTTATTGAGAAAGGACTTGTAAGATGAAGCCAGACTATCTTGCTTTAAAATATAAGCTGACCTGAAATACATCGTTTTTTAGATTAAAAAAAAAATTGAAAAAAAAAAACATCTCATAAGAGAAGGACATCTGAACACATCTGAAAGTACAA
This sequence comes from Ipomoea nil, assembly GCF_001879475.1. Taxonomy (NCBI): domain Eukaryota; kingdom Viridiplantae; phylum Streptophyta; class Magnoliopsida; order Solanales; family Convolvulaceae; genus Ipomoea; species Ipomoea nil. The sequence continues at coordinate 1,228,854 of NW_017618587.1, read as the reverse complement.
GGTCCCCATCCCCCCTTATAACTACATCAGTGGAAAATGGAAATGCTGGACTTCATATTCATAAAGTGGGTCAGACACAGTTAATTTTTTCAGTACTTTTTATATAAAAATGTAAATCTATCAAAAGAATATTAATATGTGATGGGTTTAAGAGAAAGTTATATTGCAAAGATTACAGATCACTGAAACTCTGAAAGTGCAGGTTATTTTTCTCTATACCCAAGCATCTCTAAACAATATGAGACAATTCAGTTTCGTAGCTTGGGTGAGCTTCAAGCCATCACACTAGAAACTGCAGAGTGTATATTGCATAATGTGCTCAGTTTGAAAGATTTCTTTATTACAGACATTTTCATGTCATTACATTGTTATAAGTTATAACCCTCAGTTAGTACATTAACAGACATACAGAAGTACTTGCACAAATCAACACCATATAATATGTAACAAAGGTAGAGTATAAACCATTAAATATATGATGGCATAGAATAGAATCCAAGAACAATATAAAAAGGGCTGTTATAGAGGCTTACAGAATTTGGGAAGAGGAGAGGCACATCAGGAAAATGTCCCCATGCCTCCAAGTTAGGGGCTTACAAATGTGCCCAAATCGTTCACTTTTTATTCCACAACGTGATGCCAAAACAGCTGCTCGCATAAGAATGTAAATGGCTAAGCTTGTATGCTGGTTATCAAATCCAGTAAGTAACAATGAAGGCCCTGCTATTGCTCCTGCAAGCAAAGCTCTCCATGTGGCTGTCCTAAAATAGTAATCAAGAATGAAGAATACTACAGCAATTAATCCCTATTGCAGTAATTTCATCACCTCAAAAGAATAACGAAGGTGCAAATCGTTCCAGAAATTTAAGATAAAAAAACCGAGCCTACCTACGGTGACCACCTAGAGCCGAAATAATTTCATCGACTGAAACAAATGTACCAGCAAATGTGCCGAGAAATAGACCGTATCTTAGAGTTTCTTTCACTGCCAAAATTACATCATCGCTGCCGGAAGTCATTAGCGCTTTCCTAAACAAAGCATCAAATTAATAACTAAACAAATCTACAAACACATAAAGCTGAAATCAGATATTAAGGAGACATAATTTACTTGGCGAAAGGCAAGGATCGCCTACGGCGGAGGCGAGCAAGAACGGAGAAAAGAGCGAGGCCGCCTTTGAGGCCAGCGCCGATGGTGAAGCCTTTGACGGAGGCAGTATATACTCTCCAGAGCTTATCATAGTCCTCAACGGGGTACGACTCCAAGCTGAGCAGAGAGCAAGAGGAAGGCGAGGAAAGGAGGCTTGACCGCCGGCGATTGCAATGCGGGCAAGTGCCGTCGCGTTCTTCGCCCGCTAATGAGCTCGTGCATGTGCAGCGGCCTTGAGCTGAGTCCGCTGAATCTCCCGGTCCATCGTCGTCCGGCGGCATACCGGCAGTTCGGTTTTGATGCGAGAACACCGCGCCTAGCTCGCGAATCGGAAGCTCTCTACGAAACAACTCGGAAGTCTGAACGGATGCTTGAAGAAGCTCGAGCTTCGTTATTATCGGCAAGCGAGTAAATGAATTCCACGTGGCACTTTCCTCAGTTGTAAGTTTTAAACGTATTTCTTTTTCTGTTACTCATCACTATTTCATTTTACCTCTACTCACTTCAGTCACTTGACCAACTACATTCTATATATTACGGAGTATATTATAATTCTATTCTATGTACTTTATTATTATCCAATATAAAATACTTTTTTTATATTGAAAACATAGGGGAAAAAATACACTTTAAAATACATATCTTGCTAGTCTTAGACATCATCTTATAGTAAATCATGATCCACATTATAAAATGAACTACAAACATAAAATTTTGAATTAAATTTTATTTATGATATACTACTTAAAAACGAACATTCAATCTATTGTGGATCATGATACACGGTATAATTTGTAAGTGTTAAAACACCAACTTCTTGTTGTTCAATATGAGGACAATCAATCACCCGAGAACAATCAATCACTCGCAAACTCCGAACATGCTAGAAGGAAACACACACAAGAAAACGAGTGGCTAAATGTATGCATTCACCGCACCCAAGTTGTTTTTTTATTTTCAAACTCGCCTTATGACCTTAACCAGGAAAGGTAAGTTATCCATAATTGTCCGAACTTATAACATTATGATTAACAAGTCAATATTCGAAACAATTTACTTAGTTGGGTTACCCACTAAAAATAATTTTATAATGTAATATTTCTGTCATACTTAAAAATAATAATAATAATAATAAATTAAGCAATTACCATATAGTCCTCAATATTACATGCTCAGTGGTAATAGGTTAAACCCCTACAAAGGGGCTTATGGCCTGCTTGGCTTGTTTAGTAAATAGGTCAGACTTATGCCTATTTAAAAGCCTATTAAATTAAATAGGTCCAGGCTTATATGTAAAGGTTTGACCTACAAACCTGCATGTCTGGCCTATATATATATATATATATATATATATATATATATATATATATTACTACATTTTGTAACTAATGTATTTTGATATTTGTAATATAAACCTAATATATATAAGTAATATCTGTGGGCAAAATCTGTGAACTGAAAGAAACAAGGGGTACAAAGGTATGATTTAACAACACTTTCTATTAAATTTTGATGATGAATAGTAGTGAGGTACAACTTCCTGCTGAAGTTCAGAATAGCATTGAAAACAAAAATGAATGCAGTTAGGTTCAAGATGCCCAGGATGAGTAAATGGACACTAAGCATCTCTGTTGATTGAAATCTGAAGCTGGTTTCTATCTACTGCAAGAGTGCTAACTGGATCTCCAGGTGCAGCAATGTCCTTTTCAGTTTTGTATACAAGAATTCGTGTAATCTCATCATTCCACTTTAAGAACAATCTTCATGAACTCGTAGACAAAATAGCTTATGGAGGCGGAAGGTAAAACCTGATGATTGAAAACGAGAGTTTAAATGCATGTGACTTTTGCCGGAAATTCAGCACTTTTAAAATGAAGAAAAGAAGCATTTACCTGTAGTAAACTAGGGAATAGTCCTGTATATAGAGCGGGAATGCCTCCTTTCTCAACTATCTTGGTAGTAATTGCCAATGCACTCAGTTTGGGTGCTCGGCCTTGCAACTGAAGCTGTCTTCTCACGACTTCAAATGGATAAGTGGCAGCTTCTGCACAAGCACCAGCAATGGCACCATGCAGCAAAGTCCTTAACGGTCCTAACTCAAGTTGCTCAAAAGCATTCCTTTCCTGATCGTGTTGCTTCAAACTCTCGATTCTTTTCCTTCCTTCAGGTGAATGTAGATAAGCTGACTTTAATATATCATATACACCATAAAAGACGGCTCCTGAAGGTGCCATACTCAGAATGGAGGGTACTAGGCCCTTATAAAGTGAAAAGAATCCTTCAGTTTGGATCACATGGCGAAAAGCTCCAATTACACCACCCAAAGCTTCCCCACCATGTGCCACCAATTTAGTCCGAATCTGAAAGATTTATATGTTTTTCATCATATTCACAAAGACTGTATAACCACTATAAAACAAATATCCCAGATATGTTTGGATACAAAGGCAATCCGCTTGAGGTCGTGAGAAGACAGCTCGACCAATGTTAAAAGCACAACCTAGTTTTATAAAAGAAACGGCTGCTTCCAGCAGGTGCGTGTAAAAGTTATAACTTACAGTGTCTAGTGGCAAGCAAAGCACAGTAGCAGTAATACCAGCTGCTGCACCAGCAACAAACCTCTCGGTGTTTGTAGTTTCTTCATTCCCAGATAACCTCAGAAGTTGCTTTCTATAAGTATCATAAGCACAAAAGTTGACTGCCTTAAAAGGAGCAGTACGAAGAATGTTAACAAAGTTCCCCTTCCAAAAGCCTCTCAAGCCTTGTGTAGTTGCAATCACTTTGATGAGTTCAAATATGTTCCTCTGTTCACCGCGAACTATATATTCCAGCTTTAATCTCTCAAGTGGAGCCACAAAAGTTCTGATAAAACAAGATTCATGAACCAAAAGAAATTTGAAATAATAAAAACTAACAAGGAAATAGCATCTTGCAGCAGTTGTCCATCACCATTATTTCCAAAGGGTGAAACAACACAACTGATGCAAATATAGGAAATTTTTTTGATTTATTTAATAGTTATAATCTGTATTCTGTATAGCTCAACTGATTATCTCAGATGGAAAGAGAAGGCTAAAAATCTCAAACACTGGACACAATCATGTAGCATCAAGTCTGAAATGTATGGTACAAAAGTAATATAGTGATATGGACTCCATAGCTGGTTAAAGTTTTAAGTTTCAATTCAACCCTTAAGTAAGAAAACAAAAGAAGTTACATTTTTAATCCAAATTGAGTTATCAGGGCGTTCCTTTTGTGTCAGAAAATAGGGCAAAAGGGAAACTTCCAGTGAATTGGAGTGTGTCTGGGCACTTACAAATCCATTTCTGACACTAATATGTGGTCCTGGATCAACTATCAAACAAGGCAGATGGCATCAACCCTTTTCACTTGTATGGTTTATGAACACTGAACAGTGTTACCCCGATTGAGCCTTGGCTAATCCCCAAAACTTCCTGTACACTCTTTCCTCCGGAACACAGATATTGGTCACAATCTTTAAAAACCAAAAGTAGGAAGAACTATGCTACCCGAGAGTGGTGGGCAAGGGTATCCCCACAGAGTGTGCAGGTAAATCTATTGCAATCCCTGCCTAGACAAAGACATTTATCCTCATCAAATGAACCAGCATTGCTGTAAGCAGGCAGTCTCCAAATATATCAAGTCACTTGTTTCGTGTCTGAAATATGAAATTCTAAGAGAGAATAAGCAAAAGTCCAATGTGTCTAGACATTTTTTAAGGTGTATAGGGGATACACTCTTCCCTCTTCCAAATGATAAAAGTTTCAATAGATTTTGAAGTGTTCTCTATATGCAAATTATTTGGGCATCTTATGTCAACCCCCTACAAACACGCCAATAATCAACAATGGAAAAAGGTAATCCAACATTCCAACATTTCTCTACATCCCCCAACACCCTATACTCAATGAAAACAATCTTCTCCAACACTCCGCTCTAGTTATACTATTATATACACTTCAGCTCTCCCTCCTCCACACCCCCTCCCCCTCCTTCTCTTTTCCTCGCTCTCTCTCTCTCACACACACTCATATGCCTCATATGCATAATCACACATCAACACAAGGAACGAGTGTGCAAATTATATTTTTATCGGTATGACCATTGACAACTAAATACTGGGGAAAATTAGATGATTTTGTGAGAGAGATCCAATATAAGCCAAAATTTTTAAGAGATTTATGATCCAGCCATTACAGGATATCATGTGAAATATGGAAATATAAGTTATTAAGACAAAGACTTAGTGTCCAATCAGATTTTAATCTGATTAACTAGGAACATGGATTCGAATAATTCATGCATCATTAACATTTTTCAGAACTGGCCTTTGGACAAATAACTTGTCTCTAACATGAAGAGAATTTAAGTTGATATACCAACCTAAACACCATTTTCATCCTTAATTAGAACTTGACCTAACACACACACAAAGGAGCAACCAACTAAATTGGAGCTGACAATATCAAACTCAAGCATGATTACTAGGCAAAGACTTCTGGAATCCATGTGTTAATCCGTTTTCTAAGAATAGCAATCAATATGTTGAAATCAACCTTTAACATCAATGGTTATGGGCTAAAAATTACAACTAAAAGAACAAAATGAATAACAGAGCTGAGTGCAAATGAAAGGCACAAACCTTGATACCATAGCGGCAACAGCGCCAGCCCATAAGTGCTTACTAGTATTCACAGCGCCCTGTTTCCCAAACCCAATCCCTCGCCGCCGTCCCAAGGTTGCGCCACCTTCCCCGCCTCCTACACTACCAACCTTATTGCCGTTAAGCACCAAACAATCCCCGGAATTCCCGTTAAGCCCATCCCCTTTTTTCTCCCCTATCGACAAGCTCACAGATAAAAACAACTCCCCACTAGCACTTCCTCTGCGGAACCCCGGCCTCCGGCGAGATTTTCCAGTTAATGCGTTTAAAATCGAAGGCGGTGCCGCGGGCTCGAGAAACAAGCCTCCGGAGAAGATAATCGAAGCTGGGGTGTCGAGATTTTGCGATTGATGTTGAGACGGTAGATAACTCTTGAGCCGGATTGCGTTGTCGGGTCTTGGCATTTTTGTGAAGTGCAGTTTCGGGGATTTCTAGACATTCAAGCTGTGTGATTTGTGCGAAAATGGTGGCGTTAGAGGATACTGGAAATGGCGGACTCTCAGCTTTGCTTCCATCGCCGCACACACCCCATACTGCTTGTTTAAAACCGCTAAGCTGTTTTGTATTACCATTTTTCTCTAAACGCTTTATTAATATCGGGAATTTGGGAGATTTATGTGTGTGCTCATGCTGCACGTGTAAAATTAGTTACACCTTATCATTTGGAAAAACATTTTAAAAAATTCCATTAGTGATTATCACTACAAATTAAAACTTTAAAACATAATATTAGTAATACAATATTGAGAAGATAATGTAGTTAGTAACTTACTACTATAAATATATAAAAAAAAAATGTCATGATTGCTATATTTAGTCAATGGTGGATTCAATGATTTTTTTTTGTGAATTTTGATTACATTTAACAATTTGATATTTTTACATTTCTAAAATTAATGTTTTGTAAAATATATATTGCACTAATTATTTAAATCAACTTGCAACATTCAAACGTAAACAATAATAACGTCTTATTATTATTATTTTTTACATAAAAATGAAGGGAACCCTGATAGCAGTAACTAGTTGGAATCCTTCTAGAATAGGGGAAATTACGGCTCGAGCATTAAGAACCGCTTCATACACTCCTAAAGTGAGATAAGTGTTGTACTATTAAACAATAGTAAATATATAAGTGTTGCTATGGTATTGATGTATAATTTTGTGAGCAATTTATAATATAATTGGAAATACTACATAGCATGATATATATGTATGATGTAATACTAATTGTCAAGAAATTGCATGTATAATATATTGCAATTTATGCTTAAGCATTATGTGATTTGAAAAAGTTCAATATACCGTCTTAATTGAATTAAGGATTTTATGGCTATTTCATGATTAACTAAAATTGTATTATGACATCGACATAGATTTATGATATGAAAAACAAATTATGCAATCAACATGATAGACAATTTCCAAGTATACTTTCATGAAAGTTGGTTGGGACAATGCCACATTAAAAACCAACTCATTAGTCATAGTAAGATTTCAAGGAAACTAGTAGCACATTGGGTATTCTAGTTTACTTCCCAATAAATTATCAGTCTCATGAATTCTCATGTAATAGCACAATTGTTTTAAGAAATTTATCAATTTTTTTTTTTTTTTTTTGGAAACGATTTATCAAAAACTAAAGATCATAGTTTGAAAAAAAAACTTATAAAGCTCGATGAACTTTTACTGATCTTAATATGCGAATCTTCAGATACTGCCGTAGATGTACTAAACTTTATATACTACCATAAACACAATTTACTAATATTCAATATACGAAGAAATTTAAATAATTCATAAATATGCATTTCTAAGACATAAAATATAAAACACACAATTAAAACTATATGTTATGCTTATTAGACATAAAATGCATATTACTAATGCATAAACTCATATTAAACAAATAAATTACACAATAATTATAGCAATTTAATATATGACCATACTAAATAATAAAATTTTAATTCAAACTCAAATTATAATTTGAATAAAATGTTAAAAACAATATAATTTTCAATACTTAAAAAATAAACCGCAGGCCCATTTTTAAAGTAGTCGGGTTCGAGCCAAATGCCCATACCCGGGTCCAATTAATAAAAGTTGGCTAAACCCTTATACACAAACATTTATGCGGCACGGCATCAACTGAGACAGACCTCCGCCGGACCGCCCTCGCCACTGCCGAACGAAGCCGGCCGCCGAAGTCTACACGTAGCAACGCCAACGACCGCCGAGATCACCTATACCTGCTTCGGCGACGCCGTCAAGCACAGCCGCAGCCTTCAGCGACGCCAACCGCCAGCTACTCAAACCACTGCCGCCGGCATCCTCTACACCAGTCGCAACCCCTAAGCTCGCTATTATCGCCGGTATTTTATTTTATTTTATCTGAAAAACATTTGTATATATAAACCCTTCCACTCAAACATTACAAACCTTAATGTCACCTCTGAATAGTCATTAAGGGCCCTCATAACTTGCACCATTTAATCCATATTCTAAATGGAAAATGTTACAGCTTGAAGTTCCACCTGCAACTCCTTCCTCCATAACCTGCAATGGGGAAGAATAAGCAGAAGATAGTTCTCCCGCCAGAGCTTCCACCTGAAGTTCCAGACGAAGAAGTTGAAATTTCGGATGATGACGTCCAGTTCGTTACCAAAAATCGAGAATATGCCAGTTTGTTGAAGAATCTGGACACTAAATCAATTGACAAGTATGCAAACTCCTCCTTGTACCTTTAATGTCCTGTCTCGAGTTCATTTTGTAAATTGGGAAATCAACACCTGTACAACATTTTTTTGTGTTGGTAACTAAATATTGTCAGGCTCAGTTCTTAGTTTCTTAGGTTCATTTTTTAGAGTTTTGATATGAATGTGACTGGTTAAAATTGCGGGTAGTATATGGATGTTTCATGATTATCTTTACAAATGAATTGTTTGGGTTTTCTTTGATTTTACCATTTATGCTCTTTAACTTCTTGTGCTTGATAATCCATTTAACCTCCTAATTTTTGCCAATCTCATTGGTTCTGCTTGAAAAGGCATGTTACTCGCATTGCGGATGTAAAAGAAGATGCTGTGGAAGCTTTGTACGAAGAGAGAACAAGAAAAAGATCATCACGCCAGGAAGAAAAGGAGGAGGATACAATTGAAGTTGATCCAGTGGATGCACTTCCTGTGAAGACCTTAGATGGCAAACTTTATTACAGGACATGTACATGAACTGCACCATGCCATTTCTAGTCATCAGTTACATTATCTGATTTTTTACTATCAATTGTATGTCAAAGTATGCATCTTTTTGCAGTGCCAAAGGAACCAAAAAAAGCTGAAGGCAAAAATGATGGCGATGGTGCTGTTGGTGATGGAGATACAGGGGGAAATACAGTGAAACTGAGCAAGACAGAGAAGCGTGCAAAGCTTAAAAAAATGAGAAAAGAGGCAAAAATACAAGCAAAGGAAGGGGTTAATCTGGAGGAAGTGCATCAAACCCCTCAAACAGATGTGCTGGTACGTAACATTTATATTGCTTCTAACTTCGGTGATATCTTTACAAGACTGATAAACGAACAAATACTGATATTTGAGTTAAGAGGAAATGCAATAACTGAATTGGTGGGGTAACAGTGGAATAAATAATAGTACTATAGTAGTAACCTTGAATAAGGAAGAAATCATATGGCACTAAAAATACAGTTTTGTTTCTTTTATTCTGATACCTTATGTCTTTGTTACTCTGTAAATATATAAAGTATATATACATAACCTACACGCATATATGTATTTATATGTATACCATCTTCATGGTGTTAGGATGAGGTGAGAAAGGATTTGACAGTTGAAGAAGACAATGAGAGAAAGAAGTATAAACTTGCTGAACTAGGTACAACCTTGCTTATGGATCCAGAAGCAAATATCAAATCTCTCAAGGAGATGATGCAGATTTCTAAAGATGGAGATTATATCATAGTCACACTTGGACTCAAATCTTTGTTGGCTGTTTTCAAAGATATCATTCCTGGGTAAGCTTATTGTTAATGGAATTGCCTCTCTTTATTTGACTCTTCTCTGCTTCATAACATCGGTTTCTTATTCTACTCTTTTTATTTTTGTTTTATGCAGCTACCGCATTAGACTTCCAACAGAAAAGGAGCAGGAAATGAAAGTTTCAAAAACTATTAAGAAAATGCGGTTTTATGAATCAACCCTTTTGTCTTCATATAAGGTTGAATTTAGAACTTTGCTTATCAGCATTAAGGACATTGTGTGGATTTTCATTTCTCATTCTGATAGCTTGGTGTAATTGTTATTGTACTTCGTTCTAGTTTTAAATACATACATGAGTGCAAAGTCCTTCTTTCCCTCTTATTTGGTAGATCCTCCTTTTAGGAGAATCAACTCTTCCTCTTTCTAGTTCTAAGGGTTCAAACTTCAATTGGAAATGTAGATTGCAGTTTCCTTCTCATTCTCAAAATTTTAAACTGAAAATTGACAAAGTATACTGGTTTAGAGATGTAACTTATTTTCTTAACTTTCAAGTGTTTCCTATTGTGCCTTCCATTCTGCTCTTGGTTTAATAAGACCTATATGTTGAAAGCTTTTACAGTGATGTATAGGGTAAATTTTGCAGTTTGTTTGCTCTGAACCACCCACAGTATTTACAGTAACATGTATGTTTATTATTGAGAATCAAACTAGGCTGATTTGAAACAGTGCAGAGAATAGCAAAATAAATTTAGCTCAATGTTGAATGCCATTATTTTTTTTAATTGAAATTTATCATTCCATAAACTAGTTTTAATAGGTTTGAAGTTTTACACAAGTTCACTAAATAGTCAACCTAACTAAAGTTGCTTCTCCTTTGGTTTTACTTAAAATATCATTTCTGTGTTTGATTAAGATTTGTTATCTTATTTGCATAAATATACCAGCTAGACGTATAAAGTACGGAGTGATTTTGATGTTTGTTTCAATGTGCATTAACAGGCATATGTGCAGAAGCTGATAGCACTAGAAAAGCATGCTGTTTATAAACGTGTGGCAATGCGTTGTATCTGTACATTACTTGAGGCAGTTCCACACTTCAACTTTAGGGAAAGCCTAGTAACAGCAGTTGTAAGAAACATAAGCTCTCAGGATGACATAGTTAGGTAATTTATGATTTTTTTACTTTACATGTAAGACTATGTTTAACCTTTCTACTTTCTACTTGTGATTCCCTCCATCATAAGGCTGCATGAAAAAACAGATATTGTTGAAAGTAGAAATATAGAATCACTGATCTTTACCATTAGTAGCATAAGTAATAAGGATGAACAGTGTTATGCAAACATTCTGCTCTATAACGGACATTCACTTTTGTAATTTCCACCACCAGCTCTTTTGTCCCCACAACTCCCTCCATCTTCCAAACCACTTTCTAGTTTGCAAGTAAACCCCAATTCTGACTTCACCAGTCCAATTTTCCTTGCTTTTAATGACCGTAGAATTTTGTTGCATCATTGGAACGTTATCAATTTTGGGTTGCTCTTATTATGTGTGTAAGAGTTGAAATTATATGATTTTACTATGCTGTTAACAACAGCATTTCCTTGGTCTCAACTCTCAAATGAACATACTCATGGTTGTTGACAGAAAACTTTGCTGTGGAACTATTAAGTCACTTTTTACAAATGAGGGGAAACATGGTGGTGAGGTTACTGTGGAGGCTGTTCAAATGATTGCAAACCTTGTCAAAACTCATGATTGCCAGTTGCATCCTGATTCTATAGAGGTTAGTGTGTTTTATGTGACAAATTTGACATCATTAAAAAGAAAAATATGGCACTACATCATTGAAAAGAAAAGCATGTCAAATGCTACATCTTTAATTTAGGTGGTTATTGCCAGGTTTTATTATCCCTATATTTTGATGAAGACCTTCGGAAGTCTGAACCTTCAGATGCAGATAATAAAACCAACTCCAAAAAGTCTAAGGGAAAGAACTTTAAGGAGTTGAATCATGCCTCAGAGAATGAGAAAAAAAAAACTAGGCAAGAAATGATGTCAAAGACAAGAGAGCAGGTATTTACTCAGTAAAGAAATGGTTGTGTTTCTTCTTTAGTTGCATGTTGTTCATAAATTTCATGTTTTCACAGATCAATGCAGAACTAAAGGCTGCATCATTTGCCAAAGATGTGGCCGAGCGGAGGAGGATGCAATCTGAGACACTATCAGCTGTATTCGAGATATTCTTCCGTGTCCTGAAACATGCTATACAACCTAGGTACAGCTATTGTACTCATGATATGAGAGAAGGGGCAATAAAATTTAATCATATGCAATGGTATCAAATCTAATTTCAAGGGAACACTGATTGACACCCCACTTTTCCAAGATATCCAAATAAGAAGGGTTTTTTTTTTTTTTTTTTTTTTTTTTTTTTAAATTAAATTTATTTATTTTTAATTTCATAGAATTACTAATCCAAATGTTATCTATGTGATCTACTGTTGGTTGATCTATGCTTGTTTTGAAATCATTAACCCATGTCCTTGGCTCCCTACCAATAAAGTATCCTCTCAAAACTGAAAATGGAATGGATAAACATACAGTAGAAGAAGCATGAACTCTTATTTCTAGGCAGATGGTTTAACACATAGCTTTGTATAATTGTATTAAACCAGTTTACTATGAGAGGTACACAACTCATGACATTTGTACCTTTTCATGGTTGAGATCAGGTCAGAGACAAATGCCTCCCCTGCATTATGCGGCCATCCTCTGCTTGCTCCTTGTCTGAAAGGAATTGGGAAATATTCCCATTTAATTGACTTGGATTTTATGTCTGATCTTTTGAAATATTTGAGAAAGCTTGCTGGAGGGGTTGTTGACCGAAATGGCTCTGCTGGAAACAGTTCAACACATTTGACAGTTACTGAAAGGCTGCAATGTTGCATTGTTGCTTTTAGAGTCATGAGAAACAATCTAGATGCATTGAATGTTGATCTTCAAGACTTCTTCGTCCAGCTTTACAATCTGATACTTGAGTATAGGCCTGGAAGGTAACTGGAATCTATGCAAATATATGCTATACTATTATTTCTCTTATATCTCAGAAATGTTTGCAGTAACATCAATAATTCTCCTTATAAATCAATCTTTTTCATAGCCAAGCCACCTAGAAAGAGATTTTCCTCAACTTTTACTTTAAAAAATAAAAAATAAAAAAATTTGGTGCCCTTTTCAGGGTGGGTGTGTTTCTTCTCTTGTTGTCTGATAGCAAATGTTTGTTAAACTTCTACATTTTTAATTGTTTAGGGATCAGGGTGAGGTCTTAGCCGAAGCACTGAAGATAATGCTGTGTGATGATAGGCAGCAAGACATGCAAAGGGCTGCAGCTTTTATAAAACGTCTAGCTACATTCTCTCTGTGTTTTGGTTCTGCAGAGTCCATGGCTGGTAATTATCTTTTTTAAGTGAATAGCCATGGTGTATCTGTTGCTTCCGTATGTATTTTATGACACTGGATTTTTTTTCCGGGTAATTATTTCAGCCCTGGTTACATTAAAGCATTTGCTCCAGAAGAATGTTAAATGCCGGAACTTGTTAGAAAATGATGCTGGAGGTGGTTCTGTTTCAGGTGCTATTGCGGTAAGACAAATTTTCTTTGTAGACTCTAGTTTTAACTTAAAATATTACTACTCTATTATTATTATTATTGGCATTTTTATTTAAAAGAGAAAACAATCTCATTTTGAGGCATCTGATGCAGACTAATTCATTGCTTGTGGGTTCAAAGATATTTTGATGCCAGTGTTGAAAACATATTCAAAGAAAATTCTAAAAAATGTTTGATTTAGTTTATTATCTGCATTAACAAGCTTGAAAGATATTCTGATGTAAAATTTTGCTTGTGTGCAGAAATACCACCCTTATGCTTCAGACCCAAACCTCAGCGGGGCACTTGCCTCGGTCCTTTGGGAGCTGAATCTTTTATCAAAACATTATCATCCCGCTGTTTCCTCAATAGCATCTGGCATTTCAATGATGAGCGTGGCAAATAATCAGGTTCTTCATTCCAACACCTCTCCTCAGCAGGCATTCATGGAATTATCACTTGAAAAGGAGTCATTCATCCCAGAGAGCGATAGTAAAAAACCAACCATTAAGCGGAAAAAAGGAGCCCCTTCTCACCACCCTGTTACCACGGGGCTGCCAAGCCTAGATTTGATAACTCAGGTGGATCAAACTGCGGTTAGCAAGAAGCTATCTGAACATTTCCTTCTAATCCGTGACATAACTGAAAATGAAAGACTAAGGGGTGAATTAGATCGCACAACATCATCATTGGAACTCTTCGAACAATTTAGAAAACAGAAGAGAAGAAAAACTAAGTAGTTGAAACTTAATTATTTTTGGAAGGAGTAGTAGTTTTGCCCATTGAAGTGTAAGCTTTCCAATACGACGTTTTGTTAGAAAGTGTTATAGCCAAACAATTTGTCTAATTCTTGTTGTACACACAATGAGTAGCCATTGTATTTGTAGACTTACAATTTCATCCCTTTGGACCATAAATTTCAGTTTGAAAATCTCTTCTTTTTTCTACTCTTTGATTTATATTAAAAAAAGTCTCAGTTGCTACTCAAAAGTGTACTTTGAATAAGTGGCCTTAGAAAGACAATAGACACCGGGAGTTAAACTTGAATTCTTGTGATTATCAAGTTCAAAGCTCATCCAACTCTGTTGGGTTTGCATAATTTTTTCAATTCTTTTTTCATTACTAAATGTATGAGTATCATTTCTTATGTATATTTTTGTAATTGTTACTTATTCTTTGTTGAATTATACATTATTATTTTTTCTATTATATTTATTTTATAGAATAAAGCATTAAAATGGTTATAATTATTAATTAATATGTAATATTGATTTTGTTATGATATACTCTGTGAAATTAATTTATTTTATTTTTATTTTTATTTTTTTTAATTTTTAAAGGCAGAAGTGTCAAATATGTCCATCTATTACTGCGAAGTGCTTAATTCCCATTACGAACTAAATTAAAGTCTAATTAGTCAGTTACCAACTAAATTTGTTTGATTGATTTTTTTTTTTTTTTTGCAGGTTGCCTGTTCAATTATTAAAAAGTAAAATAAAAATAAATTATTTAAAAACAAATCACCCACCTGTCCGGTGAGGAGCGCCACGACCGTCAAACATGAGGTCCAGATCTAGACCTCAAACGACCTAATAAGTAATAATATTATGATTATAATATAATAACATACTCCGTATTATATACTTTTATTAAACCTATTTCAATCAAACTTGAATAGCTCAAGCTTAAATCGAGTCTAGAAAGAACTAAAACATTTATAAATTTTATAAATGATTGAACCGAGTTTTGAGTTGTATTATTTGGATTTGATTTGACTCTATTACACTTGCACTTAACTACTGGCGCGCATAATTTGCAAATAACTCAACAATTCAAGGGCAAAATCGTCCAATAAATCCCGCCATTTAGGTATATTGTCCTCATCCTCAAGGATTTCAAGCCCACGGTCGCCCTCTCAAACCCTAACAACATTCTTCTTATTTCTGCTACTTCGAGAGAGTTCTGAGCTCCTAAAGCAGCCGGCGATGTCGCACTTCGGAAGATCAGGCCCTCCGGACATCAGAGACACCTTCTCTCTCCTCGTCCTCAACATCACTTTCCGTAATTCCTCCGTTTCTTGTCTCCAAATCTCCATATAATTTCCTACTCGACTGTTCAGTTGTTCATCTGGTGAAATGTTTACTATTTTCCTAATATCGTTGATTTGCCTCAGGTACCACCGCCGATGACTTGTATCCCCTCTTCGATAGGTACGGGAAAGTTGTCGACGTCTTCATCCCTAGAGACCGAAGGTATGCATTTCGTTCCGCGTATATGTACGAGCTTGTATCTGTATATATCTATGTAGCTTCCATATATTTACGTATGTCTACGAGCGTCTGCGTTTGCGAATCTGTTAGAGAAGAGATTACTTCACACCATTGGGAAGTAAATTTGTTTGTTTTTTTTTTTTTGTTTGTTTGTTTGTTTGTTTTGTTTTTTTTTTTTTTTTTTTTTTGTGTGTGTGTGTGAAATTTCAGGTTATTTTGAATGCTACATAACTGTATTTTAGTGCAAACATAGACTTTATTTAGCTAATTCCCTACTAATAAAATAAGGAGAATTGATGAAATAAAAAATGGCATGAGATGGATTAGAACAGGCAACTGGGACAAAAATAGAGAACTACTTTGACCAATGTGTTTCAATCAAACTTTTTCATCAAACACATTGTCTAAATGCATAAGCATTATGCTGTCACATGTTTGCATTTGACTGAAATGCATTTAGACTAATCAGTTTTGCCAAATTTTGTCCAATGTTTTTAAGATTGAATTTCCCTACAAATAGACCATGCATAAAGTGAACCTGTCGGAGCACGGTTTTATGGGAATCTATATGCAGCTATTTGTGCTATTTCTTAATACTGATATTTAGGTTCATGGTACATGCAGGACTGGGGACTCGCGGGGTTTTGCATTTGTCAGGTACAAATATCAGGATGAGGCTCAGAAGGCAGTTGAAAAGCTTGATGGTATGTGGGAAAATATATTTTAAATCATTATTGTAGGGGACATGTTTATGAATTTTCATATTTATTATTCTCTGGATGTATCCACCTGTGTAGGAAAACTTGTTGATGGAAGAGAGATAATGGTTCAGTTTGCAAAGTATGGCCCCAATGCTGAAAGGATGTAAGATTTTCTTAATACTCGAGATGTATTGTGTCCTTTTTTTTTACACATTGTACTTGAGTATAAAATTCTCATAGGTTAGGTTGCTTGCGAGGTATTGTCACTTCCTATTCCTTGAGTTAATATTTGTTTTCGGTCCCACTATTCTATATTTAATGCAATATTTTCCCTTACTAGTCACAAGGGAAGAATTGAGGAGCCTGTGTACAAGACAAGAGGACGGTCAAGGAGCCACAGTCCTAAACCAAAGTAATATCTCGCAATTCATTATATCTGTTAGCTACAAAAATGATTCTTTTGCTCTTTTAGGAAACATTTGGTTGCTACACTTGTAACTTATGTTTATCAAATTAGTACGCTGTTATATAACATGTATATTATTTTTGCCAAAGGAACCAAAGATTGCTCCATGAAGCTATTGCATTTTCTTGAATGTATTTTTTAATCATATTATAGTGTAGTATTTCCTTACATTTATATTTAGCTAAATGAACTATAGGTTGCTCAGTGGATCATCATTATTGTTGGAATTGGTATTTCAGGTATAGAGATCATTACAGTGACAGGGAATATAGAAGGAGAAGCAGGAGCAGAAGTAAAGGAAGGTATGAACGTGATCGCTACCGTGGAAAGGAACGAGACTATCCTCCCCGAAGCAGAAGTCGCAGTGCGAGTCCTGATAACCGCAAAGATCGTGGGAGAGGTAGATATGATGATGAGAGGCGCAGTCGAAGTCGTTCTTATGGAAGGTAGTCCACATCTCTTTGTGCATTTCATTTATCTGTTACATGTATTATTTGTCTAATTTCTCTTTTGTTTGATGTGGAAGTGCCTCTCCTGCTCGGCGCAGCCCAAGTCCAAGGAGGAGCCCATCTCCTCGCAGGACTTCCCCTAGGGATGGAAGCCCAAAAGCAGGGAATCACAATGAACGTTCTCTAACTCCGAAAAGTTTGTCACCCCGTGGGCGGCGGGCTGATTCTCGTAGCCCATCTCCTCGTTATGATGCTGATGTAAGTTCCAGATCTCTAAATGGGTGTTTGTAGGAGCAAAAGCTTTTGCAATGTTGTAAATGAATTCTTTTTTGCAGGAATGAATTGAATGAGCAATTGATGGGTCCCCAACACGGGTCTGTTTCAGTTTCCTTATCCCAGAAGCGGGCAGTTCCATATCAACACCGAACCGTCTGTTTAGTGCTTTCTAGAAATGATTGGCCCAAACTTATTTTTAAGGTTTCTACTCTTTTGTTGTACTTGATGCATTGCAATACTTAGTTATGATAATAGTTGTGTACTGTTGTCTGTGGATTGGCAACTGGTTTTGGTTTACTTTACTGTTAGCATTGTGGCTATGCGGTGGACTCGGAATTTCTTCTGCTTTCGTAATCCTCTGCTATTTACTGCCATTTTCTTTACAAGTATCCTTGCAGTGTAGATTGTGAATGGAGATTTTTCTTGAATGCTAATGAAAAACCATCTGCTGGCCTTCAGTAGTTTGTACGAGAAAAGTCAATGTGGCTGAATGGCAAGATGAAGCAGCAGCTGGTTGATGCTGTTTCTGCTTAGCTGTTGGTTAGCATGTTTTTGTTGCTGGCAAACTACCATTAAACAAAATTTCTGACTTGTCATGATTGGTAAGGTTAGAAATCTTGCAAATTACTGAAGTCAAATTGGGATTAGAGCATTTTAACCTTTTCCTGACTTTAGATTTTGGCCATGGTAAGGAGTTTAAGCTGTGATCATATAAAAGATGGAAGAAGTTACTGCTAAGTGTAGCTGTTGCAGTTGATTCAAGAACTCAATATGCAGCTATGCTGGTTCTAATTATATCCCAAAATCAACTGGTTTTGAGATGGTGATTTTATGATCTTACTCTAGTGCTGGCTGGTTCATTGTTAGGTATCTTCATTTTATAG
Source organism: Ipomoea nil (assembly GCF_001879475.1). NCBI lineage: Eukaryota > Viridiplantae > Streptophyta > Magnoliopsida > Solanales > Convolvulaceae > Ipomoea > Ipomoea nil. The sequence goes on along the minus strand of NW_017618587.1, from coordinate 1,210,328 downwards.
GTATTAGGATGGTAGTTTATTGTGTAGGTGTTGTTTTTAATCTATATATAGTGGGACCTATAATTAAACCTAATGATAGTTGCACTATCTTACAGCATGAGTTTGCGGCTGTAGCTGTGATGTGATAGCTGATGTTTCTGTAGATTGGTTGTTGCTGACTTGCTGTGTATACCTTGGTGCTAGCTTTCCAATCTGATGCTCCTGTTTTTTGCTGTTGATGAAATGCTTTGGTACATATGTTGCTGCGGGATCCTGTGGATTCTTCATCCATTTGCTGATCACTTCCCACTTGCAGGATTGCAGGCATTTCTTTGTTTTGAATTTTGAATAACCTTGTGCTGAGTTTCCTTTTTTTTTCCAAACATGAGAAATAACTTGCTACACTATAGACCCATCATCTTCACAGCAACTGAGCACTTCAGTTAGGTTGCATTTCTTTCTACTAATTTATTGTTTTGTGATCTTCAAATTGGGTTTTGATTTACTCTGCCCATATTGGTTCTGTTGTGGTGTCAAATTTTGTGCCAGGTTGGTATTGTGAGCAAAGGACCTTTGTATGATGAATTGAAACTTAATTTCCAACTTTTGCTTAATTGTCCAAGTGGGGTTTCAGCCAATTTTTATATTGTGGACTGTACTTACAATGTGCTTACTTGTGTTTTTAAGTTACGTGGTCTGTTCTGTTAATTTCTTGTACAGTAACTTCGATTGCAGTTTGCTATATGCAATGGTTATGCTCTTATGATGTACGCACATATGCTCTTAGGGACCGTACGTACATTTTCAAGTTGGAGTGTTTTTGATGTTTTTCTTTCAAAAAATTATTTAGGGCGTTTCTATGATTAAAAATATTTCAGAACTTCCTTTCTAAAGAGAAATAAAAACCTAATATAAATGTTTAAATTTGAAAAAGATTGTATTATTATTTTGAGAGCAAAATATTGTATTCTCTGTTTCATTTTATCAAATTAATAATAACTATTTATTTTATTTATATTGTCTTTAATATCTTTTTTTACTTATTTTTTAATTTGATTTGAACTTTTTTTATTATTATTTTTTTTTGTATTTAATAGTACTTTTAATGTTGATTATAAATATATATAAATTTTGTATAATAATATTAAATTTATGAAAAATTTAATTAAAAATAAATTCAGTCAAGTCTTGTTAATTGAACCAAATATATAAAATGGGGTGGAAGGGAGTATTATGTTCTCATGTCTCGTTAATTTGAGTTTGCTATATGCTTATATGAGAGAACTAAAAATTCACTTGATATGACATGCTCATTTAATGTGTCGTAACCCATTTGTGGACTATTCTTTATCCATCTTGTTTGGCTCATATTAATTAACTACATATGCTAAAAAGGTAAACAATCTATGACAATGAACCATTCTCCCAACTTCAATGAAAGACCGTAAATTTAAATATTGAAGTAAACAAATATTTAAAATTTTTTACTTTATTTTTTGTATCCGTATAATTAAGCTAATTAAGTTAAGTATTGTAGTACCTGTAGTGTGCACATTCTGTAAAGGTGTACGTTGTGACTGAATATTATCTAAACTAAAAAAAAGGAATAAAACAGAAAAATACTTATTATTGAGTTAATGTTTTTTTTTTTTTCAATGATATGTAATCTCAACTCTGTTTTTTGGGTTTCCCCCTTAATGAAATTAAAAAAAATGTTTTTTTTTTTTTAAGTAAGTTGTGTAAAATTGTTTTATGTAAAATGATCTTACACAATATCTCTTCAATTTTTGCGATTAAGGATAATGTTAATTGGGACCACCACAACTAAGCCACTATGCAATTAAACTATATTACTAACCTTATAACAATTACCCCCATTGGTAGTTTTTTTTTTTTTTTTTGGGAATTTTTTGTGTTGGATGAAAGAGAGCATATAATAGAGAAGCTTTTGCAAAACAAATTTTTGAGGAAAAAAAAAACACAATTGAACTTGTGCAAGTTCAACAGGTGCGTGTTCTTCACATACTGTAAAGTAATTTGAGTGGCCATTGTGACCACTCCAATTATCCTCCCTTTTGATTTTTTAAGGCTCACAAAAAACTTGCTAAAAAATTCATCAATAACGTTATTCTAATGCATCCACAAATTCACTCTCCCCACGCTTCCATGCTAACCCAATTTTACGCAATTTCCCTTTAAAGCTCCTATCAACAGTAATCTTTGTATGTTTTGGTTTTTCCTACCTTATCAATAACACATGCTTGAATTCATCTTGAGACTACACAAAGTATCTCAGGCTTCTTTTCCTTTCAATACTGTTTCTTTCAAAATGTCAATGAAAAATGAGCTAAGCAAAAGTACAGGCATTTCTTAGCAGGGAAACATATCTGCTACCATTGTTTACTGCCCTCAAAAACAATCTCCCAAAACTTGCTTTACATACAACACCTTCACCAAAAGATAAGCCCACATTCCACCATTCAGATAAACCATAAGTCACTACTTTGAACTTTGAAGGTATATACTACTAATTAAACAACAACATTTCACCACCATATATATATATATCTATCATTTCTTTTTCAAGATGCTTTGAGACAAAATCTTCTTGCAGAATGGATTGCTTCGCAAAAGAGCCATGTGAGGCCTCACTGCATCAACTAGCAAAGCGCGGAGTGGTCCCTATAAAGTGAAGGAAGTTTAGAATCAAATGGGAGAGTTTTGAGTGAAGAAATGAAATTTAGTTCTTATAACCGTATATAGTAGGGATATGAGAAGTGGTTTCAAACCTTGGCGACTCCGAGGGCAGATTGAATGACATAGTTGGCGAAAGGGTCTTGAAGCAGCTGTTCAAATTGAGGCACTGAGATCAATTCGTGAATGATTATTGCCCGGCTTTCTTCTATAAATTTCAAGCACTTCTCGACGACATGGCTGCTAAACTTTTGCTTCGAGAGGTGTACAAAGTGCCCTTCAAACTGGGAAAGCAGCACGGAAGCAATGGAGTGGTTCTTGAGCTCTATGATATATTGGATCACGTAATTTCTGCAGATTATGGGGCATCATTAAGCTTCTAGGATAACAGATAAACTCAAAGAGAAAGACGATTACAAACTAGAATTCAAGGGAAAGGCAATCTCAGCTTGACTCATTTCTGGCTCTGAAATGCCAGTAAGAGTATATAAAGACAGATAGTGAGGGTTCACATCTTCATCAATCATCAGAATCGAACAATTCTATATTCAATATGTAAAACTATTTCTATGTATTAAAGATGGCTCTAAAGTCTGCCAGTTTAAAGAACAAAAGGATGAAAGTTTTGGGGATTTGGGTATCATAGTATTTCGTCTAGCTAGTAGTCACGAGACAAGAAATCAAGAAAATTAAATATGTTACTAAGGTGTTCTTACCCAAAAGCATCTTGAGCAAGGATAAGAGCGTGAAATGAAGTGCATGCCAGCAACTTCTCGCGATGTTTTCCACTTGCATAACTGATACATTTGTTTAGCACACAGCATCCATACCGGTGAGTAGCAATCTCAAAGCAGTATTTTGCAGCAGCGTTCATAATAAACTGCGTGGAAAATTCATAGAACCAGCAAAACATTCATAGCTTACCCAAAAGAATAATAACACACTGAAGTATATATAGCAACAATAAGGAAATGTATGACAAGAATGGAATTGTGCTTATGCAAAATGATCATATACTTTTTTGTTCAAAACAAAACTTATATTCAACACGTTATCTTCAGTGTTATTAGTGGTTTTCCTACTTTTATATGCATGCAAAGGTTCAAAAATTTGTATCCGAGGACATCATATACCTTATTATGTTCCTTGCTAAGAGATTGCAAGAAACGCTGCAGGACATGATTCCCGTTAAGATCAGTAGCGAGATCAAGAAAACCGGGTTCAAGGGCCTGTATAACTAATGAAATTTCCTGCCTTGTTTTCATTGTCTCTATTAGCTTCTGCACAGCACGAGTCCTGATACCACAGCACCGAATCATATTAGTGACAAGAAAACGGGTTTGGGATATGTAAAAAGCTCGATAAAAGAATAGATAAGAAACCCGAGAAGCATTTACCCATGTGAGTCCAATGAAATTCTCACTAGCTGGCCTGGCTCTCTAGTCACCCTGAGCACGATTTGCATCCTCTGCTCATCGTTGCAGAAATTCAATAACTTCTGCACTAGGTAGTTCCCGAATTGATCCACCATAAATTCCCCGATTTGATCAATGATTCCATCGAATATTAACTGCACATCTTGAAGGGTTCCTTGATCAAATGCCCTCTGTAAAGCCCTACACCCAAGCTGATCCTTTGCTATTTTACATATATAGTCTTGAACACTCCCCAATGAATTATGGACTGGTTGCAAATGTATGGGACTAGTAACCGATATCCCATGAGAACTATGTCTCAAATCAACTTCACAAAAGCCTCCATGTTGGCATTCTTCATTGTATGTTTTAAGGTTTTTCTCTCTGAATCTTGGCATTGACACCTCATTCATTTTCTGAGCCTTTAAACAGTTTAAATTCTCATTAGCATAACATTTTAGAGCTTCTTCTAGTGAAATGAAGTTTTGTTTAGAACCCACAGTTTCACAATCCCTTGAATTTGGCAAAAAAGATGGAGGAGGATCAACCATGCCATTTGGCAACCCTCTAGGCCTTTGGTTAAGAACTGGAGTTGAACAGTCATATCCAGAATTCCATCCCTGCCTGTGTTTCATCAACTGAGAACCAAGAAATGGGCTTAACAGCTTGTTATCTCCAACACCACCATCATCAATTACAGGATACTGTGATGCCCAGAAACCTTCATCACCATTAGCCCCATTCTTGAAACAAGGATGGTTCAATCCAAGTCCACGGTTTACCAGCTCGAAGCGTTGGAAATGGCTTAAAACATTATTACCTGCACCCCCATCACCATTTCCATGGTGCCCTGGAGAAAAGAAACCTTCACCATCACCAAAACTTGGTCTCTTCTGCCATTTACTCATCTCCAAGAGATGATCCATTCTCTCCTTCTGAGAATCTGAACAAAATGGTCTCACTGAATCAAATGAATACTTATGACTAGCTAATGACACTGATTCAGACCCTTTAAGGTTACCAATATTACAGTTCAAATTACTCCCCACTGTTCCATTCATCCAAGCCTCCTCAAATCCCACCCCAGATTCATTTGATCCTAATCTCCCATTACCACATCCACCATACTCCCCTGCTCCCTTCCCAATATGCATTCTGTAAAGATCATCACACAACCCCCGTTCAACTAACCCCTCAAGATTTTGTTCATTGTAGCCATTCAACAGCCCAGAAACACCACTCCTGGCATTCAAAGCTTGATTCACAGAGTGATCAAACGGGAGGAAAGATGAAGACGACGAACCGTCTCCCCAGAGCCCATACCCACTGGTCAATGATCTCGAAGGATTCTTCACACCCATTATCACACCATTAACGTAATCACTTCCATCAACGTACTGATTCTTCACACTCCCTTTTCCTTTAGCACCATACATCACTGCATAGGACCTTATATTACGGCAAAAATAGATAAATACGGACCTAATACCCCACTAAATAAACAGAAAGAAGACGAAGAAGAAGCTACCCAGAGCGCGCGAGTATACGTATATATGGTGTGTGTGTATTATAGATATAAGCGAAGCTGCAATGGAATTTTTTTCTTGGATTTTGGGGATTTTAAGGAGGGGTGGTTGCAGATGGATATTCGGTAGAGAATGGAGAAGAAGGTGTTTGTTAAGGGGCGTGCTCACGCCATTAAAATGAGGAGCGGAGCATTGAAGCTCTGCGTGTGTTGTGTATGCCCACTACAAGACGCAGAGAGAAGTGGCAGTGTGCAGAGGAGAAAAAGAAACAAACTTGCAGAGAGAAAGAGAGGTGGCTTGGCTGTTGGCTCTGAATCTGACAACTATGAACAAACATTTTTTGTTTTATTTTTATCAATTTTTGTGCATTAAAAAAAGGAAATTATAAGATGTAGGGTTTGATTTATACCACGATATGTCATGGGTGGATCCTAACTATATGAAATATATTTAAGTCCGGATTAAGATGTGTGTTTGCAATTGTGACTCTTATACTTGATATCACTCTAAATAAATAATACTCAGTATAAGTTTTAAGTTTGCGCAATAAGAATGGTGTCGACGGGCACTCATAAAAATATTACGGAGTATTACTAAAAATAAACATATAATTTAAAATATTCAATACTACTTTAGTTATCTTGTTACTTGTTATTTTTAGTATGTGGTGTTTTTACATTTTAGCATTGTTGAAAATGTTTAATAGCATCCCATATAATGTTGGCATTGTGATTTGTTTATGTGCTAAACTCGTGACGATTTATCATGGCATGGTGTTTTGTTGGAATATAGGTTACAGAAACGTTGAACTAGAGAGTGGTTTGTTAGTGGGAGTGGAGAAGATCGCCTTTAGAGGGAACGCGAATGATCTTCGTTGTACATGATTAATGGCATCAAGTGAGTCACGAGTAGAGAGTAGGAGTGTATAAAAAGGATAAGTTGTTGTGCATATAATAATTAATACAAATGCGAGTGATGTATAAGATTGGTTTCGTGTTTTGCCATGCTCGAATGGAGTTAGACCTATTTTGGCAGTTAATAGCAAAAAAAAAATAATAATAATAAAAAAAATCTTGGCTTCAAAAGCACATAGCGGGCACGTATAGCGCACGCATCCTCTAGGCACATATGATGCGCACACCAACATAGATTTTTCTTTTTCTTCTCTCATGCGGATCCCACAGAAAAACCCAATTATCTACACACAAAAGGAATGTTATTATAAGGGTGGGTAAGACATGGATCTTATTTGGCAAACACGAGAATGATTGCATTGGGTATTCGTTCTTTTATGATAGGTGAATTTAGTACAAGATGCTTGCTTATCAAAAGCTTACAAACCTGAACCATTTAAACATAGCATGTAACAACCTTACAATGCGAGCCACCCGATAGCTAGTCAATTTTTCAACCTCTAACAACCATGTTGTGCCAAGTCTTGTTAGGCTGGATTTTCAGTGAAATTTGGATCGATATTCTCTAATGGACAAATTGTTAGGATAATCTTAATTGGACTAAGTTACGGTATGATTCAATTCTTGCCACGAATATTTTGAAATTAAATTGACTCAATTTATCTCTTTTAAGATTTAATGGACAAATTTATAGAGGGTATGATATTATTTGGTAAATTCAATAAATTTTTATAGGATAATGAGGAGGTGGGGTGTGAATTTCTGAGAAATTTCAGAAAGAAAGGAGTGGGGGTGAAAACTGAAAAGCAGAGAGAAAAGGGACAAAAAAGACACACAAAAAAACTGATCGAATCAGCATGCCAGAATTTGGTTATTGAAAATATGAAAAGTTGTGTAAAATATAAAATATCTGAGCCTGTCCTTCAACAAATATTGTACACGTCACTATTTTTTTTTAAATAATTACGGAGTATTTTCTGGGGCACATTTTCAAATTATCATTTTTCTTGGGTATTAAGCAAGTATTTCGACCCCAGTTCTGCGTGGCGACAATTGCATGATCATAAGTACGAGGTTGATATTCCTTGGAATTTCGTGACCAACATTAAATTTAGCATTTCTATTTTTGTTTTGTGACGGATTAATTATTAGTGTCTATAAGAATTAAATTCGTGATATTTTAATATAAAAGTTCCGACTCACTAACTCAACAATGTTTTTTTTTTAATACGAAAAAAACTTTAATTATATTCACTTATCTCTAATTCTCTATTTTAGAAAAGAAATCCATCATATCTCATCAACACTTTTTTTTTTTGGGTGTCTGTAGTCACTACTTGAATATACGCTTTGAGTGAAACTTACATTGTGACCCTAACCAGCAAAGAACTACAATGAGGTAAACAAACTTACGTTGCTCATAACTAACCGACGCGAACTTATAAAATCAATAAAAAAACTTTCAAAAAAAGTTAAACTTAGAATCTTATAATTATCAAATTTACGTACTATTTAACTAATTTGACTGAGATTGAATTTACTCTTCATTAACACATCATAGTAGGTCAAAAACAACTTTAAAAATGGTACTACACTACTACGTAAAGGAAGCCTCCTTTTTCTATTTTTCACTCTGGTAAGTCAGATTGAAAAATAGTGTTTGTTCATAAAGGAAAAAATTTCCACTACTAAGGAATATCAGATTTTGATCAACACATAGTTGATGGTTTTTATTAATGGAAATGAACATTACATTAATGGGGATTGTACTTTGCTTACTTGCTTTAGGCGCTCTCGTCTTTACTCTTTAGAGCATCCACATTTGTTGGGGAGAATAGGGGATAATGTAAGAGTGATTAGGAAAGAGAAGATGGGAGGGGAGAGAAAAAAAAAAGAAAAAAAAAAGGAAAATTAATTATTTAAAAAAAAAAAAAATCAGACTGTCAGGCGCGCCGTCATGCGCACTGGTGACAGCCACCAGTGGTGACTTTTGTGGTGGGTCCCACCATTTCTACATTATCTCTTCATTTGCAGACCAATTATTTCTCACATTAGTTATTATCTTGGGTGGAGAGAATTCATTCTAAAATATCTCCCTATCATCCACAAATGTAGATGCTCGGCGACTAAAACAAATACTCCCTAACAAACATAGGTCTAATGATTATTCATGTGTTTACCATTTTTTAAAAAATCTAAATTTACATATTTATATAAAAATATCTTTCTCTATAAACATATTCTTTTGAATGGTTTATTACGTTATTGATGGTTTTAATGAAATCGAGTCCACCATAAATCGGGTATAAGAAATATAGAACGGAATAAAAGAACTATTATTGCCAGTGGGGCGCAAGGCCCACATAAACGCGCACAAGCCCAATGTCGCAGGCCCGAAACAATAGTACAGGAAAGTTATACGATGAAAAGGGAAATAAATGGATAGACAGAAACCTGAATTACATGCATAATACCATAATCGATCTTTGGACCAATTAGGAGAGAGAGAAGACTCAGACCGCCAGGCTACCAGGTTTTTTGTGTTTCTTGCCCTCCCCTAAACTGACCGCAACCCCCCTTTTATACCCTCCCAGGACTTCCGCATACCACCCACGTGTACGACATCTACAGGCCTCCAGCTCCCACCATACACGTGTCCTCGCCTCTCCGCACGTACCCCTAACTGCCTGAACGGGACCAATCTTATCGCGCACTATCTGGGATTCTTGCTCCTATACACACCGCCCTCCGTCAGCTGCCCTTCCGTGTGCAGCATGCATGCACCAGCCGCCATTCTACCCACATGCATGCACGTACGTAGTCTCCAACAGCGTGCATGCAACCGTCACCCGTACGCGCAGCTGCCGCCTTGTACGCACGCAACCATCATCCATACGCGCAGCCACCACCTTGTACGCATGCAACCGCCACCCGTGCGCGCAGCCGCCACCTTGTACGCATGCAACTGTCATCCGTGCGCGCAGCCGCCATCTTGTACGCATGCAACCGTCATCCGTGCGCGCGGCCGCCACCTTGTACGCATGCGATCACCTCGCATACACGCGTGCATGCATGTTTGCGAGGTCCAAGCGTACGTATAGGCATGCATGCGAGCCCATGCGTGTGAACCCCCCTCCTCATCCCTTTGGGTTCACACTCTCTAATCTACATGGGTCAGGCCCATTACATTGTTTTCCATCATAAGTCCCCCACTTCTATTAATCATTGGTTAATGATTAAAAGAAGTAAGACCCAGTCCATTACGCAAGGTCCAAATTCCATGATGAAACCCTGGAATTAAATGATTTTAAATATCCAGTTCCTCTCTCTTTCTCGATCAATTGCGACACCTATTATTCCCTCTCCAACGCAACATCTCCCTTCTTCTTCGCCACTACCCCCCCGGAAACCCCGTCTCCTCTACCGCCCATGCATCCCCACCACGTCAACAGCGCACCCGATATCACCATCACGTTATCGCCTTCTTCCTTTGTTGTACGCTCACTGACTGCCGCCAACAGCATGCATCCTGTCGCCTCCTCTTCTCCCAGCCACACTCAATGTCTTGCCACAGGTGCCGCCGCGACGACCAACACTCCCCCGATTGCTCCCTCCATGCCTTTTCCTTCTGTGCTTTCGCTACATGGTCGATAATATGACTCGTATCGTTTTTCATACTTGTATTTTGTGTTCCTCTGCTGTCATTGCCTGCAAAATTAGATGCGAGTTTTGTGGGACTGTGCCACGTTCACCCGTAATAGCCTCTTTTTTTGTTTGTTTGTTTGTTTTTGTTTTTGGCTTGCACGCTGGGCTGCGTACCTTTCCCTGCAGGCCCAGGTGGATGTATGCTCATCGTGGATGACATACTAGTGTGTGGGTTGCCTGCTACCTCATGCTGGCACCACACACTATACCTTTTTTTTTTTTTTTTTTTTTTTTTTTGGGTGGCACGCTGGTTACGTACTTTGTTCCGTAGGACCAGGTGTGGACGCGCGTGTGCGCTATTAAAATTAAAATGCAGATAATCTTTAAAGGCGAAGTATGTAACGCAAGAATTCTAAGGGGTACCTTAGAAGATTATTCTACTGCGGGGTTCGCCCCCCTCTTCCCCGGCCTAGTAGGTTCCTCGGCCGGTCGAGGCCTCTCGGTGGGAGCTCCTTCTTCGTACCCTTTCAATCGATTTGCGTCATCAGCTTCGGCATACCTGTCGGCCTTCGCCATCAGCGCTGCGTAGGTATCGAGGGTTTTGCGTCGAAGGCTTTTGTATAGATCCCCTGCCCTTAGGGCGTCGACGAACATGACCACGCCCGATTTGTCGTCGATGTTTTCTACATTCGCTTCCTTCGCCCGCCAGCGGACCAGAAAGTCAGTTAAAGACTCTCCGACTCCCTGCTTCACCGTAGTGAGGTGAGTGAAATGCTTTCGGATCTTTCTCCCCCTCATAAAGTGTGTAATGAACTTCACAGCCAGGTCATGGAAAGAGTCCACGGTCCCTCCTTTGAGGCTCGTGAACCAGCGTTGTGCCTGGTCGACAAGAGTGGAGAAGAAGGCTCTGCACATCATGGCTTCCGAAGACCCATTAGCATCATGGTGGCCTGATAAGTCATTATGTGCTCTTGTGGGTCGCCCTGGCCGTCGAAACGTGTGATGCTGGGCGGCTTGAAGGTGGAGGGGATGGGCTCCCTCATGATTCTCCTAGTGAAGGGCGGGGTGACCTCAATCTTTGAGACGGGTAGTCCGCCCCCTTCATTCCACCTGAGAACCTCGGCTATCCTAGCCTCCACACCTTTCGGCCACCCCCCAGCTATAGGGCGAACCAGGTATCCGCCACCGGGGTCCGCCGTCACGGCCTGGTGGGCACTTTCTCCTTCTGACTCGTCATCGCAGGCGTGCCTGTCCGCATCGTCTACTCGGCCCCACTCCGAGCCTCGGTCTTGGGGTGCGATCCTCCTGTTGCCCACGCTGGCGTTGGCCACGGGCTTCTTGCGTCGCCCCGGGCCATGATGGGGGAATCAGGCCTCGGGGGGCCGCAGGCCCTGCATTGTTGGCCTCGCGGGCGGCCTTTTGCGTGGGCGGAGTTGAGTGGGCCCGCCGGACTCCTCGTCCTCCGTCGGGGGGCGGGATCCGCTGTCCCGCGTCGGAGACTGGCGCCCTCAGGAATCGGCTTTGGGATCTCATGATCGTCTTCGGGAATTGGGCGTATAACACAGTATTGCAAGGTAACGGGTTTTGAGAACACGAATCTGTGCTTCTGAGTGATCCTGAGGTCGAGAGTGCGTGATAGAATGTAAGAGGATGGGTAAAGCTAGGGACGCACGCTTTTTGTAACGATCTCCACAGATGGTGCCAATGATGGTTTTAATGAAATCGGGTCCACCATAAACCGGGTATAGGAAATATAGAACGAAATAAAAGAGCTATTATTGCCAGTGGGGCGCGAGACCCACATAAACGCGCACAAGCCCAATGTCGCAAAATAAAAGAGCTATTATTGCCAGTGGGGCGCGAGACCCACATAAACGCGCACAAGCCCAATGTCGCAGGCCCATAAACAATAGTACATGAAAGTTATACGATGAAAAGGGAAATAAACGGATAGACAGAAACCTGAATTACATGCATAATACCAGAATCGATCTTTGGACCAATTAGGAGAGAGAGAAGACTCAGACCGCCAGGCTACCAGGTCTTTTGTGTTTCTTGCCCTCCCCTAAACTGACCGCAACCCCCCTTTTATACTCTCCCAGGACTTCCGCATACCACCCACGTGTACGACATCTACAGGCCTCCCTCTCCCACCATACACGTGTCCTCGCCTCTCCGCACGTACCCCTAACTGCCTGAACGGGACCAATCTTGTCGCGCACTATCCCGGGATTCTTGCTCCTATACGCACCGCCCTCCGTCAGCTGCCCTTCCGTGTGCAGCATCCATGCACCAGCCGCCATTCCACCCACATGCATGCACGTACGTAGTCGCCAACAGCGTGCATGCAACCGCCACCCGTACGCGCAGCCGCCGCCTTGTACGCATGCAACCATCATCCATACGCGCAGCCACCACCTTGTACGCATGCAACCGCCACCCGTGCGCGCATCCGCCACCTTGTACGCATGCAACCGTCATTCGTGCGCGTAGTCGCCACCTTGTACGCATGCAACCGTCATCCGTGCGCGCGACCGCCACCTTGTACGCATGCGATCACCTCGCATACACGCGTGCATGCATGTTTGCGAGGTCCAAGCGTACGTATAGGCATGCATGCGAGCCCCCCTCCTCATCCCTTTGGGCTCACACTCTCTAATCTACATGGCCCAGGCCCATTACATTGTTTTCCATCAGTTATTGTAATATTTAGTCCACTATTAGTATATAACTCTTATATATTAACTACTATATGTCAAAATATATATTTTTAATAGTGAACATTACACCGAATGTATGTGATTTATTGGGTAGATCTCGTGTTAATGTTGACATATTGTCATATAGCTGCGCAACCAGTTTTTAGTGGCATATCATTTATAGGTCAAACTAATTTAATTTGATTCTGACTGAACGAGTCGATTATTAATTAGCTAGTAAATCTCTCGGTCAAGTCAAGCTAGTTTAGTCTTTTAGAACGATGATCCTTTATATACTTGATAGTTGATACATGAACTACACTCTTTAAGTTAGCAAGTTAGTTTTGTTGCCTCATAACTCCAATTATTAAATACAAAATTTTGAATTAAAATTTTAAACAACAAACTTAAAGAAAATAAGTGAATTTCATTTTCTACATTCATCATAATTTCTTTAGTACATAAAAAAGTGGAAGTATTTAACAAAATTTTGACAGCTCCTTTTTTTAAAATTTTTGATGAATCATAGTTGCAATATAGTGCAAGGTTCTAAATTTAGACGAGGATAACATTTTATTTTCTAGTAAGTTATAGTTGTTGTATAAAACGAAATTCTAGATTTGACTGATGACGTCCACATTGTTATAGAGGATGAGAACCTTTTGTTTTTGTTTAAACATAGGACAATTTATAGTTATGAAAGATAAGCAACTTTTTTTTTAGTGACAATTAAAAAATTATTCACATTTAAACAATACTAATGTCAAAAGTAGGGATGACAATTTCAATCCGACCCGTGGATATCCACCCGAATCCACCCCGCATGGATTAGGTTTTTTTGGGTGATGGTGGGTGGTGGGTCGGGGGTGGGTCTTAAAAAAGCAAACCCGCGGTGGGTCGGGTTGGATTCGAGTTCTATGTACAAGACCCGTCTAGAACCCCACCCGACCCACCATGTGTGTGTATATATATATAATAGTAAAATAAATACTAGTATGTAGTTATTTATAAAAGTTTATATAACTTCGTGTATCTTTTTACTATTTTTTATATCAAAACTACTAAATTTATTTTTAAAAATTAACAATTTAGTTATTATATTTAAATATTTCTATTATTTATGTTTTAGTACCACTAATGGATTTTATTTTTTTTATTATGTGTAAATAATTTAAATATTATTTTTGGAAAAACATAATAAGATGATAAGTGGCGGGTACCCGTAGTGGGCACCCGCACCCGGTGGGAGTGGGGTGGATTCTGAAAAAGTCCACCCGATGCGGGTTGGAGGTGGGGGTGGGTGGAGAAAATATAAGGTGGGTCGGGTGATGGATGTAGCCCTCCCCAATCCACATCCAACCCATTGTCATCCCTAGTCAAAAGAGTTATGTGTTACACCCTTTTAGTGGAACATGTAATTGGAGCGAAAGTTTTCTATATTATTAAAAATAGGAAGGACAATTAAACCCAATTCTGATGAGAAAAATCGATCCTCTCCCATACACTGTCCCGAACCCCGTTCATGATTTTCCGAATTATATTATATTTAAAAAAAGAAAAAAGAAAAAAGAAAGAAAGAAAGACATCCAGAATAATACTTTCGTACTACTAAAATGTCGGGCTTCAGCTCAAACGCGTCCGCGTATATATTCCCCCCATCGAAAACTGAATCGAACCGTGAAGCTTTGCTCCGGGAGAGCTAACGACAATGGCGACGGCCGGTTTGGGCTACGTATCCGCTGTGCTGGTAACGAGAAAACTTGGTTACAACTCGAAATTCAGCTTCTCTCCGCTCACTCCCAAAGCCAATCGACTTTTCGCGGTTAAAATTCGCGCCTTATCAACTACCTTCGTCGAAGACAAGCCTGTAATTGTTTTCCATTTCCTATGAATTTTGAATTTTTTTTTCAAGGAAACTGTGAAACTTATGCTGAAATGTTATGGATTTTCGATTAATTTTGGCTTAAATTCACTGCAGCCTTCAATATGTTGCAAATTTGGTGAGTGAAATTAAGATTAAACGATGTTGTTCTCTCTTCTGTGCCGAGTAGAAAACTTGAAATATGGATTTATGCAAACACCGCTGTTAGATTAGTATTTATGTTGTCGTTGTGCTCACATAATGTTCTCCATGGTACTATGTTAGGTTCGTCTTATAGATGAAAAGAAGGTGGAAATACGGACAAACCTTTTAGCATGTCCCATTTGCTACGATGCCTTTACTTGGAATGGTGATCCGGGGTTATCCTTGTAAGTTATATGAATCTTGAATTAAGCATATGAGTAATCTCATGCTTTCAATTTTCTTTATTCATAATTGATGTCATCTTTAGTTTATCATTTGGAAATGAGAATTGAGTAGGCCCTAACTATAGGAGGCCTGTATCATACTCAGATTAATCCCTCTTTGCACCGGGCTGGTCCAATTAAGGGGCAAAATGTTACCTATATTGGGTTTTCCATATGAGTGGGGGTTTTGAACTCCCGATTCCTCTTAAGGGATGAGAGTGCACGGCCACTCACGCCAACCAAGCTGGTTTGAGTACGATTTCTTTGATTATACTTTTGTCTGATGATTTTTGCTGCAGGAGTTCTATGGCTCAGTCTAACTTAGAATGCAGCACCTGCCGGAAGAAGTACTCTGGCAACGAGACACATGTTGACTTGACAATTGCTGGTGGTGGCAAGGCTTATGGAGAAGCCCTGGCAGCTTCTACTGAGCTTTTCAGGTATTGTTCTGCAATCCTGCTTTAAAAAAAGTTGCGTTTAGACCACAATATTATATATTCATGACATTGTTGTTATTGTGGATCTTACGTCTCTAGGCAACTTCTCATTTCTATTGCAAGAAAGAGGGAAGGATGGTTGTTCTTCAAGAAGAGCAACTCAAAGTTGTGTAGTTCTGGTTTATATGTAATTTATAACATTCTCTTGGAAAAGACAAGTTTCCATCAACATTAGTATGGATAAAAAGTGGTTGTTTTGACCTTCCATTTGGGAGAGCCACAACTATACCGCTTGACCACAAGGTCTTTGGCCAACATGGGTATAAATATAGACTTAGCACTTTGTATTACCCAACATTTATATTTGCTAAATTGATATGACCAAAAAAAAAAAAAACGTAAAGTAAAGCTGGTTGAAACTTGAGTGACATCCAACAATTCATTATGATTGAATCTTACATGAGTTATTAATGTCCCTTTGGGTTAACGAAATTCATATATTGCTGCTATGCAATTCATCTCATTTTGTGCTGTTTAATTTCATATGGTCTAACTCCATGCTTTGTTGGAACAGGCTTCCTTTGGTGTCCTTTCTTTACGAGAGGGGTTGGCGACAAAGCTTTTCTCTATGGGGTGGTTTTCCTGGCCCAGAAAAAGAGGTGCTGTGGTTTTCCTTTGGTGTCCTTTCTTTGGTTTTCAGCTAGGCTCTGAAAATTGAAATAAGAACATATTGGCCTGCTCTGTATGACTACTCATAGATATCTGCGATTAAAGGAAAAATTGCCCCATTTTGATTATAAACATGCATTATGGAGTGCATATCCTCCGTTCTTTTGATCTGAACTGCCAATTTTAAAGGGAAAACTCAATTGATGTGAACTACGAGCTAGTCATGTGGGTTCTCCTGTGTTCATCTCCCAATAAAGACTAATATTACTATACATATTTAATTAACATGCTAATTGGAATATAATGCTCTACTGCAGTTTGAATTGATGCAAGATTATCTTAAACCGGTCATGGGTGGAAATATCATTGATGCTAGCTGTGGAAGTGGTTTATTTTCAAGACTGTTTGCCAAGAGTGGGCTATTTTCTCTTGTTGTCGCTTTGGATTTTTCAGAGACCATGTTGCAGCAGTGCTATGAATTCATCAAGCAGGAGGAAAACTTTCCTAATGAGTAGAAACCCATCCCCTAATTCTTAGCCAGTTCTCTGGACATTTTTTGCATTTTCTTTTATAAGATTTCGTTTTGGATTGCCACAATTGCATCTTTAGTCTAATGGAGATCTGTTTTCCTGAAGGAACATAATCTTGGTTAGAGCTGATATCTCGAGGCTTCCATTTGCATCAAGCTCCGTGGATGCTGTGCATGCTGGTGCTGCTTTGCATTGTTGGCCTTCACCATCAGCTGCGGTAGGCATTTCTGATTTTTCTCTTCAATTTCTAACTGTTTTGGTTTATCCAAATAAGAAAAACTTGGACGTCAATTAGTCCTCGAGTGATGATGAATTATCACATTGTAGACAAATGTGGAGTACTATGTATATCCTATTGTTGAAGTCCCACATTGAACATATGGGTTTATAAAGTCATGGGTTAAACTAGCTAATTGATTGGATTCAGTCTTCTAGTGTAGTTTTGCCCATGTGCATTATAGTCCAGTTGAGTGATCTTAGTCCAATCTTAGATTATAATATGGTATCAGAGCCTCTGGTGGTGTGGAACTCAATACAGAAAGCATGGAGAGTATACGGGAACTTTTGGAGTTTTGGTCATGTACCCACTGTTCTTATGTTATTCATGTGGCTTCCGTATACTGATAGTAATCTATATTTTGGTAATACTGATTTCACAGGTTGCTGAGATAAGTCGAGTATTACGGCCTGGGGGGGTATTTGTTGCCACAACCTACATAGTTGATGGCATCTATTCATTCACCCCATTCGTAAGACCACTACGCGAAGTGAGTTCCTTGTCTTCTTTCTACTTTAAGTTGTCATTTCAGAATGTTCACATTCTTTTAAGTTATGTTTGGTGGATTTCATATATGATGACTTAGTGTTACTTATGGTTGCAGAATTTCGCTCAAATATCGGGCAGTCACATATTCTTGGACGAGAAAGAACTTGAAGATCTTTGCACCACGTGTGGGCTTGTGGGTTTCAAGTGCATCAGGAATAGGCGCTTCATCATGCTTACCGCTATGAAGCCTAGTTGATTGTTGTGGCTGCCAGTCGCGTAAACTACTACTACTTCTACAGGCTTTTCTTGTTACTTTTGTGTTCTTCCATTAGTACTAAGATGGAGACATCATTCAAGAAAGTTGCTAATTGCTGTGCATAGATTTACATAAGCAGAAGTGATTTCTGTTGAGAGAAGATTACATACAATAAACAAAATATGCTTTTGTGACAGTAATGTACCAAAATCATCAACAGTATATATGAAACCCTGTTTCTAAGACCATTCTCATATAATGTAAAAAACTATGGCAGTGATATCATCATTGCTGCAATGAATTCAATGGTAACTTGTTCGATATTCTTGGATTAACCGATACGATTGTGTATTATTACTAGCTAACTAACCTTGTGATTAATACCTTTTCATCACTGTCATCAAGATCAGGTCCATCCTTGCCATCCAGACGAGGCAGAACTTGTGAGTATTGTCCTCTCAGAGCTGAATTCCCCATGTTTAAGAGCTGCATTTCTGATCTTATCAGAGCTTTCATTCGTGCGAGGTCCCTGTCTCTCGGGTAGGTACAGTAGAGAAAAGAGTAGATGAAGCAACACAGCACCATCGGAGTTCCTATTGCAGTGAACAGCGCCTTGGCTAAAGAGGTAGCATTCTTTCTGTCAGTAGCAATGTTCTGTGCATCTCGGGGAACCGGTCTGTAGCCATAAACATTCTGGGCCAGTAACCCTACAACCGGAGGGGCAAAGGAAGACAATACGGATTCAAATGATCTATCTAGAGCATAGATACTCGTCCGCCTCTCCTCAGGTACAATCTCTGCAAAAATTGGACTAATGCCCACTCATTATAGCAGTCTAAAATTGATCAAGCATCGTAACTTAAGTCGGGGATGAAGATCTTTACTTGTTTGTAGCTGCAGAATTCCATGATATGAAGAACCCGGTAATGAGCAAGACTAGAGCATGCAGGAATACTGAGGATGGACCATTGGGTAATGCCAGCAAGAGAATTGCAGCGAGGGGGATAGCGGATGCTGAGCTTATTTGGGACAAGATTATTCGTCCATGATTTGGGAGACGCTGGGATAACAGGTCTCCAGCCCTGCCTCCAAACAGGCCTCCGATAGAACAACCGACCACAAATGTCCCTGTAAGAATGGCGGTCTGGAGATGGGAAAAACCAGTAAGCTCTAACCACATTGGGGTGAATGACAGAGCTGACCAGGGAAAAGAACCAGTAACACCCTGAGCTACAATTATCTGGAAAGATGGTATCTTCATGACTGTTTTCGCTTCGTGAACCAGGTCAGTGGCCTCCGACCAAAAGGATTTTCCGGCAGCTTCACCATCCGACCAAAAGGATTTTCCGGCAGCTTCACCATGTCGGCTATTACCTCTTAAACTGCCATCTGGAAAGTGAGGATCATTTGCAAAAAGGCGAACTAAAATCCCGACAACAACACTGATAACTCCTACTAGATGAAAGGAAACTCTCCACCCAGGAATCCCCATGAATGTAATGGGAGCTATCAGCAAGGCAAGTAATCCCCCAACAATGGAACCTATGTTGCTGGTGAACTGCAGCCACCCAAAAGCCATTCCTCGGTTGTTGTCATCTGTTGAGTCTGCTACAAGGGACTGAATTGCAGGTGCAACTATGGCCAGCCCTATCCCATTCAAGGCTCTGGATACTGCCACCTTATCGAGAAACAAAAACATAGCCCGCTTGGTCAGTTCAGTTAATTCCTGAGCGGTAAATTGTAGGTAAGACACAGAATCGAACCTGGCAGCCGCAGTGCGGGACACCTAATGTGGTGGGCAACACTTAGTCCTCCCACTTAATGGGCCTGACAGCCGCACTGTGAGAGTTACATATAATGTAGTGGGCACTGTTAGTCCTCCCACCTAATAAGCCTGGCCGCCACAGTGTGGAAGTTACAACAAATATAGTGGCACTACTAGTCCTCCCACTTAATGGGCCTTTTAGTCACCGCACCCACCACTGTCCTATCGAATTGGGGTGTGCGCTATCGCCTATCGGGCGAGGGAATTTCGCCTTTCGTTCAGAAACCAAAAAGGTGATTGGACATTTAATTCCTTGGAATTCATGTTGGTGATAAATGCAGGCAGTTGATAAGTTGATAAACAAGAACTGTTATTGTGGAAAATAATGGAACAGTAAAAGAAAATGAGAGACCTGGAAAAAGGAGGAGGAGAAGGCGACGAGGAAGGTGGCGGCGGCCCAGAGGAAAGCTCCATAGGCAATAACATGAGCTCGGTTATGGCGGACTGAAAGATAGGCTGCAAGAGGGTAGCAAAGAGACTGTACAATCGAGCGGAAAAGGGTGAGCGAGCCCAGGCGGGTAGGGTCGGCGTGAAGGGCCTCTCCGACCTCCTTGTAAACTCCGGGAAGCAATGACTCGTCGGCGCGTTCCATAATTCCGGCCAAATTCACGAGCAGTAAGGTCAGCGTTTCCGGTTTCAATTCCATTTTCCTGGAATGAACGAACTGATGAAATGCTAATTCTGTATTTCTTTTCTTGAAGATAGACCAAGGAAGAGCTGCAATTTTCAAAACCCGGAGTGAATACTGGAATGTTGGACCTTGGACAGGTGGTGTTTCTTGTTCTTGACAGATGTTTCATACTTTGAAAATCATGTCAGAGGTCTTCCATGGGAGCAAGAAAGCTTCTTTTTTATTATTATTATTATTTTTAGTCAGTTAATGGCGGTTGAAACATTCCATTGTTTCAAACACTGACTATTAGATCAAACAAACATTAATTTAGTACAAGTCAAACATTAATTTTAATAAGCACAGCTGAGTCACTTTTTCTGGAAATTCAGTCCACTGTCGCATATGCTCTTGGAGGTGCCATTTAGATGCCACTCTTGTCTGTCTTATGCGGGCCAACCCACTTGTGTGACAATTTAACAGTCGTTATATTATAGACCGTGGTGCATGTGCACCGACCGCGGTCAAAAACGGCGTCATTTCTTTAAGTAATGAAACGGCCCGCCGTTAGAGTTAACAAAGTCCGCTTGTTTGGTGTATTAAACACCAATTGACACTATAGTATATCTAAACCGACACTGCAGTTATATCAAAATGATACTGTAGTTATAGTGAAATGAAACTGTAGTGTATATAAAATGAAACTGAATAACATTTCACATATTT
This sequence comes from Ipomoea nil, assembly GCF_001879475.1. Taxonomy (NCBI): domain Eukaryota; kingdom Viridiplantae; phylum Streptophyta; class Magnoliopsida; order Solanales; family Convolvulaceae; genus Ipomoea; species Ipomoea nil. The sequence continues at coordinate 1,189,348 of NW_017618587.1, read as the reverse complement.
GAGTGTATATTGTACAATGAAGTTGTAATTATATCAAAATGATCATGTAGTTGTGTTTTAATGAAACTATAGTGTATATAAAATAAAATTAAATAACATTTTCACATATTTGAGTCTATAAATATCGAATGAAACTATAGTTATATCGAAATGAAACTGTAGTTGTGTTGAACTGAAACTGCAGTGTATACAAAATGACACTGAATAACAGAGTTACTTTTTGCAAAAGGGTGCGAAACGGTGGAAACAAACACGGTTTATTTTCATTTAAGTGCATAATATAATTTGCCCAATTTAAGAAATGGGCCTAACTAATTCAAATTGTGCTATTTAGGTTATTTGGACCCCAAGGAGTGTGTGTGGTGGGGGAGGTACCGCTAGCCCAAATGTGGCCCTTTATATTAGTTACCCTTTCAACATTTTTCCTCTTGAGATGACACTGTTTGATTGGATATTTTAATATTTAATTATAACTTTGGAATTTTGTCAAAAAAAAAATAAAATTATAAGTTTGGAATTAGCCAAATAATAGGCACACAATAATTATAGATTACATCATAAGAGAATTTAGAAGGATAAAAAAAAAACATTTTCTTTATTTTAAGACCGAATAATTTGGAGCATCAATAGCACATATGATCTAAAAGGAATTATTCTTCTCCCAAGGTTGAATCCCCAATCCCAAGGGCATTCCATACTCTGACCCGACAGAGCATTTGGGAGGATGCAAACCACTGTGACTCAATGGTTCAACAGACAGGGCCAAATGTCGGTGCGCACAAGGAATTTGTCCACTTTAAAAATAATTCCCACACGGACTAAAAGGAATCTGCCCACTTTGAAGAGGTTGTCCTAAGCAATCCAGATCTTGACAAGTTACATAAACAATTACAACTTTGTATTTGAGGGCCTAACGCCCTCTTCCCGCTCTTCCCTATCAAAACAATGCCTTAAAACCTTATTATCACTAAACAACACTGAACTCATCAAATACAATATTTCTCTATGTATTAGCCTCACTCTAATTTTCACATCTAAATTGTAACATCATTTATATACCAATTACTCTTAAACTTCCAACCCAACTTTTACGTACATTTCAAAACCATCATGTACTTTCATATAACAAATCGGAGTCAATTTATTATACCAATAACCTATAAAGATTTTTAGCATTCAGTGTCTAATTTGTCCCAATTTGCACTTGTATGGATAAAGCCTAAATTCGTGCTTGTAACCGAAGGCATTGAAAGAAAGGCCGGGGTCCTCGGATCACGTGACCAATCGTTCTCCTTTACGTATAAGACACGTGCGTCGCTTTTTCTCATCCAATCCCCTATTCCTCGATCACTTTGGACTTTTGAGGCGTTTAAACCTTGTTTCCTAAGCCTACCGATGTTGCCTTCCTTTTCATTCTTCCTACGTAAAACCATCTTCTCTGCTTCACAATCAAGATATATCTACGTGTCCTCCTTATCTTCTTCCATGCATGTACTTTTACAATGCAACTCTATTTCTTGCTTACATTAAAAACTAATGGGGATCAATTGAAATTGATTGAATTATTCTCATTTTACTAAGTTAATGGAAAATAGAGGTGTAATCAATAAAAAATAAGAGATTTTTTGAAAAATGGCTTCCTCGACCTTTTAATTTCTTTTGGAGAAGTCAAATTTCTTTTGGAGAAGTCATTTTCTGTTTGCAGCGGTGGAGCAGCCATTCATCTGCTGCCGCCGCTGCCACCACCACCATCGTTGTAAATTTTAAATATTTAAAATTTAATTTAAAATAATTATGCTCATTTAAAAAAAAAAAAATGAACCAAACACAACAAGATAATTTTCTGGAATGCAACCAAACACTGGAAAATAAAATATTTTCTGGAGAATGACTTATTTCCCAGAAGTAGGAGTCCACATAAGATGTAAAATACACTAAGACAAAGACCTCGTGCAACAATCTTAATTAAAAATGTGTTGAAAAGAATCAAACTCGTGACTGGATATAAAAATCAACATGCTCTACACACCTGTCCATTCCTTTTAAGGTAGCGAAAATAACTATTATGGTCCTGTTTGGTAAAATGGTTGTTAGCTGATTGTGTTAATTAAAGAGTATAAATAATTGATAACATTAGTTGATTGTAGAAAAGTGTTTGGTAAATTAGCTGTTAGCTGATAGATGTTTGGTATAATTTCTTTTCTCAAAAAGCTAATTGAAAAAGTTGTTTGGAGTAGCTTTTTGAATTTTAGCCTTTTGGATCGGAGTTGCAAAAAGCTAATTAACCAAACGTTGATATTGATATTTTAACTAAATCAAACAATTAATAGTGGTCAAATAATCTAAAATTAGCCTATATGCCAATTTCTTTTTACCAAACAGGGCCTATATCAACAATTGAATGATGAATTATATGGAACACCCTACAACACCCGTCAAATTGTGAGGTGAAACACATTTTCTTAAAAAAATGTGTATACACCAAACATGAAGCCTAACAACCTCCAATACCTAGTTGGGTGAGATTCATGGCCCCCCTGCCCTGGCATGTTTGTATGTAAAACAAAGAATGCAATAAGCTAGCTACTCGATTAGACTTGTATATGACTATACATGATATTTATTTATTTATAAATACAAAATAAAGATGCCCTGAAAGTAATAATCGAGTGAGTGAAAAATGATTTTCATATTTTAAGATATTTTGTAATAAGTAGTTCAATTTTTAGTAATATTCTCTCATATCCTCAAACACTTAACAAAAAATTCATTATTATATTGTAAAAATGGTGAGGTGCGGCGTGGTGGACAAGTCGTAGCTGGATCTTTCAAGGTTTTGTACGTCTTTCGTTTGTTATACGCTAATTAGACAAATTAAGGTAGGAGATTAGAGGTTTTAATGAGCAGGCAATACACTTGGGAAGTTGTTGTCGCTATGCTATTATCCCCTTTCATATTTGGCTTAGGATCCTAGCTAATCCCACTTTAATTTCAATTCTTCTATTATTTTACATTATCTTCCTCGAAAGCCCAGTTTTGGCGCCACGTTTCGTAAATATACCCTCCTAAGTTTTATTAAGAAGCATCCTTTGTGCTTCTAGCAGACCAACTTTAATTTATCTTTGTTTTATGTTCATGACTTTTAGTGGAAGGGTATTAAGTCGCTTATAACATGATTCTAACATCACTTGTTAGGAATTGAATTTTGGTATCCGTATGGACAACTCAACTAATTATATAAGTGAAAAATTAGAAGAATGACTAGGGATTGAGTCTTACCAGCGGCAGTATACGAACAACCTTTCAAAGTGAGAGGACTCTTTATGCGCAGTAAGCAAATGTCTAGCCTCTGTGGGACCTGATCTTCTGCCCAACATATTTGTGGATGCTGAATTTAACCTTTTAAATTTGCGTAACAATCACTTGTAGTGCTTAATTTGGTCTTTTACCGAAATCCGCTTAACAATAACATTTGAAGGAAGATGGAGGAAAAGAAAATCCTATGATGGAATTGAAGTGGTGTTCCTTAATTTTGTAGAGTGTCGGGGCGGATATGTGTGTAGAACTGTAGAAGGTTGGCAAATGTGTTCACCTAATTAATAGTCGAAAACATTGACTACTTTATAGAGTTGGGGTATGGTAGGTCGTCCCAATGATTCTCCACACATTCTATTCTATTATTATCCTCCGACCATATACTAAGCTATAATTTTCTTTATTTTTCTGCATGTCCCCAGTTCTGCCATGAAGCTAGGGTCAGTAAAATTTCTTCTCCTCTGTCGGCAACCAAATTACTGAGTCTTTTAAGGTAGATTGTGTTCATGATTAGGGGATGGGTTTGTCGTGGCTGAGCTATCCCTAGCTAATTAAGGATATGATGTTGGCAGGGACACAATATCTGGTTCTAACCACAAAGCAGGTGAATGTCTTTGGGGCATCTAAACAAAACATATGAATTATTGAAAAAAATCACATTTTCATATCACTTGGTCAGAATCTTAGGGTTTGTAGTGAAAAATGATTATTTTTTTTTAAAAAAATTCTGTAGTATTTATTGTGTTAAAAAAGTTACGTTTTTTAGTCACTAGGTCAGATTCTTGAAGTATATTTTAAATCAAAAATGATTTTTCTAACTATTTTGAAAATACAGAAGTTTCGTCATATTATTACCTTGCTAAAAAAATTACATTTTTCAATTACTACGGTCAAAATTTTAGGATTTTCAGTCAGAAAAGATTTTTTTTTAATCATTTCAAGAATGCAAAATGTTCTTTTTATGGTTATTTGGTTGTTGAAAGTGATTAGAAATCACGAACGTGAAGGTTTGACATGGAGGGGTAGAATGAATCAAATGATTCACTTTGGTTTTGTCGCTATTATGATTGATCTTTGAATTGAGATTACAAAAAGAAGCCAGCCGGCACTACCAACGACTATGTTATTTATAATTAATCCATGCACAAAAACATATTAATTATAGCAGGCCAAGAATATAATGCAAATGACACAAGGAAATGTTAAGTTCATAAGCCAACAAAAAACATCATCCATCATAAATGTATGCCTTTCTCGTACGTAGCGGTATTGACCATATGCCACATTTGCTCAATCATCCGACACCTTAATTGCCATCCTAATTGACTAATTGTCCTCTTTTCACTTTCAACTTCCCCCCCTTGTTAACGGTCATAATCAAACATTCTAGATCATAGTTAACGTTTTAATTTTTGGGGTAGTATCTAGAAATCTTAGAATATATAGTGGGGATAATAAAATAGTCTATATTTAGTTAATTATGTTTTAAATTTAAACCAAAATTTAACAACTCCTCACTATTTTATTGAGATTGGTGGAGGTCGACGGGTCTTAAATGCACCTTTATTTTTGTTTTTTTGGTCTTAGGTAATATTCGAACACGGCATCTTGAGACTGCTAGCAAAGCAGAGTTGATTGATCAGTTGAGCTGTGCTCTGGGAGCAATGAAGTTTTATTAAACTTAAGGTAAATGGTTTGGGTTTATACAACTAATAAGGAGTTACTTATTCTGCAGATTATAATGTGATGAGTTAAATTATATAAAGAGAAAAAAGTCTTACCACCTCAATTGTCCGTGTAAGTGAGACAATTAATGCAATTGTAACATCAAAAGATAATTTCGAAAAAGTAAAATTAAAGCAACAAATTCGATATCTTTGAATACTGCACTGGTATCTGCATCCTATGGCCTACGAAATAGAACTAATCTAGCCAAATCTAGAAAGAAATAGTGGGCATCAAATTACAACTCAATAACAATGCCTAATTTCATGCACACTTTACACTAAAGAATTCCCCTAGATTTATAAAATGGCATTAAAAAGATTGAACAGGAGATGAAAGTTTTGATCATGATGGACATTGACCCTACTTGTTTTGGCATCAGAGAAAGCTGTGAATAGTTAATGACAGTTAAATCACAAAGTAAACCGTATTACGCCAATCATATTACAGCTTTCTTGATGGGATTTTGAATTGATTATTTTAGGATAATAATGATGGTTTAATTTCTCCTATTTGTCTGCTTTTGCAATCTTTTGGCCTGCCGCTAGCGGCAAAAGAGATAAAGTTGGTTTCTTGGAAGCCACTCTAGGGGTTCCAATGGAGTATAAATAATACAATCCACATTACATTGCTTATTAGAACCATCGCATTCAAGAAATTAAAATTCTTGAAATCCTTAATTTTTTGGTATTTTGTGTTTGTGGGTACTAGAAAAAAAAAAAAAAAAAAAAGATTGGATCTTGTTGGGAGAAGTTTTCTTGAAATTCCGGCGATATTTCAGGCGAGAAATGGCGCCGGCGGCGACGGAAGAGTGGTCGGTGCAGAATGACATGGGTTGTGGTCTAGTCGGAGCGTTGTTCCAACGCGGCGGATCAAAGCCGAGCAAGTCTCCGCCGTCGCCACGGACTCCCGCCGCCAAGAACCAAATCACGGTGGACGCCAGGAGGCGGCGGCGGAGCAGTTCCGAGACGAATTCAAACGGCGGCGGCGATCACCGGCAAAGAACTCCGAGGTCAACAACCACAATGCCGCCGCCGCCGACGCAAGTGGCGAACTTAGCCTACACGCAGAGGCTTAGAAGGGAGCCGACGTTCACCTCAAGTGAACTGAGCGTCACCATTGTAGGCCACAGAAAATCCAGCGCCGCCGCCACCGCCGCCGCCGGCAGCGGCGAAAGTTTATACCGCGCTTCCTCCGGAAACGTGATGCTCCCTGGCCACCTGGGAAATCTGAACCAAAAACCATCAAAACAGAAAGAGAGACCAAACGGGAAAGTGTTAGGCAGCCATCTCGGCGCCACCGCCATGATGGGCAACATTTTCCGGCACTCAAGTTTAAAAACCATGCTTACTGGTCTCGACAAAAGCATGAACCCTGACGCTCTGAAATCCATGGGAAACCAACACTACAAGCAAGGAAGATACGAGGAAGCATTGAATCTATACAATGAAGCCATCGCCATAAATCCCAGAAATCCATGTTTCCACAGCAACAAAAGTGCAGCTTTAATGGCGCTTTCCCGCCCCATTGAAGCTGTTTTTGAATGCAGAGAAGCCATCCGCTTAGACCCTTTCTACCATAACGCCCAATACCGCCTAGCAAATCTATATTTCAGGTACCAAAAACCTTTTTTTTTTTCTTTTAGAAACCCGCAACCACTACCGAGAAAGGCCAGAACGCCCAGAAGTTTGAGCTTAAGATCAGATTATATTATTGTCTGCAATTTTGGCAGGTTGGGAGAAGCAGAGAAAGCTGTGTGCCATTACGAAAAATCAGGGCGAAAAGCCGACGGGAAGGACATTGATCAAGCTAAAGCTCTAAGCATAATTCTTGGCAGTTGCAGTGAAGCTCAAAGAGTTAAAGACTGGGCATCATTGCTTAAGCAGAGCCAAAGTGCATTGTCTTTGGGTTCAGATTCATCTCCGCAGGTTAAACCAAGAATGCTGATATGATTTGTTTACTTTTTACTACAAATTACATTGTTGAATCTGTGGATTAATCAGTCTTTATCCATTTAAAGATCTTAGCAATGAAAGCTGAAGCCTTGATGAAACTCCAGAGACATGAAGAAGCATACACTGCACTTGTGAAATGGCCTGCTTTTAATACAGAGCAATGTACCTCCCTTTTTGGCTCAGCCAAAACTGCATATTTCTTAGGAGTTAAAGCTCAAGTCCTCATGGCTATTGGAAGGTAAAAAATTCAACAAAATTTCATCCAAAATTCTACCCAAAATCCTGTGTTTTTTTTGGTCACAAGAACCGCAACCATTATTTGAGGATGTATATCACATAATTACGTCTTGTTACCCTAGTGAGTAAACAACTTAGAAGGCTGTCTATAATTGATTGACTCGTAAATCCAGTCGTGTCACCTTAGTCGCTGGCTTAGATTATCCATAGCTGACTAGGTTAAACAACCTAGTAGGCTGTCTATAGCTGACTGACTCATAAATCCAGTTGTGTTACCTTAGTTGCTAGCCTAGATTATCCATAACTGACTAGGTTAAAACAAGAAGACCAATAGACCACTTTTATTAAAAATTAAACTTAAAATTTTGTAATTATTAACCCTCAGTTGGACAGACTTGACTAATGTTATACCTAGAAATCTAGAATCCTGTTTTTGACACCCATGTGAACCAGCTGACAACAATTGTTGTTGGGTTGAAGGTTTGAGGATGCTGTGAGTGGTGCTAAGCAAGCGGCCCTGTTGGATCGAAGCAGCGAACAAAACGCATTGCTGGTGAAGAAAATGGCGGCGGTGGCGGCGGCGAGATCGAGCGCGAATGATCTTTTCAAGGCTTCAAAGTTTGCAGAAGCGGCGGCGATGAACACTCAGGGATTGGGATATGATCCATGCAATGCAGTTCTGCTGTATAACAGAGCGGCTTGCCGGTTCAAGCTGGGGTTGTTCGAGAAGGCGCTTGAGGATTGCACCGCCGCGCTTAATCTCCGGCCGTCGTACAGAAAGGCAAGAACACGGCGAGCTGACTGTAATATTAAGGTGAGAATTGAAAACTTTGCTGATAAAATTTTCGTCATTATATTGTTGATCGAGCGTTCTTGAATGGTTTTTGTTTATGGGTTGAGTTTAGCTGGAGAGATGGGTGGCTGCGATTCAAGATTGCGAGGTGTTGATCCAAGAAACGCCGGGAGATGAGGCGGTGAGGCGGCTGTTCTCGGCGGCGAAACAGCGGCTGGACCGGCAGCGACAGGTGGATTACGGCCATAGGTTGCAACTACGGCCCCGCTCCGATCTGGTTTTGGTCTCTTAGCACATAACAATATATATATATATATATATATATATATATATATATATATATATATATATATATATATATATATATATATATATATATATATTGTCAAAAGTTTTGTGTTCAATTCTCATTTATTTAATTAATTTAGATGGATTGATTTTTTAACATGCAAAAATTTGTTAATTGTAACGTGCACAACGATTGGTATGCACGTAACTGCTTAATTTGTTATGTCTTGTGCAAAATGAGCTAATAGTAATATGCATTTAAGCTTGTATATAATACCTTAATTTCCAAAGTACCTTATGATAGGATTTTTACAATAGGTACATACTCATGAGGCCAAGCTGTATAACACGGATATCCTTTAGGTGCTAAACGGGACGGTTCGTTCAGATCGGATCAGAGAAATATATAATCCAATTTGCCTAAACAAGGGTTAAACAAACTCAATTCGGCAAATCAGACCCATTATAGCTGTAAATGTGGGTATTCACTCTCAATTTTCAATTTTAGATAGTTCAGCCCGCCCGATAAGCTCGACAATCTCAAGTTTAGGGTTAGGGCTAACCGAACCCGAAAATAAAACAATAAAACAATAAAACAATCAATTAGCCCGAACCAATAAGCCTGAAAGCTCAACAAAACTAGCCTGAAACCGAGTAGGCTGGCCCGATTGACATCCCTAGGTACATAAGTACATTAGTTGGTACATAATAACTTAATTTCTAAAGTCACTTCTGATAGGACTTATAAAATGTGCTAAATAGCATGTAATTACTTACTTTTTTGCTTTGTGTGTGATAAGATCGACTTGCTAATAGGAATGTCCATATTAGCTAGTACGTTTTGTGAGATCGGATTGGAAATTTATCATATAGAGTGAAAGAAAAGAAAATTACAGAATTATGAATTATGAATTATGAATGAATATAATATAACACAAGATAATAATACTCCATAGATAAAATTTCCAGGATTTTTTTTTTTTTGAGGAATTTTAAAAAATGCCAAAAGTCTTGTCGGCCTCCTAGCCTATGCAACATCTTTAATCTTTATGAAAGATCAGATTTTGTGGTCCACTCCACCAAACGCCTCAAGAACTGCATAACCTGCCATATAAACAATTATTATGCTAATATTATTTTATTATTATTATTATTATTTTTTTGAATGTTACTGGCCCTATTACATTGTAGTATATGTTCATATACTTTCTCAACCTATTGAAACACAAAGAACCAATAACGCTTGTCTAACCCGGGTACCATTAGACCATATAGTCTTGATAATATTATTAATTTCTCTAAAAAATCAATAAAAATAGATGTAATATTCGTACAACACATGTTTAATTTACATATACTCTATTCACAATGTATGTATTGCTTTGCTAATAGTCACATAGTCGACAAATTATTTAGTAGACCCTGGTCCACCTTGCAAGGTGGACTCGAGTCCACGGTATAACTGTTGCACATAGTCTATCAAAGACTAAAAAAGTAAGATACATATGAATCTGATGATCTTAATATCTGATATTAGTATATAAGTATTTGGGGTACGGTCTATCTCCAATCCTTTGCCAATCTCTAAGGCATGAGAAGTAGTGATTGACACGCAAATTTAGGGTTCAAACTCTTTTTATAAAAATTGCGGTTATAAATCTAACTGTTTGACTAATTTGACTAAGCTGTACTTAGTAGTGTAATACATAGATACTATGTGAAATTTTTGTTAAAATTTATATATACTTACCTCTGATGGTTCTTGTAAAGAATATGAAGCGCTGGTTTCTTTAGGAATTGTGGATACTATGATTCCAAAACCTTGCCTTCTTTGCCGGAGGACCTTAAATGCATCCTCGTCCGTCCGATCGTCGCCGATGTAGACCGGCAAAACATCATCGGAGTTTGCGTAACCCAAGGATTCCAACAAGAATTCCAGTGCCTTGCCTTTGTCCCACTTTATGATAGGACGAACTTCCAAAACCTTAGTTTTAAAAAATAATAATAATAATAAATTAGTGAATTTATACTAATTATTTATCTTAATTATTGTCGAAAAGTTCTATAACGTTATACATACATAAAAGCATATGTACCTTTCTTCCCTGACATAATCGAAGCTTTGGGTATCCCTTGAGCACGGATTTTACTTGTTCACCAAGCTCATTCCAGTTCTGAATCAGTAAAAAAAAAAAAAATTAAAATATTATTTTGTTCTAATAAATAGATAAATACTATACAAAAAATAACGAGTGTTGAAAAGAATCATGAGTGTTGAAAAGAATCATGAGTGTTAAAAAAAATAGTAATGGATATATTGGAAATGGATCCAGAGCAAACCCACCCGGTGGAACATAACAAGATGTGTTTGTTTGGACCCGGCACGAAACCCCGCGTTGGACCCCTGGCCGCCTATGTCGAGCCCCGGGCCTGACCTAGTCCTTGGTGGGGCCCTGGCCCAAGGCCCCGGCCTAGGGCTCAGTTTGGGCCCGGCCTCGGTCGATGGCACCAAGCAGGGGCCTGGCCACGAGACCGAGCGCAATCCAAGTAGTTGCAACTAACTCCTCCTTTTTAAGGAGACAATTAGGGGGTTTTTGAGTAAATTTCCAATATATTGTAATAGCATTACACAAACAACAATACAATATTGGTTTCTGTGACATACATTTTTTGTCTTTGTCACCTGTTATTTACTGTATTCATTTACTGTATTATCCTTGTTCTTTAATTATCGAGTTATTTGATTCGGCCTACCCAGGTTAATTTAATGCATCAAATATTATACAAAAATAGAATTTCTATTAAAGTAAAAAAAAAAAAAAAAAAAAAAAAAAAAAAAAAAAAAAAAAAAAAAAACCTTTTCTTCAACGCAACGATAATGCACTGATAAGCAAAACTTATTGTTCTCTACATTAGCTCCTGGGATTGATTTAGTCTTCCCCAATAAAGCATTATACACCTGAAAATGATAAAATGATTTTAATACACGTACACGTACTGCACATATATGCATCAACTTTATATTTTTCTATGGTACCAATTATACTAATCGTACCAAGTATCATAATGTATACTATATTCAATTGTACCGTACCACATATTATTAGTTCAAGTACAAATAATAATCAGTACAACAACAAATAACAAAATATGATTATACTTGAGACAAAATTTTTGATAAATTTTAATACAATTACCAACCTCATCAATCATTGGTAAAAATTCTGTGGCAGGTTGGCATAGAAGACACGTATTTCCCTGAAAATGTACAAATAACATTAATGAGAAATATTATATTGTTAGTATAATGTGTATAAGAATATTATTTACTAAAAATAGAAAGTGGTAATCTCTTGGCATCATTTCAATTATCCTTTTCCAATTTAAAGAATCATTGTCCCTTTCTCAATCCAAAAAATTAATGCCCCATCACCAAAGTTTGATCATATAGCTCAACATTACCTAGAAATGACAATATGACATCATTATATATTTAGTGAAATTTCTCACAAATTATTTCTACCTTTTTTTTTTCTTTTATATATATATATATATATATATATATATATATATATATATATATATATATATAGTATTCCAACAGTTTTTAGTTTGTTGAAAAACTAAGCTATTTTTTTTAGTACTAATGATTCTGTTATATTGTAGTATTTGTTCATACATATTTTATCATCTTCACCAGGACTATGTGGTCCAATGGTATCCGGGTTGGACTTTCACTTGGAAGGTTGTGAGTTTGAGCCTCAGTGGAGGTGTCATTAGCTTGCATTGTAATAGAGCTAGTAGCATTCAAAAAAAGAAAAAAAATATTTTATCATCTTCAAACATGTGACCTCTCATTTGAGAGCTAGAACCACTCAACTACAAGGTCTTTAGCTGGAAAAATTAATTGATTAGTTAGTAATGTTTACCTTTTCATAGTTGTGTCCTTTGACTGGTCCCTTGATGTCCATGCCATGGCTTCCAGCATAGTAAAGCTCTGATAGTTTTACGAATTTGTAAACCTAAAAATACATACACACAAACATAAGTAAAACAAATACTATACCGGCCAACTATTCGAGAGTGTGTACCTTACAAAAAAAAATCGTATATATATAACAAGTTCCAGTGTTTGACCGAATTATGCATGTGTATATACCTTAGATCTGCACCTCCCAGTGACTATTGCTGTGGGGAAATGCTTTGCTACATCTCTCACTGCTTCTCTCATCTAAAATACAAAATTAAAATTTAAAAACATGGAAACATAAGATCATTAAATAATTTTGGATCAATTCGAGATTAGTTTCATATGATAGAATGCTCGATTAACTCACCTCTTTAGTCATGAACGCTTTGTCAGGGTCCTCAACAATGGGAGAAAGGGTGCCATCATAGTCCAGAAACATTACTATTTGTTTTCCTTTAGAAGCTTCGGCTATGCGATCAAACATCCTCAAAGCAGACGGATAACGAAGCTGCTTCAATCCATTCCGACAACATCGTAACAAAAACAAAAACAAAATAGAAGTATATATACATATATATTCTGAACATATATAGAAACTTACAGCCCAAGAATTGTTATAATAATCCTGGGAGGATGTCTGGGTCGGCGACGAATCCCTCATGGAGTCCAGCAATGTCGGGCTAAGCATGGCGGTGGCCGGAACGGCAACCGCCAGCAGGTCGAGACGGCGGCGGCGAGGGTCTGGTTTTTTATCTGCAGACAGAACTGCCACAGTATTATTGTGGTTAGTCATATCTTCTTGAATACAATACAATCGCCCTGGTTCTTCTGTGGGTATATATATATATATATAAAGAGGCATCGATGAAATTGCATGTGAAAGTACAGGAAAGATGAATGATGTCTCCGTACAGAAAGTCAAGAAGACATTATAAGTAATTGGAAAAGGAATATGAAACGTAAGTTACCTCGAAATGTCTAGGAATTGAAACGGAGATTATATTGGTCGTCAAAGACTTTATTTGGGTTTTGAAGGAGGGAAAATCAAGAAAGTTGGTAATGGCGTATTAATATTATTATTATTATTGTACGTGCAGAATGGGAATGGAAGAAAACAGACAAATTAAAATTAAAGAAAAGCAGACTGAGTAACAAGTGGTCAGGGGGGAAGGGGTGAATGTGTTGTCAATTTATAAGTTAGTCAGCAGTCACAGATCAGAGGAAGCATCTCTCCACTCTCCTACCACTTTTCATTGCTTTCAATTTTCAAATTAACTACTTTCACTCATAATCTCACATAGACTTAACTCACTAATTCAATAGACACTATTTAGGACAAAAGACCAAGATTCAAAACTCAACAGCAGCAGTGTGACGATTATGTCCAAAACCCCTTGTGCACACGGATAATTTAGCCATGTTTGTTGAACCAACATCCTCCCAAATGCTTTATCAGACCGGTGTGTAGGAGGCATTTGGGGTTGGGAGTTCAACATCTGGGGCAAAAGATCAAGATTCAAAACTCAACAGCAGCGACAGTGTAGGGATTATGTCCAAAATCTCTTGTGCACACATACAATTTAACCATGTTTGCTGAGTCAACATCCTCCCAAATGCTCATATGTTGGAGTGTGGGAGGTTTTTAGGTTGGGATTCAACATTTGGGGTAGGAGGGCTTTTACTGTCTTTTCTTAGAGACTCAGGAAATGAAGTAAAGTACGAGATGCTTGTACATATTCACAACAAGGCTAATTTTGTACTCTACACCTAATAATCTTGAGAGCTTTCATGATCATTTGTTAAAGTTTTTATGGATGAAGTAAATTACGGGTTGTGACACTCAATCTATTAGCTAGTGTTCTCTCTTTTGCAGGCAAGCCAATAGAATTTGCATGTAACTAATATTATATTAATAGACACTCCGTGCATGTGGAGTGTAATTTATTATCATATTTACATGGATGTATTTATAAAATTAAAAAAAGCAAGTTGCATACTAGCTATAATTACACTTTATAAATAATTGAGTTTGCACGCGAGCTTTATATATATATATATATATATATATATATATATATATATATATATATATATATATATATATATATATATATATATATATATATATATATATATATATAAACTTTTCATGCAATATGGTCAAGTTGATGGTAGTGGGGTAGTACCCATTTGTTTGATGTTATGATTTTTTATTTTTTATTTTTATTTTTTAAAAAAAAAACCACCATTGTAGGTAAATGAGAGATGGAGATATTTATTTGTTTTTTTCTGGACTCTTATATATATATATATATATTAGCTTTGTTGGGATTAGGATTTGAAAGGTGGTGGTGTATGCCCATCATTATACCATTCCGTAGATCATGTCTACCGTATTATACTATCAAATAATAAACCTTCATTACTCAAATAATGTACATTCAATATATTAAAAAAAATTATTACAATGTGAATCATGGTTCATAATATAATTTGCCAGTGTATGCCCTACAGACCGATAGAGAAAGTAAAATGCAAGATGTGTCTCAATTAGCCTATCGATTTTGATAAGATTTGGACTATGCACCATTCAGATACTATAACAAAGCAAAATTTATAAACTTATTTAAAGTTAGTTCACTAGTTGAGGTACATCGTGGGACAACCCTTCATCAATTTCAGGTTGCATGCTTGCTTGATTATTGACACATAGAAAAGACAAAACCAATTAAGGTGGGCTAGGGTATTTAGTACCTCATACAATAATGTTACTAATGTTATTGGTGCTGGCATGGGAGTAGTACCACTAGCTCCAGTCTGAACTACACCCCACAACCATAGCATACATTAAGGAGGGGAAGACAGCTCTTTAGCTCCATCGCAATAATGTTGCAGGTTACTCCTCCATATCAGTAAGGTACTCGGGTCTACAATATATCAATCGAAGGGTGAGAATTTACTTTGACCCGATCCAAATCTAAAGTAGACTCACATATATTATTTATACTACAAAATAACACTTAACACAGGGCGTTTGGTTGGAGGGAGGGAATTATGTGGGAAAGGAATTGTAATTCCATGGGAGTTGAATTATTGGGAATAAAGTGGGAATTTAAATTCCAGTGTTTGGTTGACAGGAATAAAATTACTGGGAATTTCAATTCCAATGTTTGGTATACATGGGAATTGAAAGGGAATAAGTAGTACAAAGTCAAAAATGTCCATTATTGTTGTTAGACATTAATTTTATGTTAAAAAAGGAATGGGTAATTTTGACTCATCACTATCTTTTTTTCCCAGGAATTAAAATACCAGGGGGGACATGGGATTTTAATTCCATGAAAATGGGGGAATTGCAATTCCATGGAATTGCAATTCCCTCCAACCAAACTACAGAATTTAATGGTCTTTGGAATTAGGTGGGAATTAAGTGGGAAGGGAATTTAAAATCCCTCCAACCAAACGCCCTGTAAATGTCATTTTATCCAACCAACATGGTTGATGTGGTGGTTCAGTACCTTGTCCTTTAAGCATGAGGTTGGTGGTTTAATTTGAACCTTACTCATGTGAATGAACTGAACCATTTGACGAGTCCCTTACCACTTAGTGTGTTGATAGTGGAATACCTTTGGGCAATAAAAAAAATATTATTTTATGCTAAAAATTTCAACATTAGATTCTTACAATATATATATATATATATATATATATATATATATATATATATATATATATATATATTGTAATCATGATATATCTTGCAATTTACTTTGTCTGTCGATTCAAGGGTAAAAATGGTTATTAGCTACTGATATATTATTGAGAAGAAATAGTAAAGTTCCTTGAATTGGGCGGTGTACAAGTGGGTGTGTGTCATTTTCACAGTGATAATTATATAATGGGATGGTGCCAATTAACGTTGTCAATTTCCAACATTGTAAAGGACGTACGAAACGGGCATGCATCCCATTCATCTCATAATACCAACGTAACACTATTCAATTCACCCATTGCCCCTGAAAATTGCTGTTAAACCAGGGGCCCTATATACTATACGGTACGTAATGAACAGCAAATCGGCTGCATCAAAACCACCACCCATTGAAATTCAATTCCTATATGTGCATATTATATTCAATTCAATGTTGAACATGAAATGTTTGGCTTGGTTGGTAAGCTTCTAACGAAAAGTTGAATCCTCAAACTCTAGCTTGACAGAGCATTTGAGATGATGTAAATTACGGTGACTGACACAGCAGACAGGATCAAATATCGGTGCGCATAAGAGATATGTCCACTTTGAGCATAATTTCCACACTGCCGCCAGGGACGGAGCCAAAGGGGGTTGGGGGCAGCTACCCCCTCCCCCACCCCATATATAACCTTTGTATGTATATATGTATATATAGTACAAGTTTTAGTATTAGTATAAAGAAACAGATAAATGTTAATCAGAAGTGGGTTAGATTAGTTGGCAAAACACATGTTTGGTTACAATGAAGGTCCAGGTTTCTGTTGGCTCCTTTAATAGTTTTCATTCTTTTATATTAATAATGAGATGTGTAATTTATAATGTGTTCTCTATTCAAATTATTTTATCAAATTAATTATGTTTCAAATATTTTGTTAGGAATATTTTTATAAAATTTTGATGTGTTTTATTTTTCACATATATCCAACAATATTTATACCTATATTTCTTGGGTAATTTATTTTTATTTTTTCAAATTATCTCTTTTGTTTTTATGTTACACCTTCACTTGAAAAAAATTATGGACCCGTCCATGCTTTTTTGACCCCGCTCAACAGAATTCATGGTTCCGTCCCTGACTACCGTTGAGATTCTCCAATGTCTACTGTATTGAACCAGTGAACTTGATTGGTGCAAGCACTTGATTGGTAAGCTTTCCTAGCTTACTTGTGACTTTTACACGGTTAGTTTTGAGTGAATTTTCCGACATTAAATTTATGGCAGCATTTTGTCATTGAAACGTGATCAATATTTGTTTCTTCTTTGAATCTAAAAAGGAAAAGAATAAAGTGAACCCAGAAAAATGATTAATTCTGGCAAATATTTTTGGCAATACCGTATTAGAGTAGGTAAAATATAAAGAAAAAAGAATCGGAATACAGAACTTTCTAAAGTTGGTTGGCACCACAGTGCATAAATGTCCAAAGGAACCAAACGAGTTGTAGAAAGATGAAGCCATGGAATATAATCATATAACATTTGCTGAAAATTAAAAAAAAAAAAAATTTAAAAATGCAAGTATGGACCGACGGTGTATGTTTGTTTAATTTGCGTATTATTATAAGAAAAGTATATTCTAAAGATGGTGAAACGTTACCGTGTACTTTTGGCCAACATGTAACATAGACTTTGACCTTAATTACCTGAGTCATTTGTTTTATTTTCTTAGTCTTCTAAGGAATTTAGATCACAAAGATTCCTTCACACCCATCTACTTGTAAAATTCTTACCATGCATCCATGGTGATGAAGAATATTAGAGTGGGTCAAATAGATGGAGCATAATTTTCGTATGTAATTGTTACGAGTTTCACCACTGGAAATTATAGAATTTCCGACCACCTAAAAGTGATCTTAAATCAAGTTGAAAGTAAAAAGTGGTCGGAAATAACAACAAAGGTTTTTCTGAATACCAAAAGTGGTCAGAACAAGGCTTTTGATTTGATTTAAGATCAATTTCAGGTGGTCGGAAATTCCATAATTTCCAGTAGTGTTTGATTTTTGCTAACATTTTCTTAGTCAATTCCATCACATAGGATCTTTCTAGTGATCGAAATTTACCTCTCTTGGATGGTTAGCAGTATCGTCCTATCAGAATTAGAGACTAAAACTCAAATATTTAGGGATGAGAGAGCAAAGAGGGCCGAGGATGATTTCTTTTCCTACTAATAACAACCTCACAAATTATTATTCATATTTCTTAATTAGAAAAACTAAGCTCTCGCAACACATTCTTATACATTTTTTTTTTAATACGACATATGATATCTCAATCACTCTGAGATTAATTTGGACTCAATTTGAGTAGTGCACTCGCGCTAGTAGAGTTCAACTCTTACATACTCAAGTGAAAGTATGATTCAAAACTCTTTAACATGACATATCATGTACAAAAGTTAGTTTAAGATCATAGAAAAGATTAATCCCATGTGTGTTTGATGATTTCTTAAGAATCAATGCGAGAAGCATAATTAATTAATTAGCATTTTGGTTAATTAAACATGTGTTTTAGAGATGGTCAAAATCATGTGGGGGTTATGATTTATGAAGATTGGAGATGCTATGTTATTATGGTCATAAAGAGTTAGGTTTGAATCTTTGATTTTGGGGATTTTTGGAACCAAATGGGAATAACTTATAGCTAAAGAAACTCTAGCTTACTTGTGCTTCCAATCCCTTGCTAACTTGGAGCATCTCTATATTTGGTTGAAAACCTAACCTAAATTTATGTTTTTGAATCTTATACGTTTTCACATGTTTACAAACTTAGCTTATATATGAACCCTACATTTTCTTGTTGTTTTATATTCCAATGTTACATATTTTAATTTTAAGTAATAGTATACATTTATTAAATTATGTGTATAACAATGTTATAATTATAATATAATTTTAATTAGTGATCTGTTATCTAAAAGATTGCATCCTAATCTCGAGGGCTCTTATCTTCACATTTCAGATTTGGTGGAAGATGTTTATTGTGGGATGTGTCTCAATGTGACTCACAGCCCACAAGTTCTCCAAATGATGTACATTGGTATATGCAATAAGGCCAATTGCGTACCTTTTCTTGGTTGGAATCGAACACTGCATCCTATGACTCTATAGTATTTGAAGTGTGATGGACGTGTTTAAATTCAATCACAGTATTCAACACCCTTAAGTCTCAATAACACTATAATGGTCACCATGTGAATGTTTGATTCGTACTGTGCTACTGATAAAACAGTTTGGAATTGAAATATTTATAGGCACTAATATAACGAGCTCTTTGTAGTAATTGACACACTGAAGTATATCTGTGATTTATCTCTTTCACAAAAATTTAGAGTAGAGTTTGTGTATTGGGTGATTCAAGACTTTTTTTTTTTTTTTTTGAGAAACAACAAAACTAACTTTCATTATCAGAAAATAAAGAATTTACAATAAAAGGAGGAATATCAAATCAAGAAATACAACTAGACAAAAAACCGGTCTCCCTAGCAACCAGATGGGTGATTCTAGACGTTAGGGAATTAAAAACCTTTGGAATTGAGGTACAATTTCTAAGAATATTTATTTCAAATCACTTACAATATTCTATGTACATTTATACAATGAACTTTCGAAGCAATTACAATGGACATTCATAACAAGTTATGTCAAGTCAAGTCACCACCGACTTTCCACTGTCCGAATAATTTGGTCACACATTATTTAATGCAAAGATACGGCCCAATGGGACTATGACCAAACTTTGGGCTCTGCATATTTTGTGTGGCAGACCGCAGAGACTAATCATCTCGACCCAATTAGGCCCAAACACTAAGTTCTCCACAGTCCACTACGTTTTTTTTTTTTTTTTTTTTTTTTTTTAAAGTTACTCACTCTATTATATTATAATATATGCACACTAGTTAATACATCAATCGTTATACTATGGAATCGTGTCCACTTTGCAAGGTGTACACAATTCTATGTTCATAATTACTGAACTATAAGTTCATAATTATAAAGCTATACATTCATAATTTTTGAACTCTATATTCACAATTACAGAACTCTATGTTCATAATTATAAAGTTATCATAATTTTTGAATTTCATATTCACAATTATTGAATCTCTATATTCATAATTACAGAACTATATGTTCATAATTATGTTCACAATCCTATGTTCATAATCCTTGGTGTACTCTCATTTTATACTCAAAACTTTTACTCCATCTCTTCTTCTCCCAAAAGGTTGAATCTCCAACCCTAAAGGGGTGTTTGGTTGGATATAATTTAGTTGTAATTGAATTATAATTCAGTGAAGGATTTAATTACAGTGTTTGGTTGGAGGGAATTGCAATTCCATGGAATTGCAATTCAATGCTTTTGGGAAAGGAAAAAGTATAAGAAATGACAAAAATACCTTTGTTGATTGTTATTATTATTATTATTACACAAGGACATTTTAGTCTTTATACTATTTTTTCTTTCTCATCCCCAATAATTCTATTCTTCCATACCAAACAATGTAATTTGAATTCCTACCTTATTCTTTATCCACCGAATTATAATTTCTTTCCATCCTAATTTCTTCCTCCCAACCAAACACCCAGTAAGGGATCCCCACACTCCGACCCAACAGAGCATGTGAGAGGATGTAAATTACGGTGCGCACAACTTTTACTCCCTCCCACATGTTCGTGATGTAGACACTTTTCTGTGGACACATGATGAAAATAATCAATCATTGTTTGTCACCTCAGAGAATATAAGTAAGAGAGTAGAATTTGGGAGTATGCATAGTATAACTCTAATCATAATTATTAACAGTTTTGGAATTGTGTTCACCTTGTTTCACGGCATAATTTGCCTTAAAACATATAGGCTTTCCAAGTTATTCATATTTTGTGGGTCGAGGGCCTACAACATGAATTTCGTACTTAGATGATCATGAGTTTGATTTTTGATTTCTTGTTATACTTTTTCGGTTGAATTCGTCACACGGGGTCTTTCTAGTGCAGTTTTAGGCTATTTACTCCGGGACCGGGGTTTATACCTTTCATGTGTTGTTTGTAAGCTAATTATCTAAGAATGAGATTTACAAAATGCATACCTTTAAATAATGTTAATTCGTGTGCATTGTTCTCGACAAAGTCTTAACCTTCCCTTTCCCCTCTCCCACATTTTTGAAGAGAGGCAAACCCTTAAACAATGCAAGCGGTCCTTACCAATATTTAATATTTAATATTGAGGGTGTTTGGTAAATATTTAATATTGAGGGTGTTGGGTTAGTCGGCTGATAGTTAATAACATTAGCTGATTGTAGAAAAATATAAAATATACAACTAATTTACATGCAAAAAGACTTTGTTAATTTAAAAATTACTTTAAACAATTTTTTAAAATTTTAACATTTTGAAACAATGAAAACAAGTGATCGTAAGTTTGTAACTTTCAAGCCTTTCATTTTGGTCCTTAATCTTCACAAGAAAAGTCAACATGGTTAGAAAATTTGTCAATTAAATTCAAATAAAAACAATGATATTATTATTTATTATTATTTTTAAAAAATTTTAAAACTTAACCCAAATATGAAGAATCCCTACTTCAAAGTGAGGACAGACTCTCTCCTGTTGGATGTCACCCTGCATCTCATGTTTAATATTTTATTGAAATTGAACTTATTTATTTTAACTTCTTTTTTACAATATTATTGTACAATTATTTGCAATTTATTTGTTGTAATAATAGTAGGAAAAAAAACCATAGAATAGCAAACTGAACAATTATTATAACACCGAAATTCAAAATAAAATACAATATAGACACCAACATAAACACATTCTACCAAAAAAACATAAAATTCCCTGGTCTAGCCAAGACAAAAACCACTGGCTAGCCAGTTGAGGATCTTCCTAGTAATAACAATAACTACAAGGACTGACTCCATAATAATCAGCATGCTAAGGGCCTTCCCTGCAATTTTCAAAAATATCTTGCAGCCGGCCCCACCCTACACCATTCATCACGTGACCACATGTGACTTGGACCACTCCTTTTTTTTCCTTAAAAATAAAAAGAAAAACTAATTAAAATAAAAGACTAATTATAGAGATGCCCAATCAATCTCGTGAGATGGATATTTTTGAAGCTCCGAGAACATGTCCCACGTGGACTCTTCGTCCGTGAAATCCGGAAACGTTCGATCCGAAACGGGAGATGACCCGTCCGACCCGGAATCCGATCCGCAGATTTCGGGCACCGATCCGCTCGATCCAGAATCCGATCCGGAGTTTTCGGGTCCCGCTTCGGCTGGCTTGTCATCCTCCACGGCTTCTTCCTTGGGCTTTTGCGGCGGAGCCGGCTTGGACTTCTTGGAGTCGAGGCTCTTGTTCTCGGCTAAGCTCTGGCAGATGGCTTGCAGCTTGGCGTCGACGTTGGAGTGGAGCGGCTTGTACTCGCCGAAGTCGCCGCCGATGAGGGAGCCGTTGTGGCGCAGGTTAGGAAAGTTGAGCCGAGCCGAATCGCCTCGGAGCTTGTACGCCGCCTTGTCGTAGGCCAGCGCCGCCTCCTCCGCCGTGTCGAACGTCCCCAGCCAGAGGCGGGTACGGTTCTTGGGCAAACGGATCTCCGCCACCCATTTCCCCCAGTGGCGCTGCCTCACCCCTCGGTACAGCTTGGTCGGCTTTGGCGGCGCGTGAGCCACCTTCATCGGCACCGGCCTCGGCGCCAAAAAGCTCAAATTCCGGCGCTGCTGCGGCGGCCACTGGCTCTGAAACGGCGCAGAGCCCATCATTTGTTGCGCCTGCAGATCGATTTGGGTCTGAATCTGACGGACTTGTAACGGCGTCAACGGGTTAAGCCCGATAAAGCCCGACTGCCCAACCCCACAGCCCGAATAACCATTCTGAAACATGTGGGTTGTGGAGGTGGAGCAGCCATTAAAGCTCCCATAAGATCCATAAAATAAATCAGAAGAAGAAGAAGGCGACGGAGACGGTGACGGAGAAGCACTGATAAAAGGCTCAAGTGCTTCCATGAGATCCCCGCCGCCATTAAAAGGCTCTGAAGAATGAAAATCTACACCTATACTACTCCACAAATCCATGGTGGCAGCCATTAAAACAAGAAAATCAAGAGGGTCTTCAAATAACAACCCCTTTTTGTTATAAAAATCAAACCTTTGAGGGACAACTAATAAGCCCTCGTGCAGATCAGATCAGATGAAGAAAAAACACAGAAAATAATTAAAAAAGAAAACAGATCTCGATTCTGAAAACACCTGACTATTTTTCCAAAAACAGATTCTTGAAAAGCAGATGATTTGCAGAAAGGGATCAAAGAAGCGGGGGATTCAGAGAGGGGGGGAAGAAATTTTTACAGAAAAATCAGTGAAAATTTTCAAGAAAATCTTTTTGTTGTGTTAGTGAAGTGTGTGCGAGTGTGAGGAAAAACCAACACACTGTATCTATATATCTCAGCCTCACCTTTTTTGTGGGTTTTATCTCTTCATTTGCTATGGTTTATATAGATCCTAGGAAGTCATGTTTTTCGATTTTCTAAATCTACTGGTTAATCGCCATTTTGTTATCCTAATTTCACCTAATCTTGTGATGTCCGTCTAACCGGTTGACGCTAACGTCAACTTTCGTCACTCGGGGCGTGTAGCCGTATTGTATAGCGACGCCTGTAGGGTGTCTGGACACGTGTCCATCTGGTTCCACCCACCTGTCAGTTACCTTGGCTCCTCGCGTCTTGGATTCTGTTGCGTTTTCGGACTAAACGCGTTCGCACTACCTCCTCTTTTAGCCGTTACTTATTTTGTCATTTTCTCCCCCCACCCTCTTCTTTTTCTTTTTAATATATGACCCCCAACAATTATATTAGGTTTTTTTAAAAAATATTATATTAGGTTTTGATTAATAAAAATTAAATTAGTACAAAAATAATTTATTAAAATATTAATACCACTTCTTGTCTTCTAACTTTTTTTTTTTTTATATATTTTACAAGATTAATCTTATTTGAGGTAAGACCACGAAAAATAATAAAGCATTTCTTATAGAGCTAACTGAGACTTTAGAGAGTTGCAAAATACTTACTCACGAGATCCACTCTTGCCTTATAACATCAAAGAATGACAAAATAATTTCTCAAATGATGACAAAATACTTCCTCATTAGACTAAATAGATCCCAAATGATGTCAAAGTACTCTCTCATGGGCAAGATATGACCTCAAATGGAGGCAAAGTGATCGCTAATGAAGCTTGAGTAAGACCTCAAAAGGGGTGGTAAATTTTAAGGTAATTGTATTCTCATATCTTAAACACAACAATTTTGATTAAATTGAAAAAGACTAGTGATGGGCCGCGTCTTCTAACTATAGTGAAAAAAAAAAAAAAAAAAAAAAAAAAAAAAACTCAATAATTTGTATTGGTAATATTACTATAATGTCGGTGGTGTAATTATTCGTGTCGATACGATTTATGCGGACGAATTAGACTCCAAAAATTAATATAAAAACAAATATATTTAATTGATTGATAAGATTCAAACTCTTTTGTAAGAAAAAACAAATTAAATTAAATTAAATGAGGTCGATTGAATGAGACACAAAGCGAAAGGAGTTGACAATAGGAGTGCATTAAAAAAATATGCGATAAGAAAGAATAATTAGATTGTGGGGAGGCGTTGCGGCCTTAGCGAAAGAATACCCACAAGATTTCGAATATTTTTATTTGACTGGCTTAGATTATAATATCTTCAACAGTGTCACCGCTAATCAAATTTACTTTTTTTCAGTTGAGGCTTTAAATGACTATTTTTAGAGAATTTTTTGGATATATTATTTGGCACTGATCATGAGTTCATGACATTAAGCGAAGGAAGCCTCTAGATAACAGTGACTTTTATGCTACCCTTACATTAATTACTTAAAGATTTCTTCTTCTTGTTGTTTTTTTATGTAAATCACTATTCATAATGGATGCATTTTTTACCAAAAAAGAAGATAGAAACCCTTCAAACAAAAGCCAAGAATCAAATTGGTGGGGTTCGAAATGGACCCTCTGTGAAAAAATATAAGATCATCAATAAAGTTGGTTAGACTATTAGTTTGATAACCACAACATTTAAAGTTAGACTCTTAGTAGAAGCAACTTCAAAGTTAAACTCTTAATAGAAGCGACTTATTGGTCTTTTATTGGCCAACTATGGACAATCTAGAATGGTTTATTTATTTGTGGTCCTTTGCCAAATGCCTGAATTACAAGGCAAGATATTCTCGATGTACACGGTTGGGTAGTGAAGCTAGTAACTACGAGTTTCTCTCGTCACCCCAAAAAAAAAAAAGCTCCATTATTCCAATCTAACATATCTGTATATGCTTAGCAACATAATATGACAACATCATTGATTCAGATGTGACTCAAACCTGTGATATTCTATTTGGATGGACCACAGCGATATCATCAAATCACAAAGTCCTTGGCAGGGTTTGTAAACAAAGAATGAAATTATTTATAAGGAATGTGCATATTGGATAAGTTCTAGTGCTAGTGCTTTCTCAATTTAGTTTGCATGTCTTTGATGAATTCCCGAGAGAGCCCGACAGATGTTGTGAGAGTTCTTGAAGCTAAATTGGTTTATTGTTATTGGGGTTAACGGCCACCCACACACGGATGTATTGATTGGTGGGAGCAAAGTAACGTTCTCGACACGTCCTTAATTAATATGGTGGTTGGGATGGAGATATGAAGAGGCATGTGGTGATCGCTGAAGTGGTCAAACCCCATAGTGTACGTGACCCATACAGAAATAGATTTAAAGTAGGCAACTTTTGGAGTGTGCGTAAAGTATGTGTCCAGATATGGTTGGTGGCCTTTCAATAACAGTTGGAGCCACTTGCAAGTGATGTGCTCCCTTGCCCCACAAAGGGCCACATCCTTTTCAATTTTCTTGCCTCTAATTAAGATTGGGCAAGTTTTTCTTTGGTTTTGTGGCGTACACTGATGAGAGATTGGTTGCGTGAAAGACTAGGGGATTTGAAAAAAATGGCAACGTTGATAACATGTTGAAAGGACCACGGCATTAGAGGAAGTCTAGATAGGTATTATTATAGTTTCTGCGTTTGAACTCTATTAAGCTCCCGTATGTTCTGTCTGAAATTCCGATGAACAGAGCTTCAGTGTCGGGGCTGAAGGAGATCCCGGCGATTTCACCGAATAAGTCGATCTCCTGGCAGGTGACATAGTCGGACTGGGTGTCGAATATGTGCACGAAATCGGCTGGTTCAGCCATGCCCAAGAACCGGCCGTCTGGACTGAATTGGATTGCACGTATTGCGCCCATTCTTCCATTGAGAATGGCCAAAGATCGTGACAGGTTCCTGACGTCCCATAATCTGCAAGTGGTGTCTTGGTTCCCGGTGGCAAAAATTTGACCATTTGGGTGCCAGGCCGAAGCAAATGAATAGTCTAGGTGACCTTTAAGGTTGGCAATTACCTGTAAAGGGGAAGTCTTAGCAAATGCTCAACGGCATGTCACTTTAATTTGAAATGAAAGCAACGTATACTAACCTTTCCTGATTCAGCATCAGCAAGTAGACAATCGGGATCGTCTCCAACTACAGTAAGCATTTTACCGTCTGGGCTGGCAGAGATATTCTGTGACAGAATATGAACCCGTAGAAGTAATTATTAGGATTCAAAATATGTATTATAGATAAAAAGAAACAAATATAATATACTCACATTCACAGACCAAGGGAATGTGAAACAATTAAGACGGGCGAAGTTGTTGGCATCAAATACTCTAACTTGAGCATCATTATTCGCAGCCATAACCTTCACCGAGCCACTGAAAAAAATTGAGCCATGTCTCTTCGTTAGTCATTGTCCTTTTGGGTGATAAAATCCGAGGAATATAAACAAGTAACTTTACTTTGGTGCATGGCAAATGTCCACCGTGTTAGTTATAGCGTTCTCCCCCGTTGTAAGTTTAGTGCAAAAGGAAACGCCAGGTTTGTTTAGGTGCTACAAATTGCAAGAAACCACAAGATTAACACAAGAATAGCTGCTATGTCCCATTTGTGTATTTCTCCTAAATCTTCATACCTTGCAGATGAGCTCTCCTTGAAAACCACCTGCCACCATTAGATTGTCTTTAATGGTCATGGAGCACAGCTGCACTCTTGAGGGTGTCTGGCCCACAGATCCAGGGTATTTCTGAGTATAGCATTCAAATTTTTAGTGCCAGAAAGGGTGAGAACACTGTGAGTTTATATTGAGGAAAAAACAAATGATCTTCTACTTACCATTGTTGGCTCAAGTGATCCAGCCATATTAACCACTTCCTTTCCTCTTCTGAGAAGAGAAGACCAGTGCATGAAAGAGTAGTCTTGCACCAAATAAACATCATGTTTTGATGTTGACAACAAGAGGTTCCTTAGCTGTAACCAAAGAAACCCACTTGTCAGGAACAGCAGATAAATCATGTAAAAAACAAAAGACTACAGCAATAGCCCTTAACAAGCCATACTGTCTTGGAAGCAGTGGGTACAAAAATCTAAATAGAAGCTTATATGATTATGCAAAATGTTTGTGAAAATCCCTGGTATTAGAGTCAGAACTTAAAATATGAGATTGATCCTGACAGAAATGAACCCAAAATTCTTGATGGCCACAAAATAGGGGTTAGTTACTTCTATGTCATGTCCACTTGGATTTAAAAAAAAAAATGTCCCATCCTAACAAAGAATTGTCAAAAAGAATTTCAAACTTAGAGAACAGAAATTGTTGACTGGGTCAAGTAATTAAAGTCAGCATGGAAATCAGAAACTCAAATCCTAATCCTATACAACATAAAAAATCACAAGCTCTACAAATGTCAGAAGCCCACAGCTCATACTTAAAATAGAGTATACATAGAGGAACATCTCAAGTTATAGGGTGGGAACAACACTTCTAATCAAGATATAGAGTAATAGAAAAATGATATGGCAACCCAAAAGTTAAAGATAAGGAAACAAAACAGAATGCAAATGGATGGCACAATGTCAATTCAAACTAAAGAGAAATGAAACAAGAGAATAGATTGTATGTAGGACACAATATTTAAACAGATCACTTGATATCTTCCAGAAAAATGAAAACAACAATTTTGAGCTAGGCTGGCAATGAGATTGCAAAAAATGCCTTTGAAAATCTTATACGTTTCCCCATCATACCATATGGAAAATGTTCCTTAATGCGCCAGCCATGCCGCTCAGATCTAAACTGCCATCATGCTTCTAAAGCTGAAATGTGTGTATATATATATATATATACGTATATGAAATAGCAATTCCTCGAGATACAGGTTAATAACAACAATAACAAAAGGAATGAAACCTAGCTCATCCCAGACTACATTATAACTTAGACTTTCCCTCAGAATGAGAACTAAGAGATAAAGAATCACTAAACGCAGTACTGCTAATGCAAGATAATGCATTAAGATTCAGTCAGCCAAGATAACTATAGAAATAGCATCATTGAAACTATACATCCAATAAATGATAAATGCAGTGTTGACTGACTGAGAAAGTGAGAAGTAAAACTAAAACAATTAAAGGCTCCAACTATTGATATAGGACAGTACTTTTTCCCTCCATCTTACCAACTACATAGTAAACAATTCTTAGATTCCTCGTGGCAAAGACAATATTTAAAACTGATGGCAGTAGATACCAATTTAATTTTGAGACTGAGTTTAAGTTGTAAAACTGGTGGGGATTTGAAAGTCAAGATGAAATATAGTAATCTCATCTATGTTCTACACTAGTATCTAAATAGGTCCATAGAAAGCCAAGTTACGTACTTCACCTAAGCTTCTAATTCCAATAACTTGGCTTATAAAGACACCAACTTGTGATGCAACTTACTTGCTAGTATTTGGGACTGTACCTTCCTGAGCAAAGTGCTTGTAATAAAATAAATAATCATACTAAACACAGTGTAAAGTGTTTATGATCTGCAGAAAAAGTATTGAGTTAATACAAGTCCCAGTTCATAGTTACTTGAACCGGGCACAGAAAAGTACTTAGATTAAAAAAAAAAATTAAATATAAATGAATTAGTTTCAGGTAAGGAGTAGATTGGTACCCTTGCAAATTTGTAGCTTCAAAAAAATAATGTAAACATCATTTAATGGTCGGTGCTATTGGAAGCAACAAAATAGCAGAAAGCTCACTCAACAGATGGATCAATTATTAAGACACATTTAGTCAAATTGAGTCCAGAAATAGTATAATGATGAAAGCTTTTGGGATGGAGTAACCAACGAAAATATCAAAATTAGACGCAAGTAAATTCACCATCTTTGAGGCCACAAGAATCATCATCTGAAAATACTGGCCTCTGACAAAATTATTTCTGGAACTCCAAGGGTCAAGTTAGCAGTAAATAAAGCTAAAACTTTGAATTCAAAAGTATCATAGCACACAAAACTTCATACCTCCAAGAATGATAACTGCACAAAGTTAGTAGTATAAATAAAAAAAATATCCGTAAGGCTTAATTAGAGAAACAGCACCTGCAAAACTATTATTATTGGCATTTTAAAAGGAGGAAAAGAGGGAAGGGGTTAACAACATGCTAACAATGATAAGTCAAAGAAACCAATAATGTGTAAGAAGCTAATACTAAATGATACTATTGGAGGCAGGGACCATGTTTAACTGGTTGAAATGTAAAAGGCTACATGAATTAGCCCCACAGACAACATAGTATTCTGGGATCAACATATTTTCACATAATAAATTTTGTTGATTAATGATATCAATTTTCCAATCCATTCCTTACCACAGTTCATTCCATTTAACATTTTGTGATTGCAAAATTCTAAATATAGCATTATGGTTTATCACACAATACTTGGAAGACAAAGGAACTCATCGAGTACAAGCTGAGTATTTATTTCACCTGAAAGTGCACAATTGTTGGTTTGACAAGCCTTGTGTTGAACTGGAAGTCAAAGAAGCTGTGCCCTTTCACCACTTCCTTGTAGTCCTGGAATCACATAGGCATGTTTAGTCTCATGAAAGAAAATTCCAATCCAAACTCCAAACAGAAGACAGAATGGAAGTCAATCACTATTGCCTAAAAATGAAGGTTTGATTTAGAACAAGGCAAGCATGATGCAACCAGAGGAACTCTTGGAGAAAGGGGTACAAAAAGATGAATCACTGCCCCCTATACCTCAACTAGACTAAGTAACAAAATATTATTATTTTTTAATTAAAAATCTTTAGAATTAAAAAGCATTCTTTGTACTTCTAAGAAAAGCTTTACAAGGACAACACCAAGACTTCCACAGTAGAATCAAACCTTTTTAAGCTCCTCTCGAGAGCGCGAGAGGCTTTCATAGTTTTTGTATTGTTTCAACCTCGTTTCACGGTAATTCTCTCTGGTAAAATTGAAACGTTCCCACGGAATACCTTGGATATCCTTGCCATGTCTGGCTTCAAGAGCTGATGTATCGGTCACCGGATTACTCTGTGAATACAACATCGCTGAAATCATCATAGTCTAAACACTAAACAAATGTAAAGGACCAAAACAACATCCTAATATCAACTTCCATACTTTTCGTTGTCATTACCGTTTCAAAATCATCCTCAAAGTCAGAATCTCCAGAGTCCTCAACAACAGGCCACCGAGATTCGACCGTGCTGCCTTGAAATGGACTGTCATCAAAACCAGACACGTTATGGTAGTGATCAACCATGGACTCGTGCTCGCGGCTCCTATGAGTTTGCGCCATTGTCCAGAAATAACACTAAAAATATGTAATAAAGCTTTATTCATATTCATATTCATATTTATATTTAAAAAAAAAAAAACGGACTAGCATACAAACAGAAAAATCTAATCTGATTTAGCAAATATTCATAGCAGAAACAATTAGCCAGATAGAAAACGCTCAAAATTCCAGCAAAACAAAAATAAAAAACTAAATCGACGAATACGAATTTCAACTAACCTTGAAAAAACCGAAGCGAGCTAACGAAAGCTTTGAAGTTACGGAGAATTGAGGCTTTGAAACTAAGTAACTAACGCCGACGAAAGAGAGACAGAGTATGTTCGCAGGGACGGTTCAAAGAATTCCCGATCGGAAAACAACGCCGACTCCTTGGGAAATCGATCGCCGGAATCGAAGATTTGTACTACGAAGACGGATGCCAGTAGCAAACGGAGAGCTCCAGTGCTTGCCGCCGGTGAAGTACAGAACGTAATTATAGCGGTAAATCCTTGCAAGGAAGTTGGAGTGCGCGGTACACCCATATGGAAACCGAGACTATAATTAATCCGCGGGACCCACTCAAAGTGTAACGCTCAACTGATAAAAGGCGAACGTAAATGTTATATCAATGATATGGGATATAATATGAGTCGTGGACCCCGTGGTTATTTATGTTGATTATTATTGGTAAAAAAAAACTTTGTTGCAAATACAATTTGTTTTTTTTTTTTAAATAATGAAATGACAAATCATCGTTGGTCCACAATATGTAGGTCCCGCTGCTAGCTCAATGATGTGATGTGGACTTCTACTCACCACGTGGCTATGAATAAATGGTAGGTCTGCCACATCATTTTCTTTAGAGCTTTTAATCGATAACATTTTTTTTATTAAATTTTCAAGGTAAGAAGGATGATGTTTTTTTTCACTAAATTTGTAAGGCGGTGATGATTTTTTATATTAAAATACAAGTCATTTTTTTTCATAGACATCTCATGTTTTATGCGTGTTTACCATCATACTAGTGCGTGCCTCACATGGCATGCACACACAAACTCAACATAGTACCTAGATGCAAACAAAAACAAACATATGATACTCGTCATCATGCTTACATGTGTTTTTGCATGACAGGCACGCACATACACAAGTCATGCACGCACAAACACACGCAATGCAAATACATGGTTGCAACATACATCATCGCACTTTCATGCTTGCTTGCCACCATGTTCACGTCTACTTTGCATCGCTTAGACGTGCTCGTTACCATGCTCACATGTGCCTTACATGTCATGCATGCACAAACACACTATACTATCCAAAGCACACAAACACATGATGTTTGTCAGTGCTTACATGACATGCTCGCCACCATGCTCACATGTGCCTTACATGCCACACTACACATACACAAGTCATGTAGGCACAAACACACGCAATGCAAATACATGGTTGCAACATACACGATCGCACATTCATGCTTGCTTGCCACCATGTTCACGTCTACTTCGCATTGCTCAGACATGCTTGTCACCATGCACACATGTGCCTTACATGCCATGCATGCACAAACACGTCATACTATCCAAAGGCACACAAACACATGATGTTCGATAATTCGAGCATGCACAAAGACAACACTTCCAAAAGCACACAAACACACAATACTTGTCATCATGCTCACATGTGCTTTGCATGCCATACACGCATACAAACACTATGCACACATGTATGTATACATACTCTTTCATAAAATTAGTTTAAAATTGAATAAAATACCCCAATAAAAGTGATCAAGTAAGTTCATACTCATCACACAAGGTCTTTTTTGTGCGATTTACCACTCATGTGGTTGACACATTGCACACCCACGGATCTCACACGACTTAGATATGTAGATATATAGATATGTATGAATGTATTACATATACATATATATAATCAACTCTTGAGAGCATGTTTATCATTTTCCCTGCTAATATCTGCCATCAGCCTCTTATTGTAATGAACACATTATCTCTCACAGAAACCATTAAGAACAAATCAGAACTCAATTAAATGAATGTATGAAACAAAATTGCAGAAAATTTATTGTTTACTTAACAACACATATAGGCAATACTATAAAGCAGTTCACTAGGTGTCTTATTCAGGGCTGTATAGCACATTACAATCTATTTTCTTGCCAGATTAACAGATACAAAAAACACTGAAAACACTAGCTGACTCCTCTCTGTTGCTCCCATATTACACTAGTTTAAAAATGCAGTTCTATATCCAACGAGAATCGGCCCTGCATAAAGACGGATAAGAAAAGCATTAAGGATACATAATTTATTTGAAAGCAAAAACGATAAAGCAGTAGTTGACTAGTCATACCTCGCACCAGATCACTGTACGAACATGTCATCCAACTTTTGCCTGTATTGAGCTAAAGTCTGCAAAGACGGGGGGAAGGGATTGTCAACGGTGTCAAAGCATTGCACATAAGAATGTGGTTAAGAATGATGTTTCCCTCGTCAGACTTTGTTAACAAAGAGGAAATTAATGTTAAGAGTCCCACATTGATAAAATAAGAGAGAACATGAGTTCTAGTTAGTATGTATATTCTTGTATAAATAGGTGTATTCTTTTGGCTGAAATAAGAGAGAACATATGAGTTCATAAGGCCATGGGTTAGACTAGCTAATTGGTTGAATTCAATCTTTTAGTGTGGTTTGGCCCAGGTGTGATATAGCCCAGTTGAGTAACCATAGCCCAATCTTTGTTCATAAGAGTAAGGTGGCACAAATCTTGATTTTATTTTTGGGGACTACTTATAAACATCTCAATTAGAAAACTACAGCAAGGTGTACAAATGATGATTCAAGCTCGTTCAAATACATGGTAAAGTACTGTACCTTGGTGTAAGCATAAACCCCCGCCTCTGTTGGCCCTGCGGGGCTTCCCCTGCGAATAAACCTTCCCTCTTTGAAAATGTAAAGCATGGGAATTCCAGTCGAGAGTTCCAAGCTTATGACCTAACAACGAAAAAACACAAGGACTACTTATTGATCGGAAATGAAAAAGAAAAAAAGGGCACAAAATTTTTCAGAAAGCCGGAGATTCCACCTCTTCAGAAGTTAGCTTATCCAGGTACATAATGATAGATCTCAATGAATTTCCATGGGCAGCAATCATTACATTTTTCCCACTGTCGAGTTGTGGTACAATCTGCAACATTATACTTATGGGGTGAGATATAATGAAATAGAGGAAATGATTTGGTAAAGAAACACACAAATCTTCGTCTTACGTTCTCTTTAAAATAGGCAACAGCTCTTTCAGCACACATTTCCAAACTCTCACCATTCGGTGGAGGTATATCATAGCTGCGACGCCATTCGTGGACTTGCTCCTTCCCATACCTATCTGCTGTTTCCTGCTTATTAAGACCCTGCAATTCCCCATACCTACAAAGTAGTGCTCGTGTCATATCAAATGCTCCGAACATAACAAGCAGTAAGAAGATGGAGTGCAGAGTAAATATGCTTACATTCTTTCGTTTAATTGCCATGCTGTTACAACAGGGATGCACTGCTTGTTCGTCTCTTCACTAAAAATTTGACTCCATGATCTTGCCTGCTCGCTCTCATTATGTGTGATGATTGGCACCTGAATAAAAGTCGGAAATTATGAGCAAACTAAATCAAGGTATCTGTTCAATTATGTTATCCACACACCTTGAACTCTATTACACCAAAAAAATAAAGGAAAATGAACATTTTTGTATGGGTGACGAGGGAAACTATCAGCTACTACCCGAGGGTTTGCACTGGGTAAATCATGCCTTATGAGTTATGACCCTAGCTGACAAAGGACCACGAAGAGATAAACCAGCCTAGGTGATTTGGCTCAAACCAAGAAGGCCAATAAGCTGCTCCCGTTAGAAGTCAAACTTGTAACCTTGTCATTACCGAGTGAAAAGTCTTACCACATGTTTTTAGTTCAATAAGACATTTATTTATGAGATGCATACTATCTCCTAAAAAGACATTTTTCGTCCTCCAAAATGCAGTGCCTCGATAAATGGCCAGTGCAAGAAGTTTTACTGCAACATACCTTCTTGCGTCGGTGCTGGGTCATAGCCAGCATGGCAGTCATCTGTGCCCGAATCAAAGCAGATGTGTAGATCATGTCGACAGGTATGTTGCTGATTCGTCTCCCAGCTTCAATAGCCTCGTCCACGCCCTTTTTGGTCAAAGGCACATCAACACAACCAGTGAACAAGTTTTTCTCATTCCACATGGATTCTCCGTGCCTTATTAGGATCAAAGCAGCTTCCTCTGTAAAGATAAACAAAGAAAACGTCAAAGGGGTAGTACTAAATCGACTAATGGTAATGAATTCTGCAATCAACATGACATTACAATACGAGGTTCATGCTCAATTTATGTATTAAACAAAAAAAATAAAAACATGTCAAGGCTCAATTTCTCCTAAAATTCAAAATACAGCTTCATACTTGTTTTCTTCTTGGAATCATTTGTGGTGGTACTAGATGGAGAGGATATGACATCAAACATGGCTGTTTGAGACCCCGTGGCTTGAATTACACTGAAGCTTCGCTTCTTCAAGCAATGGCTCCCTCTCGCCCCGAATGCCACATCAACCCTAACGCCTTTCGAGATTAACTTCAACGAAGCAGCACTTCTAGAGTCCTGCTGGAAGCTAGAATGACTAATACACCCACCGGATTGAATTGCTCCAAGTACTTGGTATCCTGCTGTTGCCATTCTGAAAACTAAAACAACCATAAAAAGGGCTATAATTTCAGTGCCCATGAAACCACTGAAGCAAGCTCATTCAATAACAGCTGAGTATTATGTACTTCTAACTTCCTAAATGAATATGCACAAGTGAGAAACAGAAACCATTACATAATCAAATGTCCCACCTAAATTGCTCAAGTTTTCATCTAAAAACGCAAAACTCTTACCAATAAACAATCATACACAGGCAAATACAATGACAACAACAACAAAAAATCAAGTCTTTAAGAAAATAAGTTCTTGATCGAGATTAACAAACAGCTATTACAGATACAATAAGGAATCTACGAGAAAGGGCAACATTTAAATCCAAAAAACAATTGGAAAAAAAGAGAAAGAGAAATCAAGGAAACTCACATGAAGAAGGAGAAAAGGCGCAGGAAAGATTCGGGCGGGGAAGGGAATGATAAAGGAGAGATCTTGCTGGTTGTTGTGTATATATGGGGCAATGGCGGATTGGGTGCAAAAATGCGGATCGCGAAGAAACCGAGGCAGACAAAATTGATACTTGAGTTTATTCCGAGAAAAGTTGGCGGAGAAGAAGGAGGTAGACAGTGATTTGCAAGTCCGAAACCCCACACTTTCACGCAACGCCCAACCCAGCTGCGCCCTTTACATGCACTGGCAGTCGGGCAATTCTAGAGAGAGAGAGAAAGGTATATGCTTGAGAGTTTGAGAGATATCGCTTTCTTCCTAGGAAAGAACAGAAAAACGTCAAATTTTCTGCACTTTTTTGGATTGTTTCGCCAAGTGCCAAATTAGGGTTATATATATTAGAGAAGGTAACCATCTTTTTAGTCATTAGTATAATTGCTTTTTATCCGTAAAACTAATTATAATTCAACTTCAATTAAGACTCACATGAATCTTAATTCTAAATGGATAAAAAAATTTAATCCATACCTCTTTTGATCGGGTTTATAGTTTAACTAAATTGATCAAATAATTAATTTGATAGTCATATTTTTAAATTTGATTTTTTATAAATGTTATCTATTGACTTTCTTGATTTGAAAATTAATTAACTATAAATAATCTTAAAATGGTTTGAGGAACTGATAGATATTTGTTTTATTATTATTGTTGCCGTCATCTCCCTCTGATTGCAAGTCAATCAATCAAATAAAACCATCAAAAAATAATAATAATAATAATAATAATAATAAATTATAATTCAATATATAGTATCAAAGGATCCACAGGAAGTTTTCAAAATGACCTTTTGATGCCTTTTTGAGCCTAATGCCTCTTCACGCATATACAACTCAACTTTATTCTTCTTTTTTTTTTTTCCATATAAGAAGTTAAGAACATTGAAATTTGTTAATTACTGAAATTTAATTAGAAAATTTGATCACTATTATTTAAGGTTTCGATCTCAAAAGTTGTAAATAGTATATAATATGCTCATGACACAAGTAAAATATGATTACAATATTTGATCTACTTATAGTTATTCAGAATAGTTGAAATCTAATTTTACCATTCAAATAGGTGTAAGATGCATTGAATGATGGAATAAGAATTATTTTTTGTCGCTAAATTTCTACTTGTTTTTTTTTTTCCTAATTTTCTAAGGAGTTTTGGAACGTATTACCATAATAACATATGTTTAGAAAGTTTGCATTATATCCAGAAATATGTGATTGAGTGAAAAGAGGACAATTCTCATCATAAAAGTGTCACGAGTTTGATTATTGTCAACACCTTTCGGTCGAGTCAGTGACTTGCAAGCTTCGTCAAAAGTAACATATGATATACATAAACGCTGAGTAGTCAAGTACAAAGCGAATAATTACTGAAAGTATCTAACGATAAGTGTTATCGTATTATGATTCAGAACAAATTCTCTGCCATACAAATTGAAGACTAAAATTTTGAATAGTAAAAAAAATGAATATAAAATATAAATTTGTATACTTCAAGTATAAAGGTGTTGGGATCATGAATTTCACCTAACACCTCTTCGCAGGGCTAAAGAATCCAACCAACAAAATTTGATGAAAATACCTAACAAAACACACCTCTTCAAACGCCGCATTTAGTTTTAGCGTATCACCTAACTCGCACGTGACTCGTCACATCACGTGCTAATTGAAAATGGGTAACAGTTTTAACCAACTACCCACCACACCACCTTACTTTGACAGTTGACTACTAGATTTTGTCAATATGGACAGCTGCACTTCTGCAGCCTCCTCCCAAACAATCATATTCCTTCTGACCCACAAGGATATTCCAGGTTAACCGGAAGCTGGTGAAGAGCCAATTTCAATAATTTTGAAACTAGAAGTCGGGTTATTGGACGGAGGTTATAGTCTGAAAGTGTCAAGTTTAGCCTCTTACATTTTGAAAATGTGGTCATATAATGAAAATAAAATTAGTCTTCTTTATGAGAACTATAACTACTTTTGACGTAGTGGTAAGCACTTTATCATAACAAGTGATAACCGAGTCATGTGTGTGTTTGAGTCTTGACCAGTGTTGCAAAAATCGCGCTTAGGCGCTAGGCGGTCGGCCTCCTAGGCGCCCTAGGCAGTCCCCAGGCGCCTAGCGATTTTTTCAACATTGGTCTTGACTTCCAACAAAAATAAAGACTTGCAGGTCCTCAGGAAATTGTCCCTCTTAAGCTAGCTTGTAAGCACGACCAGACCTCCGCTCCGCGATTGAACTAACTTCTATAACTTTGTCTCATTGTCTATTTGCTACCCCAACTACTGTCTGCTTGAATGGTTAGCACGACCAGACCTCCGTTATTGAGCTAACTTTTGTATTGAAGTTAGAGTCACGTTGTCTCGACTTGTTATCCCAACCTTTGGATGGCGAAATTCTTATTCTTCTTCTTCTTATCGTCCCACTGCATCCATCATATAGTATGTGAGTGTTAATGTTAGTTGTTGATAGATAGTATTATGTATGCCTTAATTTCAACAGCTTGCAATCATTGTTGTATTTTGTTGGTTTAAACATGACTACTTGCTATTGCAGTAAGTTTATGAATCCTGTAGGATTGATCTGTTGAAGAACATTTTTTAATATTCCCATTCCATCTTCTTTTCACATATTTAATGTGTTTCATCTCAATTAAAATGTTTATAATTTGATAGTTGGATTGAACATATTTTTGACATGTGATTTAATGATTTACTCTGATGTCAAATTAAAGCATGTACTTAATCTAAACTAAAAGTCTAAATTGATAATTGGATTGCACATATATTTTATATATTACTCTGTATATATGTTCAACATACATATAACTATAGCTTCTTGGAGGCAAATGATGAAATGGTTAACAGTTTCTTGTATTTCATTGCTAGTGATTGGGCTATGGGGTATGGGCTTACTGGGCTAGGCATTGTTGAGAGCCCAAAGAAATAAATAATAAAATAAGGGAAAGGGTGTGGAATTGGTCTTGGGGTTTTTGGGTCAAGGGACTTGGGCTTGGGGGAAGGGAGGAAGGAGGGCTCATCAAGTGAAAGGAGCAATCATTATTGTGTGGACCATATTATCAAATAATGTACATTCTGTATATAAATAATGTACTTTTAGTATATTAAAAATGTACATTATATTCAAGAAAAGTACATTATTTTGTATAATGTACATTAAATACATAAATAATATATTTTTAGTATATTAAAAAAGTACTTTTTATTATGGTCCACACAATAATTTACCGTGAAAGGAGGAGAGAGGATAGATGGGGTATGGCCGGCTAGCAGGATGGCCCGTCATGCACCCATGGCTGAGGCGTGATTGAGTGAGTCTTATCACATGATTTAGTAACTTTTTAGGTGGAAGGATCAGTGTTTAGTACCAACAAGAGGATGAAACTTTCATACTATGACAGACAAAACCCGATGTTCATAAAAGGGTAAAACTCGCATACTACAGTTGACAAGATTTGATATGGGAACCAACTAATTAAATTACTTATGAAGTTATTTTGTAAATTAATGAATATTACTTTATATTATTATCATTAACCTATAAAGTGATCTGTAATCATTAGTTGAATGTATGTACTTAGTAAACTCGCTATTGGGCACTATTATAGCATTATGGTCCAGAAGGGCAAAGTAGCTTTACATAAAGTATATGCACAAAATATCTACTCTTTTGGCTTTGGGTGCAGACAATTTCGCCATCAACCTAACTGTTCTTCCTTCATGAATTAAGAATCTTTGATTGGACCACGCCACCAGCTGATCACAAGGGCTTTATTTGTGTGTAACAATTAATATGATTATTTTATTCTTAATTATACTAATATTTTCATATTGTAGTTCTTATTTATCAATTTTAGTTCTCATATTAAAATTTTTGCTTGAATACAATGGAGAACCTCACGTATCACACCTATACTAAAAAAATTACCATGAATACGATTTTTATGAACATTTTAATTTCGATTATTAAATTATAGTAGTTAAATTTAGTTTTCGGTTATCAAACCATTGGTTTCAATGAAGAAATTCTCAAATGCATCAACAACTGGCATAATTTAAAGGTATAAAACAATAAATCATTTTACTTGTATCATTGCTGAGCTTTCCGACAGAGATTTTCATTTGAACTTATTTATACAAGTTAATGAGGATTTCTTAGAAATGATAATAACAACTATTTGTACTAGTAAGTTTACTTGCATTTTAAAAAAAAATTAAAATAAAATTATGTTAAGAGTAAAACTCAAACTCTGCAGGCACCGTGCTAAAGCGTTATGATCCCGGAAATAAAAGT
This sequence comes from Ipomoea nil, assembly GCF_001879475.1. Classification (NCBI taxonomy): domain Eukaryota; kingdom Viridiplantae; phylum Streptophyta; class Magnoliopsida; order Solanales; family Convolvulaceae; genus Ipomoea; species Ipomoea nil. The sequence continues at coordinate 1,148,998 of NW_017618587.1, read as the reverse complement.
TAAATTATGCTAGCATAGTTCGAGCAAAATCTAAATTAGTTTCATAGTAACCTGGTGTTGTATTCAAAAAAAAAAAAAAAAAAAGTTAGGGTGGAGTTAATAAGTTAGTGATATCTAGCTCAATGCATTTATTGTACCAAACCTATTATTAGTGGGTTCAAAATGAATTGAGTTTTGTGTCGCTATAGTCTGAATTCGTAATACTTTGCATTTAGAATAATGTATAATGTACTTTATATGTTAGAATAATGAAATTTTTGGCTTAAAATAACACATTTTATGAGTTAGAATAATGTGTTTTATATGTTAGAATAATGCATTTTATGAGTCAGAATAATATAATGTACTTTATGTGTTTTTGGACCGTGATCCACGCATTAATGATTGCATAAACCAAAGGTTGTGTTATGCACTGCAGTTTTCCGCCTAACAATCCAAAAAAATATGCAATTTTCACCTTATGGAGTTTACTTACTATTTCTTTGTCTATTTTCATTATGTTTACACTTGATTATATATAGATGACTCACACAAGTAATTGAAAAAAAAATGATCGATAATATTATTTAATGAAGAAAATATTGTGGCTCCACTATTTTTAGTCAATTGATGCACGCGGTAATAAGTGAAAAACATGACAAAAATGAAAAGAATTAGTATTGCCCAATAATTGATACCAAAAGTCCTAAAAATTTCGGAACCAACCTAACAAGTTGGAGTCTTGCACAATATTTAAATTGATAAATATCGACAAATACCATTATTCAAAATTCCAAATCTTAATTACAATCTCAATTGCACTGGTGAAATTCGTCACAAGAATTAAACATGTAATCTCTTAATTATAAAATTTCCATTTTAACCAAGACTTTATTGTCTACTTGATCATAAATTAACCACTCTCATTTAATAAAGAGTTCACACAATAATTAAATAAAAAATTAATATAATAATAACATATCAAAATAATTGTAACAATGAAATATATCATGATTCTTTTCAAATTTATATGACTCGGGGCTCTAGGCAATTATTGGGGACTTAGCAACCTTGTAGGAGTGTTGAGGTTACTATAAATTTTGTAAGTAAGCTGCAAGTTGAAGTATTTTGTTGGTTTAATGTATATATTATAAAATCAACACTCAATTTATGATTAAAAAGGAGGGAATAAAAAAAAGTCCACATAAAATTATTAGTTTAGTGAATAAGAAGATTCACTTAAGACTTGCTTTCAGCAGCAATGTAGGAATTTGAATATTTCTGCCACCAATATTGAAAATTTAAATTTGGGATTGCCTCATTATGCGCAGAAGTGTATGTAAAAATTTGACAAAAAAATATTGAGGTAAGCCTACCAATTGAGGGATTCTGTACGGCGGGTTTAATTTAGAGAGTGTAATTTTTTTTTATTTTCTTATATTTTTAATTACAAGAAAAATCTGCAATCACTGTCCAATGATGTACACGGGGTAAATCGTAAATTCCGCCCTTATGTCATAGCATGCAAACTATATAGGAGATGTAAACTGTATTAGAAATATTATGTATGATAAAGTCGACCAAACAAATGTTGATAATAATTAAACTCGTGATTTTTTTATATGTGAATTGTGCTCCGTCCACTCAATCACCTGTTTCGGGGAAATAGAGAGTTTCTTTGATTTCTAAACTTCTTGTCGTTTCATATAGGTAGAACCGTAGAAATTAATTTTCTTATTTTGTTACGTCATATTGTTGTTGAATGTCAATTGGAGATTTTCAACCAAAAAAATGGCAATAAATTTTTTGACAATTGGGCATCGACAAGTTTTATAGTCATTGGCCCCTTTTCTTAAAAGTTGCAGTAACGTACTTCACGGACAACAAGAAATTGCCCCATCACGACGTTAACACAATTCAACTATATGTTCGTCACTACAAGAAATTGCCCCAATTACTTAACATACTTCTTCATTTTTATTTGTCTATTTCAGGCTACCTTGTTTGATCTCACCTGGAGTTTCGATTAAGGATGTTTAGTCCACGTTATGTGTTTAGAAATTGTGATTGTATTACTTAATTAGAAAAATATTTCGATTAAGGATGATTAGTCCACGAGTTTTATTTTGTTCAATACATTTTCGGTTGAACACATTGCATTTGGACTTTACAGTGCAGTTTGTCTCTTTTGTGTGATTTGTGAATTATTATACATAAGCTAAGCAGAGTTTACCCAATGCACACTCTCGAGTATTTCTCTCTAAAAAAAAAAGAAATCAAAATGCATTTATGTAATAGATGTAACACAATCGTAATGTATTTTTTTAGTCACACTTGTGTGAGACTGTCTCAGGATCTTAATATGTGAGATTAGTCGAATCTAAGATAGTTGCTTGTTATTATTATGATATAAATTATAATACTTATGACAGAAAATTTAATATCAAATTAAAATAAATAAACAGTTACTACTTATAATAGATATTGTAATATTTATATGTAAAATTGGGATACTATTTAGAGTAAAATGATTGTTACTAATGATAAATGTTATAATACTTATAACTGAAATTGTGATACTTACAAAGTGTAATTATAATGTAAATATTGTAATACTTATATGTGAAATGTTACTTATAAAATAAATTGTAATACTTATTGTAAAAAAATTAATACCAATTTAAATTAAAAATAAACCGTTACTTATAATCAATATTGTAATACTTATATGTAAATTTGTGATACTATTTATAGTAAAATTGATTGTTAAATAATGATAAATATTATAATATAACTAAAATTGTGATACTTACACACTCAGTTGTTTACAACTTGATTTGTCTCACGGACAAAAATATGTGAGACAACATCACACAAATTTTTGCCATTTTTTTACATAATTATATTAATAGAAATTATATTGAATTGAATTTCTGCAATCATATTAATTGCAGGTCATTTTCCTTTGCCCAATTATGTAACTAATAATGAACTTATTTGTCCGTATCATATACAATGTTTTGGATAGTCACGGATTGAGACTCTTCGCCTCTTCAGTATATACAATTTTAATTAAAAATTATTCACAACTTTCTCTCAAGTCTCAATTACATTTGATATATATAAAGTTTCTACGACTTTATAAGAGAGGAGAGAACGATATATATAAAATAAATGGGAAGTTAAAAATAAATTAAAGTAAAAACGAAATTACACCAAAATTGTCCTTGTTTATTTGTCAATATAAAAAAAAATAATGTATAAAAATATATGATTTAAAAAATTCAAATTGAAATCATTTAAATAACACTATATTAAAAAAAATCAATTTTTAAAATAAATCTACATGTACATATTAATACTTTAGGTGCTTGTAATAATTTTCTTAGATAAAAAAATAGAGTGAGATCTGAGTTCTTGATTTAATCTAACGATGATTCATGGCCATTGGAATATCTCGATCTCTTCCAATGATAATTGAAACAAACGCACTCATTCATCATCATACCACTTTATATATAGGTGTTTCTTCACTCCTCACCACCAAGCTAGAAAAAAAGATATATAGAAGTGTAGACGTAAATTGTGTAAAACTATTAAGTGCATACAATGATAGGTAAAAGTAGACTTAAGAATACATGTACATATACCCTATGATATGTAAAAGTTTAATAGATTGAGAGAATAACTGTACTTTGTAGTTTTGCTTGGTGCACTTTTACATACACAATAATTTTACAAGAAAATTTGTTCTCACATGAACTGACCCGTGTGTGGTTGTGAGAAATGTATTTGATAGAAGGTTTTCGCTTTTCGATAGCCTTGCGTATTTTTGTCTTTAAAATAATAACTACACCCTTTTGATTGAGTCTACAACACAAGATCTTCGTAGTATAATTTACCTATTATGTATAATTTATAAATTATTTCACAAAAATAAAATTTATTCTGTTTACACCATCGAATAATAATTATAGATTTCCTTGTCATTCAAAAATAATAATTATTTACTGTCATATATTTTTAATTTTTTATGTCTTCTCCCAATAACATGGGAGGCAAGTGCACTCTTTTACTCACTCATCATCATCATCGTCATCACCATCAACGGTCCAGATTCTCTACCCACTCTCTGGCTCTCCCTTTATCTCCCCTCCCCTTCTCCAATCTCCCTCTCTCACTCCTCTTTCTCTCTCTAAAACCCTCTCCCCGCCTTCCATCTCCGCCGCTCCTCCGCCATCTAACACCCTCCACATATATCCATACATATAGATACAGACAGCCACAAGAGATCAGAGAGAGAAGGCGTAAAAAAATGTTGCTGGGGAAGAGGCCGAGGCCACCGATGAAAAGAACCACAAGCATGACGGAGTTTACGTTGGATCTAAACGCCGGCGGCGGCGGGCAAGCGTCCCAGGCTGCCGCCGCTTCCAACCCCGCTGCCGCCGCCCTAGATCAGCGCATCATGTCAGCCGCCACCGTCTCCGCTCGACCCCACCGCCGGAAATCCGCAGACTTCGTCGAAACCGCCCACTTCTTACGCGCGTGTTCCCTCTGTAAACGCCGCCTCATCCCCGGCCGTGACATCTATATGTACAGGTACATATATACATACACACATACTTTTGTAGCAGAATTAGGTTCTCGAGTTGAGTGTTTTGCGTTAATTGTATATACACATATTTTGTATATATGCATGCATATATAATTTCTCATATGTTTGATCATTTTAGAAAATTATTGTAGTTTCATTTTTTCAATGATTTATATTAACTTTCTTAATTTGAATCAGTTAGTTACGAGAAATTTAATCAGATTTAACTTCTCTTGATCTTTTATGAGTTAAGATTATAACCTAGTATCTTTTAATGAATTAATTAATGATAATTAATGTTTTTTTGTGTGTTTTTCAGAGGAGACAGTGCATTTTGCAGCCTAGAGTGTAGACAACAGCAGATGACACAAGACGAGAGAAAAGAGAAGTGTTCGTTGGTGGCATCTAAGAAGGAAGCCATGGCGGCGACCTCCGCCGCGGCCGCCACCGGATCGGAAGTCGTCGCCGCCACCGGCGAGAGCATCGCCGCCCTGTAGATTTAGTTAGCTGTATTAGTATTATTAGAAACTAGTGGACCGCAACATAAGGATCGATGACATGTGTGTATGTCCCCACATATATTGTTATTATTATTAGTACTACTATTATTATAATTATTATGTGTATTTTTATATATGGTGGGAATTTATACACTTTTTTTTGGAATGGTTTTTTTTTTTTTTTTTTCCTCAAGTTGGTCCAACTTGTAAAATTCAAAGCCTCAAGTGGCTTGTGTTATGGATGGGTTTGTGGATGAAAAATATTAATCTGTATGTTGTATGCCACTTATTATTCGATCTTGTAATTATATTAGTATAATTTTTTTTAATATTTTAATATGTGACATCATAAGTGATAAAATTGAGAACGAAAAAAAGAAGTGTAAGTAAAAAAAAAATACCATGTCATCATCAACATCAGTTTAGTAAGTTAGTACGTCCAAAATTTCTAACCATCTCATTATTAGATGGTTGTATTGGTTGACATCTCATATATCTATCAAAAGTGATCAAAAAGACCGTTTCGACCACAAATCCTAATTTTATGATCTAATCAATTTTTCGAGTCATACTAGTTGGACCTATAATATTATAAACTTGTTTAAGAATACTTCAACATCAACCCCCAATTTAATTTGTGTGTGTGTATATATATATATATATATATATATATATATATATATATAGGCTTCCTCTTCTTCTTTTTTGCTAACTAACCCGGCCATATTTCTCTACTTGGTTGGATCGGACTATATCTGAAACCTCGATCATCAACTGGCTGCTAATACGCCCATTAAGAAATAAACTGATTGAGGCGATTTACTCTTTCAAGATTCAATATCAAAATGTATACTTTTACACACATATAATTCAATCTAAACCTAAAACAGTAATGTTTGTGACAAGTTAAAAAACGATATAAAATCTCGATTATAATATTATATATTATCATATTTTGGGTATTGGACGGCGGTGTGCATGCAGTTTGAGAGATTCCCTCTCGATCTGATCCAGTGAAGTTTGCTTCTTCTCACTGTTGCAGAGACATGCCAGCTTAAGAACATCATTAAAGTAATATTATTATTGTTAATGGTGCTTTATTTTATTCTGATTTATGGAATTTATCAAATTATATTTAAACCAAGTTGTGATTTACAACTTTCTGCCATGAGATATTTTAGTTTTCCAAAGAAATACGGAGTAATAATTATTTTAATTTTTGAATGTATAAAGTAAAACCCTTAATACTGTATGTGGCAGTTAAAGTATATTTATATATAAATTCAATGATATGTTGCATCTCAAGTTGGTTATTATGATATCAAAATTAAATTAAAAGATATGTGTCGTTTCAATTAAGGCTATGTTTGGAAACCCGGAAAATGACTTCTGGAAGTCATTTTCCGAGTTTTTGGTGTTTGGCTACACTTGGAAAATCCAGTCAACGGAAAACATTTTCCGTTGACTGGGGAAAATGAGCCCAATTTGGCGGAAAATGACTTCCGCCAAATTTGGGCGGAAGTCGTTTTCCGCCTTTCTCTTTCGTTTTTTTTTTTTTTTTTTTTAAATCTGGCGGAACACAGTTCCGCCAGAAACCATAGCTATGGTTTCCGGCGAACCCAACTGGGTTCCGCCGGAAGCCATTTTTTTTTTTTTTTTTTTGTTTTAAAAATATAAAATGAATTTTTAATTCAAAATAAAATATTTAATTATACTATTCTACTCATTTTTCAGAAAATGAACCAAACACACCAAAACAGTTTTCCAAATGCAACCAAACACTGGAAAAGGAAAATATTTTCTGGAAAATGACTCATTTTCCAGAAACTATTTTCCAGAAGTCATTTTCCTGCTTTCCAAACGGACCCTAAGAGTATAAGTTGATATACTGCTCACCATGATCCTATCCTGTGACATTTTTTCAAGTAGAGGCATATATGTGTCAATTAAGCACATGGTGATTGACACATCCGTTATATTTTATAATTCAATATGAATAAAAATACGGATCAGTATAATTATAGTTGAACTCTAAAATTGTATATATATATATATATATATATATTAAAAAGTAATACTTCTTTTATATCATTAGAAGATACATTATATTCAAATTTCATAAAATACAAAATTATGGGCTTGATTTCTCCTTATATGAGTAAGAGCCTAACTCTATGGAAGTAAATTGTAACATGTGTCAAATCTGAATTAGTTTCACAGTGGTGATGATACCGGATATCGTATGTAACAACATTTATAAAACATAGAAAATAAATTTGAATATTATTCCATGTTTAAAAAACAAAAAAAATACTAGTAGGTTTGTTCCATAAATGCAAATGAAATTAAAAATAAATAAATAAATATTTTCTTGAAATTTATTTATTTTTGCACAGGAAAGCTACTATTCCATGCCTCCAGCTCACATGTTGGCCTAGAAACTAGAAAGCATCTTCTCATATATATATATATATATATATATTTGTTCAAATGTCTTGATTAATGATAGAGTTTTCATGATATATTTGTTGTATTAATATCTATGGCTGTATCATTTTAAAACAATAAAAAATAAAAAATTGTCTTAATTAAAGACTCATTTTAATGACTGTAATTATTGTTGAATTTACACACGATAGTATTATTCATTGAGGAGTTGTTTTGTCTGGCCATAGTGTGATGCAGAGTAGTCCCCACATTTCAATTTCATGTCCTGTACCAATATTTGTCATTCTTCAAGACAAACAAATACAAATTGAAATGATTGAAAATGAAATTAATTTGGTGTGTGTTGTGGAAAAAATAGCTTAAAATGACATAAAATGACATGTTAAGTGGTTATTTTGTGGTACAATTATCAGTGGGGTCCACTTTTGATTTGGGACGGGTCAAAGTGGATTCGGGTTCTTCGTAGTGAGACGAAGAGATTGATATATTGTATGCTCAAAACGGATAATGGGTGAATGAGATATTTGATTCTCAAAATAGACCCATTTGAGTTGGAAAATGAAGGGAAAAGTGAGCTTTTGTCCCACATTGATTTGGAAAGAGGATTTGACCCCCCTTTTATACAAGAGCTCTTTTGGAGCTTATAGAATTGTATAGCATAGAGGCTCTCTCACGCAGGGAGTGGTGATTTTGCAAATCAAATTCCAACAACTAGAAATGAGATAAAAAATGCTTGATTCAAGCCCGAGCTCTTGTGCGCGGGCAGTACCATCAGTTCTCTATGTTGTCCCTGAATTCATTTGTTACGGCCTGTTGGAGAGCTAATCCTTCAACCCTATATAAGAGAGGGTAGAGGCAAACGGCCTGTTGGAGAGCCAGCCCTATTAAAAGCTATTTAATCCTTCAACCCTATATAAGAGAGGGGCTATTTAATCCAGAATTTTTTAACACAACAAGAAACAAGAGCTCTTTCTAAGCTTACTGTGTTCAAAACCTTGCTCTGTTCGCCGGATTCCTTGTTTGGGTGCTCAAACATTGAATCACAAGCAAGTTTTATCCTTGGAAGCCTAGGCCACGAAACTCCTAGCATTTTTGGGAGGTGGCGAATAAGGTTTTAAGGAAAGAGTGATCGCTTGACTCTTGCAAAAACCCAACACCAAACACTAGCCAATTTCTCCATCTTCCTTCCATTGTTTTCCAGAAAAATAATAATCTTATTTATTGAATTATTATTTATTTTTCTACCAACATATCCAACATGTGTGTGTGTTACCATTTGTTCCGAATCCTCAAAAGTTATAACATTTTAATAGGAATAGTAGAACCACAACACTTTGCACCTTGTATTCCATCTTTTAAGGCCGTAAGTATACACACAACCCCTTTAATTTTGAACTCAAGTTTAAGTTATACCTTGACTGAAAGAGCATCGAAGGGTTGTAGCAAGGTCAAGTAGAGGTTATTTTTTATTTTATTATTTTTTTTTGGGAGGGGAGGGGGGATTACTATAGATTTATTCTGTTAAGATTGTCAATTAGAACAACCACACGTTGATACTAATCATATTTGTGTTGGGTAGAATTTCAAAGCATAAATTTGTGGTTAAATTGAAAGAGGTACACGTTTTCTTATCCACCCCCAATAAATTATGTAGTGGGCATATTTTGAATTCGAGTAGATATAGGTATTTGAATTCAATTCAACAAACCTTTGCCATATCCTAAGTAGTACGCCCAGACCCTAGTAGATAAGGTCGACAATTTCTCTATAATCTCACGGAGATCCTCGACCCCCTCTTCAATGGGGATGTGGATAAAAATTCAAGGAATACAGATGGATAAAAATTAAGAAGAATTGAACACTCAAGTACTAGACTAATATTTGATTTTAGTAGTTTGACTTAAGAATTTAATATTTTAATTTTTTATTTAAAAATTAAAATTTGAACTAATGTACTAGTTTGACCGAGATGAGTAATCCCCATGTCCAAAAATTTCCCGAACGGGAATGAACAAAATTTTCTATTCTAGTATTCCCCGGTGGCCAGTGGGGGTGGGGAGCGGGGCAGGGACATGGAGTGTACTCTCTGTCCCGTTGACATCCTTAAAACTCTAGTCACTTCAAAGACAAACCATTTTTTGATAATATAAATACTCATGCGTGAATTGCTTTTAACATATATAATAAATAATAAATTAACAACCACAAATAAATAACAAAGAATCTAGATGGGTAAAACACTTTGGAGTAATATAAATTAAAATATAACAACGAACAAACATATTTTCATCAGATATGGTCGGAATTAATCAAAGATATGCCCAAAGAACATTAATTTAATGATGTTATGATGTGTTAGAACAAAATAATGTTAGTAAGATAGGTATGGAGAAGCTACGATACAAATCAAAAGTTGGACATCCAATTGGAGGGAGAAGAATTTGTGATGAGATGCAATAATGTTAACAACATGGTGGGATGCTTCTTCCAACATTTTGAATTGCTTTATTCTTTATTTGATTCCCTCTTTGTTTGAGAACATAAAATTATATTCTTGTTCTTTTCTTTTCTTTTTTTCTAAAAGAATATTCACACATTCATATTTTATGTCCAATTGTTCAATTTATATACTCTTAAGGTTTGTCGTACGTATCATGTTCCATGCTAACATGGGTGTGTTCAAGAATTTAAATACTATAGGGAGTATTTTTTTTTTTTTTTTTTTGGATTATACGATAAGAATTAATTGTTATTACGCGATAGTGTATACTAGATAAATCATATTTTGCATATGTTAACATGATTGAATTTATAATATTTTTAAAAATTTTTTCATTGAATACTTGTAATTAACATATTATTGCTAGGCGAACACAATGAGAGTGTATATGAATATAGATACGTTCCATCATATTAAAATATGCTTTGTATGTTCTATTTAAATTAAAAATATTTTTGGGGTGTTTGGTAAATAATTGTTAGTTGATTGGGTTAGTGGGTTTGATTAGTTGATTGTAGAAAAATGTTTGGTAAATTAGTTGTTAGTTGTTAGAAAATTACTTTGAACATTTTTTTTTAAATTTTTTTGAATTTTAGAACAATAAGTTGTTAGAAAAAAACTAATTAATCAAACACTCATAATGATTGCTTAACAACTAATAGTGGTCAAATAATTCAAAATAATTTGTCATCCAATTTGTATTAAAATATATATATATATATATATATATATATATATATATATATATATATATATATATATATATATATATATATATATCTGCTCGCATGGGCTTAGCTCAATGGTTTCAGTGGACAGTATTTGGGATAAGAGACCAAGGTTTGAACCTCGGATTCCTTACGCGTACCGGCATTTGGCCTTGTTCGCTGAACCGATTGAGTCACCGTAATTTACATTTTTCCAAGTACTTTGACGGAGTTGGGGATTCAACATTTTGGGAGAAGAAAACAAAAATATCAGTTCCGTATGTGAATTGAATATTATAATGCAATTGAATTGTTTATAATAATAAATACAGATTTACTAATTTATACATTGATTATGGTCAAGACAACTAAGACTACTTTTTAAACATAATGTGTGTACTACGTTGCTTCCAAGGTTTGTATATGTGTGCTTGCCAATTATATTGCGCCTTTGCCCTCTGCTGTGGATTAGGAAACAAACAGGGACAATTACTTAATTAGTACGGAGTAATTTTTTTTTTTTTTGGAAAGCATAATACGGAGTAATTAATTATTGGAAATTGTACTTTGATTGTTTCCCACACAAAATTAAATATACTCTAAACATTTTGGGTTAAGGTTAATTATTATTGTTTCCGAAAGGTTGAATCTTCAACTCTAAAGGTCTTCATGCCCTAGCTGATAGAGCCGCATATGAGAGGATGTTGTTGTTGTTGTTGACTTGATCATATCACAAGTTTCTTCAACTAGAACTAGAAATCTAGAATTACACATTAAAACTAAGGAATAAGGGTCAAATAGGTCATCGAACTGCACAAGATAATGCAATTAGGCCACTGAACCTAAAAAATCAACAATCGGGTCCCTAAACTAACCAATTTCATACAAATCTTCCAATTTGTAGGTTTCCAACAAATTAACAGGTCATCCTCCCAAATTAATTATTTTTAAAAAAATAAAATTTAAAAATTAATTATTTAATTAATTAAAAAAAAAACAAAAACAGAAACGGCCGGAGACGAAGAAACTTCTTCGTCTCCGGCCAGTTTCTTCGTCTCCTCGGCCGGAGACGAAGAGTTTCTTCGTCTCCGGCAATGGAGACGAAGAGTTTCTTCTTCTCCATGGGGAGACGAAGAGTTTCTTCTTCTCCATGGGGAGACGAAGAGTTTCTTCGTCTCCGGCCGGGGAGACGAAGAAACTGGCCGGAGACGAAGAAGTTTCTTCGTCTCCGGCCGTTTCTGTTTTTTTTTTTTTTTTTAAATTAATTAAATAATTAATTTTTAAATTTTATTTTTTTAAAAATAATTAATTTGGGAGGATGACCTGTTAACCTGTTGGAAACCTACAAATTGGAAGATGTGTTTGAAATTGGTTAGTTTAGGGACCCGATTGTTGATTTTTTAGGTTCAGTGGCCTAATTGCATTATCTTGTGCAGTTCGATGACTTATTTGACCCTTATTCCTAAAACTAATTATATTTGTGTCGAGTTGGATCCCAATGAATAACAAAACACTCTGATCCCTTCATGACTGGGTGGCAAAGCACTCCCCTCATGGGGTTTAAGGTATGAGACTTTTGGTTAAGTTAAAAATGATCTGGCCAGTTTCATTTACAACCCCGTTTTTAGTACTATTGACTCTATTACGTACATTGTAGTATCTATCCATCTATACTTTCTCAACTTATTGAAACACAAAGAGTCAAAAAGTCAACACCACTTCCACTGATACTTGATCTCATGATATCTCATATAAGAGAATCACTACATGCAATCTGTACTTTTTCAACATGTTATTTCTGCTATTATTATTATTATTATTATTATTATTATTATTATTATTATTATTATTATTATTACAAATTAAAATAATATATAGTGGGTGGTAAATAATTGCATTGAAAAAACACAACCTGACGAGACCAAGTTGTGCAAGTGGGCATGTGTCCACTTCCAACGTTGTTGCTCAAATCTTATTTATTTAGTTTTCCTTACTAATTTAATGAATTGATTATGAGGTTTCATTAGTGTAGTCTAATGTCATGAATTACAACTAATGCGTATTTTTTAATCCCAATATCGGTGAGCTATCAGCTATATATGTCACCCCCTCCAAATATTCTTGCCTTCTGTCACTCTCTTTATCTTTTTTTTTTTCCCCCTAATTTTATTTTTGGAACCATATATTTTATTTGAACTAATTTCACTTTTGGTCCCACGACTTTAGAGGTTCTATCATTTTTGGTGCACAACTTTAAATTTTTTCAATTTTGGTGTCTAACTTTATTATTTTTATCAATTTTGGTCCTTTCGATCAAATTGACTGCGAAATATTGCCGGATTTTACATTTTAGGGGCAAAATCGTCATCCCAAGGAAAGATATTCAATATCTAAACAAAAGAAAAATCATGTTAAGAGAAATATAAGAGTTTGGCAATCGTCGATGCTATAAATCTCATAGATCTGTGTCTAGTTTCTGTCCGTCTTCTCAATTATTCTCATCGATCAAACACCTATAGATATGATTTTAGAGTGATTTTGTTTAGATATTGAAGATGTTTCCTTGGGATGACGATTTTACCCCTAAAAATATAAAATCCGGCAATATTTCGTCGTCAATTTGGTTGAAAGGACCAAAATTGATAAAAACAACAAAGTTAGGCACCAAAATTGAAAACTTTAAAAGTTGTGCACCAAAAGTGATAGATCCTCTAAAGTCGTGGGACCAAAACAGAAATTAATTCTATTTTATTATATTCTATGTATAGTATTTACTTACGTAGGAACAATAACAATAAATAAATAAATAAAGTTTGTGGGATGCGAGTTGATGAGATATACGGAGTGTATGTGACCATTTTCGACTATTTTAGATTGACATAATCAATAGTGCATTTCTTGATCTGCAAGACCGAGAGGTGGACCCTACTCGAACAAATAAGTCACATGTAGTGAAGTGTCATTTCCGTCATCGCACCAATCCAAATCTCTTCAATGCAGTCATGTGACACGACCATCTTGACTAGCATGTAGATGATAATTCAATAAGCTAAGTTTTGTATCTCATATTATTAGTACTATAGCTTCCTATATAACTAGGGTCATTACTCATGTCTCCCTATTACATAAGTTGTTTACATGTTCTAAAGGGGATGCAAACCTCAATTCCCCCACAAATCTATGTACCATATGTGGGCATGCATATAGACAAAATACAAAATTAAAGCATGCATGTATACATATGTACCTCCACACACACATGTATATATAATTCAAAAACACATTATTCAAAACTATTGCAGCAACTTGTGTAAACTCCAAAAACAACTTTGCCCATAATAACATGATTTTAGGATCTTAGGAGGTGGGTGTGTTTTGTCCACAAATGGTGAAGTTGGACAGTTTTCGTATCTTTCCACCCAATTATTTCTCACTCTCCCAAAACAAAATATGAGCGTGAATTGATGGGGTGGGGGGAGAAAATGACTTGCAATGAGGTGGGGTGGGGGGTAGGGCCACGTGGGGCCCTCAAGTCTCCAAAATTACATTTGTTTCCAACTTTACAACTAAGCAAGTCCTCTCATTGCTAGGTTTAGAGTCAATGTCAACCACTTGTTTCTTTCTTTCATCATTTGCATTATAATCCTTGGGGGGTTCCTACTTGTTTGGATTTGGCCCACACAAGTTTTGATTAGTGGGCCATATCTTGGCCATTGAAATTTCAAAGAGTCATTTTATTTATATTTATATATATAGAGAAATGATTAAGGTGTCGATCAGTAATAATATTTCTTGTATTATGTATTTAGTATCAGTCATAGTAAATGATGCAGTGACAATTTTGATGAATTTATATTAGAATACTGTAAAGACATTATTTTCATAATATATAATACAAATTTAAACGTTTTTTTTAGAATTATTTAACTTGTAATTAGTATAAGTAATATCAATAATATCGATCAACATCGTATCATAAGCTTTCTTATATATATATATATATATATATATATATATATATATATAATGTATGTATGTATGTATAAAATCCTCACATCACCAACTAGTTACTATTATTATTATTTTCCTTTCGAGGTAACCCATTGATTGCTTTGTTACTCACTTTGCCCAATTGAATTTTCCCAATGTTATTAATTAATAATATGATGTCAAGTTGTCAACTTTGGCTTACCAAACAGGCCCTACCCTCATTGAAGTCCTTTAATTTCTATGCAAAATCATTTTTAAATAGAATAAGGTTCAAATTGGCCCCTGAACGAAACGTGAAAGTGCAATTAGGTCCTTAAACGTAAAAAAAAAGTATAATTACCTCCCTCAACACCTCAAATATGTGCAATTTGACCTGATAGCAGGTTAACATCCCATCTAGCAGGTTGCATGTGTGACGTGGATGATGACTTGACATTTTTTTTTTTTTTTGGAAAGATGACTTCGCATTTTTATTTTTTTTGTTATTTCCTTCTTCTTTACAAAACAACAAACTCTAGCAGTTGTAATATTCCACCATCGATATCTTCTCTCAAATTTACAAGCAGGATAAATTTCATGAAAAAATATTCAATTTTACATAGTTATATTAACAACGAACAAGTTAATAGCTTTCACGGGCGTGGTTTGAGAATTTCTGATGCAGGTACACGATGAATGGAATTTCTGATGCAGGTTTTGGAAT
The DNA here is from genome assembly GCF_001879475.1 of Ipomoea nil. NCBI lineage: Eukaryota > Viridiplantae > Streptophyta > Magnoliopsida > Solanales > Convolvulaceae > Ipomoea > Ipomoea nil. The sequence goes on along the minus strand of NW_017618587.1, from coordinate 1,133,577 downwards.
TTCGATGCGTGATTTGGGAATTTCTATTGAAGCTTTGCCTTAATACACGGTGAGTGGAAGAAAATGAAATAAAAGGAAATTAAAAAATAATGCCAAGTCAGCATACACATCATCATATAACCGGTTGGATGGAATGTTAACCTGCTATTAGGTCAAATTGCACATATTTGAGATGTTAAGGGAAGTAATTGCACTTCTTTTACGTTCAGGAACCAAATTGCACTTTCACGTTTCGTTCAGGGGCCAATTTGGACCTTATTCCTTTTTAAATTTTACATTTTTATACTCTTAATATCCTTTTCTTTTGCAAATATGATGACATATCCGACTCATACTTTTTTATTCAAAAGTACATATGTATGCCACTAGGTTATAATAAGAAGATCACCGATCGTTATTTTTTTAGGCTAAAATTTTTGCTTGGTGGTAGAGAGAGAAAATAAGAGAGAAAAGTAGAGTTGATTATGAAATGTACATTTTTAGTGGGATACACACAAACACACACACTCTCTCTCCATATATATATATATATATATATATATATATATATATATATATATATATATTATATATATAAAATTAGGTTCTGTTGCGGTTAAGGTGTCCAGGTGCAATTGTGCGGTTTAATCTGGGCCATTCATCTCGCTTAAATCAACGTCCAGGATTACCAAAATTTTTTAAAAAAATGCGGTGGCAATTTTGTAATTTTTGCATCTAGGTCAAAATTAAGGTGAGCGGATCTGTGATTAATAATATATGCGTGAGGTTTGTGCGTAAGGTGCGTGAGGTTTGTGCTTAATGTGCGTGAGGTTGTGCTTGATGTGAGTAGTTGTTAAAACTTAAAGTCTGTGAGTTAATAATTAAAGTGCGTGAGTTTTGTGCTTAATGTGCGTGAGGTTGTGCTTAATGTGCGTGAGTTTTGTACTTAATGTGCGTGAGTTTGTGCTTAATGTCAATAGTTGTTGAAACTTAAAGTCTGTGAGTTAATATTTAAAGTGCGTGTGTTTTGTGCTTAATGTGTGTGAGGTTGTGCCTAATGTGTGTGAGTTTTGTACTTAATGTGCGTGAGTTTGTGCTTAAGATCTAACACTTAAGGTGCATGTTTCTATCACTTAAGGTGCGTCATTTTTAGCTTATGTTTCTTTCTTCCAGACATGCGTTTTTTTTTTTTTTTGTTTTTTTTTTTATTTTTTTTTATTTTTTTTTATTTTCATTGATTTGAGCCGTTGATCTAAATTTGATCAACAGCTCAGATCTAACCGCACAACCGCACGGGAAGCTATACCTGCACTTGAACCCTTCCCTATATATATATATATATATATATATATATATATATATATATATATATATATATATAATGTTGTGTTTCACGCACCAACACCATCGACTTCCTCTCTTCTTCTTCTTCTTCTTTTTTTTTTTTTTTTTTTTTTTAATATTTTTAATTTTCATTTTTTCTTTTATTTCTCTCTTAGTTGGCAAGTAAAAACCTAACACAAACAATTATAGGTATCAACCTATAACTTTAAGTTATACTGTTATAAATTCGACTGCTATCCTTTCAAATGTATTAAAAATAGCTCAAATTTATGGCCTTTGGAATCTATGAACTAATTAATTAGTGACTCAAAAGGATTTTTACTGTTTTTTTTTTTTTTTTGCTATGCGAGCAACCATTAATTAACCTATAAGGCTATAATTTATCAAGTTTGTTGCAAGGTAATTTTAGTTTTCTTGATTTTACCATCTTGCCCTTGAAATTAGTAGAGGTGCCGGACACTGAGACACCACCTAAAAGTGGAGGAAAGTACCAAATAAAAAATTAAAAAAAAAAAAAGATTTATGAGCTTCTTGTGCACATAAATGTATAATTTGATGATATGTTTTGAAACTATAATGATTTGATTTTCTTTTTTATGGGTGTATTCATGAGGTTTAGGATATCATCTACGAAGTTGGAAAACTTGAATTATTATTATTATTATTATTATTATTTTTTAAAGATTTCATTTCCATCTTTGGGCCATGTTACTGGGCCCAGAGTTTCTAATAACTATAATTCTAATTTATGTTGGCCAGTGTCGCTTGACTAGGCTGAATGGACTGTGGGATTTAACCCAATACTGGTGTCCAAGCCTCCTATGCAGTCTTTTCAAATTGGGCTTTCATTTGTTTTGGTTTTGGGCCCATTAGCTTTAGCTTCACACATGCCATTGCCTGGCAAATGCTTGGCAATTGTTATATCTAGGGGTGTTAGCGAATAGAACTTTCGACAAACTAGTTTGTTTGTGTTTGATAAGTGTTTTTATGTTCGTTTGTTAAGATAAATGAATATTAACAAATAAAATTTAGAGCTCAGTTAATAAATGAAAGAGCTTGAACAATTGTAAATTCGTTTACTAAGAGATCGTGAACAAACTCGTTTGTGTTTGTTTAATAATATTCGCAAACAAACTCGTTTATGTTCATTTAATAATGTTCGCGAACAAATTCATTTATGTTCGTTTAATAATATTTGCAAAAAAGCTCGTATATTCTTCATTTAATAATATTGACCAACATATTAATAAACACACATATATATATGTATATGGGTAATAAAGTAATTTTACTGTCTTAAGGTTTTTAACTCATCCGGTCCTTGCAGCCATCCTCATTCCTTCCTACTCTTCAAGGCTCAAGCTGCACCAAAAAAAAAAAAAAAAACTACTCTTCTGGCAGACAGCAGACCGCCGGCGACGTTCACGTGAAGCCACGTCCTCCGCCGCAGCAGACCGCAGCCTCCATCACCGCCGGCGACGTCCACGTACCTAGCACCGTGAAGCAGACCGCCGCAGCAGACAGAAGCCACGTCCAACACCGCCGAACCCACCAAGACCTGGTATTCTCCATGAGGATCTTAACTCTTTCACTTTTATTTATTTTTTTTTTATGTAATTTTGTTTTTCTATTCTGCTATTTCTTCTTTGTTAGTTTTTCATCTCAATTTCTAGTTCCTGTGTACACAATTTATAGTTTACTGTGATGTACCTAAGAGTAGAAATCAGAAATTGGGGAAGAAATTAGGGTTGAGGGGAAGAAGAAGAAGAGAGAAAAAGAATATGATTGTATTAATTCTCAGCATAAGAAACTCTTCCTCACTACTGGAAGCTAAATACAAACGAGTGACAGCTAATTTCATAACAAACTCACAACTTCTTCTCAGCAATTCTAACAGATGAACCTGCTGGAAGAAGACTACAAAAACGACGATACGTCTGGGAGAGGTGGTTTCAAACGGCAACGTATTGGCTGCTTTATTTAACGTATTTAAACTACTTCGTACAACTACACCGTTTTGATGTCCTTTATTTCTGCTGAATTCCCATCCGCTATCTTCCTTCCTTTTCCCCCTCTTTTCTTCCTATTTCTTCTCATGCCAGATTCCATAGCCATTACATTTACTTGATTCTCTCATTCACGTAAGCATATTCCTTTTTTGTTCCTGTACTTTTAAGGGTTAGGGTTCATTTGAAGGGAATCACGAATCAGTAGTGGTGGAAACTGAGGGAGTCAACAACATTAACTGGCTATGAGTTTGTGTAAAAGAGTATGTATGTGAAGTATTGTTGATTGTTTTCTGGATCTGAAGCTAAAAAGGAGTAATCTCTTTGTTTGTGTCTGTGTGTGTATTACTCTTTATATATAATATCAAGTAGCATACATATATATTTGTGATTATGGGTATATGTGTGTGATTATATAATTGATTTTGGGATTTCTGACTTTTCTACAAATGTATATGAAGCAGCACAATGAGGTGGAGCTATCTGGTCTTGGAATTCATGTTTATAATACACAAAATTCATGTTTATAATTCACATAAACACGATATAATAAACATGAATTTTGCGCATTATTAACATGAATTCTGTGTATTATATAGTTGAGAACACATAAACACTTAACACAATAAACTGAATTCGTGTTTATAATGCACAAAATTCATGTTTATTATATCGTGTTTATGTGTATGTGTATTATAAATATGAATTACATTATGAACACAAATTTTGTGCATTATAAACATAAATTATGTGTTTTGAGCCAGGGTCCATAGTGTACTGTGGCCCTAGTGCATGATTAAATGATTGATCGGGGGGACAAAGTTCAATACAGAGAGTTAGCTTGAAATCTAAGAGCATCATTAGCCGTGCTTACAATTTGTTCTCAACAAAATAGAGAAAATCTTTATTAAAAACAAAAGAAAACAAAAAAGATGGGCTCGGATACGTGACTATAGTTTTCTACTTTTCTCATACATCACCTGGCCCAAATTACAAAACCACTAACTCCTACTTTGAAAAATAGCGCGAGGGTTCTTCGCAAAATCTTTTGGTGCGATTTCTCTCTCCGTTGCTCGCGAACTACATCGCCGTCTCGGACATGGGAAAGAAGAAGACGAACAAGGCTAATGGCGATAGCCAATACTCTCCCTCCACCGTCTTCATTTCTAACTTGCCTTTCTCCTTTAGCAACACTGAGGTAGCTTCTATCATCCAACAATACAGCAGATATCTGTGTATATGCGTACATATATTTATATCTCAATTTGTTCAACTTCTACTTTTGTTTTGGTGATAAAACAGCTAGAACAAACGTTCAGTGAAGTTGGCCCCATCAGAAGATGCTTTTTAGTAACAAAAAAAGGTGAATGCTCGAATAATTATACCTAAACTACTGGAATGTGTATTGCAGATGTGTTGTTAATTGTTATGATTTTTGAACACGAAGCATATTCCTGATATAATTTATTTCATTTAATCATCTACATGTTATTCCTTCTAATTCAGTTTGCATTGAGCATTGTCACTCCTTATTTGCTAAATTTTGTTGACCTTTTTAGTAACAAAAAAAGGTGAATGCTCGAATAATTATACCTAAACTTCTGGAAAGTGTATTGCTGATGTGTTGTTATGATTTTTGAACGCGAAGCAGATTTCTGATATAATTTATTTCATTTAATCCTCTACATGTTATTCCTTCTTCTTCAGTTTGCATTGAGCATTGTCACTCCTTATATACTAAATTTTGTTGACCTTTTTAGTAAAAAAAAAAGGTGAATGCTCGAATAATTATACCTAAACTTCTGGAATGTGTATTGCTGATGTGTTGTTATAATTTCTGACTACGAAGCATATTTCTGATATAATTTATTTCATTTAATCATCTACATGTTATTCCTTCTGATTCAGTTTGCATTGAGCATTGTCACTCCTTATCTGCTAAATTTTGTTGACCTTTTTACTTTTCAGGGTCTACTGAACACCGAGGTTTTGGCTTTGTGCAATTGTAAGCCCTTGACCATTTTGCTACTGGTGTAATTCAGTAATTGCTATTACATGATTAAGTGCATCTGGAAATCCCCTAATTAGCCGTTGAAGTTTGAGTTCAACTTATGTTTTGGTTTTTGTTTGCAATTATAGTGCCTCAGTTGAAGACGCTGGTCGTGCTATTGAACTCAAAAATGGCTCAACAGTTGGAGGGAGAAAACTTGGAGTCAAGCATGCAATGCATCGGGCTCCTCTTGAACAGCGTCAATCAAAGGGAAGTCAAGGTTTGTGGTATATGTATCATAGATTGAATTATTTCATGTTGTATTAAATTTTAAGATTGATAATAAAATATAAGGAAATTTGAACTTTCTGGATGTTTATATTTGATGCAGACAAGGCTCCTCAGGAAAGGGATAGGGATGACACTTTGCCTGTTGAAATAGTCAAGCATGAACAAGATTCAAACTCTCAAGGAACAGGTTTGCAACTATGACATGTTACTTAATGTCATCAAAGATTACTATGGAGTAGTATTTATTATTTGACACTGTTGAGAGTATAGGTAACCCCAGAAAAAGGAAAGCTACAGTACTTTGCAGTGGTATGCCCGATGAAAAGAATTGTTCAGAAAAGCAGAGGTACTGACTGCTGAAGTTCTAACTCGATGCTGAAATTGAGTTGAAGCATTGCTGTTTGATGTAGATTGTGAAATGTTTTTCGATATTTTTGTTCTTATCTAACTTTTATCTCTTGTGATGTCCCTCATTTTATACAGGGTTGCTAGGACAGTCATAATTGGAGGTATTCTTAGTGCGAATATGGCAGCAGAAGTTCACCGTCTTGCCAAAGAGTGTGGCACAGTATGTTCTGTTACTTATCCTCTTCCCGAAGAAGAACTTGAATATAATGGTAATAATATTTGCATATTCTTCTTTCAGTTGTTGAGCATTTCATTTTCAATATTTATCTGACCAATCAATGTCGGTTATCAGAACTAAACATTATTTTAATTCTCAAGTAATCTGCTCTATTCATTTTTGAGTTAGGCTCTTACACTTCTGCAAATTTTTGTGTGAATTAGGGCTGGCTCAAGATGGTTGTAAAATGGGTGCTTCATCAGTGCTTTATACTAGTGTAAAATCAGCTCAAAGTTGTGTTGCAACCTTACATCAAAAAGAAATACATGGCGGGACTATTTGGGTGCGCCAACTTGGTGGAGAGGTAAAGTTGCCATTTTAGTAACATTGATTCAGAATATTTTCCGTAATCATACTCCACAAATTTGAATTGGGTGACTTTGAAGAATTATAAATTTTCAGCTTCAATCTCTTGTTCTCTCTTTTTTTTTTTTTTTTCCTCCTGGGTGCATTCTCTTTGGTGTTTTTAGCTCCCATCTCCCTGTCCCTCTCCCTCTCTTCCTGAGCATAGCAGTTATGATTATATTAGAAAATAGAAAATCAGAATGTTAATAACGCACCCTTTCCTACTACTCCAATTAGTTGATTAGTAGATTTTTTATTATGTTCTTCCGCGATTGACTGCTTCATACTTCATTCCTTCCTCTGGTGGTGATTGCCTTGCTTATGTGGCACTTGATTATTAGACCTCTTTCTAACTATTTTAGCTGTTTCCCAGATTATCTATGTTGTCAGAATATTTATGCCGAGGGAATCTGATCTTTTTTTTTTTTTTTTTTTTTTCTTTATTTGATGCTAGGGTTCCAAGACTAATAAATGGAAACTAATAGTGAGGAATATTCCTTTCAAGGTTACTTTTCCTTTCTAGATTTTATTATATTTCTATATGTTGTGTGAGGATTAGGAAAGCAACTTTGGAATTTGTTAAAAACTGAATGCAGGCCACAGTGGATGAGATAAAGAGTATGTTTTCAACTGTTGGCTTTGTATGGGATGTATATATTCCTCAAAATGCAGAGACAGGGTATAATTCAATGAATTAATAGTTTATAACCTCTTCTTTCATATTTCTTTTCATTGTTTATCGTATTATCATTAACCTTGATTGCATTTGCATGGCATTTTGCAGTTTGTCTAAGGGATTTGCATTTGTTAAATTTACATCCAAGCAAGATGCAGAAAAGGTACTAATTCTATTTGATATCTTCTTTACCATACGTAAAGTTGAGGACCTTTGTTTTTAGGTCTATGTAATTATAAAATTAAATAAGTTTCAGACTCCACAAAGTGGGAGAGAGGTGTCTGTAACACCAACCAAAGACAAAAGGAGACAAATTAGGGATGTAAAAAGTGTGAAGTCTTTTGATACATGTATTTTGAAATATGTTTTTATTTGGAAAAATAAGACAAGTTCACTCTTAATAATATTAAAAGTACAATTATCTTTTATGCTTGGGTTACTTTTATCCATTTGTAATTAGAGGAATAGTCCAGTGTCCACATTTTATTAAATACTTTTATAGCTCACTTCTTTCTTTCATATTATACTGGGGTTATTAATAAAAAATAGTACTTTGTATAAATTTCAACCAAGAACAAAAGAAAAATGATATAAACTAGTATAAAAGAATTTTATACTCTCAAAATTCGTGAAATGCTATATGAATAACCCATCTTCTGTTCACTGAATGGCTTAAACCCATCTTCTCCTTTGCCTTACCCTAACAGCCTCACCTTAGGTCAAGCACAGATGTAGCCTTTCACGAATTTTGAGAGGATAAAAATAAAATTCTTTTATACTGCAATATGTAATCTTCTGTTCACTGAATGTCTTAAACCCATATTCTCCTTTGCCTTACCCTAACAGCCTCACCTTAGGTCAAGCACTCAATCTGATTTTTTTTTTTAATAATTATTATCTCTGTTTCAATTTTTATTTATTTTTAATGTATTTGTCTTATTTTCTCTTAATATTTGGATGTGCAGGCTATTAAGACTTTCAATGGAAAAACTTTTGGTAAAAGGCCTATTGCTGTTGATTGGGTTGTACCAAAAAAGGTTTATGTTGCCGATAGTCAATCTACTCCAGCTTCAGAAGATGGTAAAAAATGATTATGATCTTTGAAGAATTCTGTAGTAAAATATTTTATATTATTTTCTGAGCATATTATGCCTCCTATTTAGTTGCACATGGGAACCATAGTTTGAGTTAGAAAAGATAATATCATTTTATGAATGTTTGCTTCAATCAAAAGGAAAATACTTTGTTTTTTGGGTTTTGTGAACAGGTTTGCATCCCTTTGGTACAATAGGCATATATTTATCTACCTTATATGCATCTCCTCAGATTGTCATAGAAGAGCATTAATAGTAAATTAGATTAAGATCTTCCATATTTCTTTTTGTAATGGAAACTCGTGAACTCAAATAAAAAAGGCAATATATTATAGGTGGCATGTTTAGAGTTAGGCACCCAATTTTAGTATTTAAAAATGAAGTAGATAGATTTGTTGGTAGGTGGTTGAGAGCCTTGAGGCCAATGTTATGGTTGTCCGAATTGGTCCATCTCTATCTATGGAAGTAATTTGTACTGGATATCATACTATATCTAACAGACAGGCAAATGACTAAGGAGGAAAGAGACAAGGAAAAACTAAAGAGAATCAGTTTATTCACTTTATAGTTTCTACCACATGAATACTATATGAGATCATACATTTGGGCAATTGCCGCGTTCTGTTTAGTCACAGTGAACTTCATTCAGTACTATGCTACTAAGCATCACTTAATGATTCTCAGGGCATACCTGAAGAGTTTCCTTCTCTTATTGGACATGCTATTCGTTATGTCTCACGTGTGGTAAGGTTCAAATTCTAACTCGTGATTCTTACAGGTCAGAACGAAAGTGACGGAGATGATGATGAAAGTGTTGATTTGGAAGATCAGGAAATGGAGATTGACGGAGAATCCCAACAAGCTCTTGGGAGCGACAGTGCCTCTGAATTAGAAGAAGCAGAAGAAGATGAAGATGAGGATGCAGATGAAGAAGAAGAAGAAGAAGAAGATGATGATGATAAGGACACCCAGCCCAAAGTTAATATTGATATGGAAGCAGACATTGCAAGGAAAGTTCTTAAAAATTTAATTTCGTCTACTTCTAACGGAACAGTTGCTTCTGCCAATGAATCTTCCAGCTTGCCCAAGGGAGAGAAGAGTGAAGTTAATAGTGTACATGACAAATCCTCTGATGCATCTCATGTGGGTGAAACACCACCAGAAGGTTCTAGTAAGAGTAAGGAGAAAACCTCCAGGCAGACTGAAGGAGCAGATGATCTGCAGCGAACAATTTTCATTAACAATCTTCCTTTTGATGTTGATAATGAAGAAGTGAAACAGCGTTTTTCTGCATTTGGTGAAGTGGAGTCCTTTGTTCAAGTTCTTCACCAAGTCACCAAGTATGGGCTTGTTGGATGATGCATCTATACTTTGTTAATTTCTGGTTGCATTAAATGACTCACTGTACATATATGCAGGCGACCCAGAGGGACTGGGTTTCTCAAATTTAAAACCGTAGATGCTGCTGAAGCTGCAATTTTGGCTGCCAACACAGCAGCTGGTTTGGGTATATTTCTGAAGGGTAGGCAATTAAAGGTTTTAAAGGCTGTTGACAGAAAAACAGCTCAGGACAAGGAGTTGGAGAAAACCAAAAAGGATGATCATGACCATCGCAACCTTTACCTTGCCAAGGTTCATTCAGTTTCTTCTCTTGCAACGCTGTCTAGGCAGTTAGCACTCAAACAATTTTTAAAAATCTTGATTACAATCTGTATGTACTCTTTTATGACAGGAAGGACTTGTTTTGGAGGGAACTCCTGCTGCTGAGGGTGTTTCGGCAAATGATATGTCTAAGCGCAAGATGTAAGACCAATTGTTTCTTGTTGCACATCTCTGAATCTTTCACTATTGAACATGGCATTAGCTGAAGTCATCAGTTAATATAAATTGAAATCTAATTAATACCATGATGACCTTTTCATGCCGCTATGTTCAAAATATTGTCTCTGTTACGGTGTTTGCTAGATCAAGTTGTTTGACTTCTGCTTCTATCAAAATTCTTAGCTGTTGCTCATGACTCATGATAGGTAATCCATAGGCTAGTTTCAGTGATATCCTAATTACTTTTGGCAACAGTCTTGGAATAATTAAAATCGTGGTAATACTTTAGAATCATTGCATGATGTTACAATGGGGAATCCTCTAATCCCACAAGAAGCATTTCTTTTTCCCCTTTCTTCTTCTGCATGTCTTTGTTTGTATTTGAATGCTACTACTTGATTACCCTACAGGTTGCATGAGAAAAAGATGATCAAGCTTAAGTCCCCTAACTTCCATATCTCAAGGACTCGACTAATTATATACAATCTTCCAAAGTCAACGACTGAGAAAGATCTTAAGAAACTTTGCATAGATGCAGTTACCTCTCGAGCTACTAAGCAAAAACCCATGATCAAGCAGGTCAGTGGTGATTAGTTAGTTAGTTAGTTATGGGCATATGTCTATCTACAGCTTTGCAATATATAATATTTCCCTTAACTGCAGATAAAATTTTTGGAAGATCATAAAAAAGGTAAAGCAGTAGTGAAGAATCATTCTCGTGGAGTTGCCTTTGTTGAGTTCACGGAGCACCAACATGCACTTGTAGCTCTGAGAGTTCTTAATAATAATCCTGGTAATGTGCCTGTATTACAGTAAATATTGTTTTTGGTGACTGCCAGTGTGTCTTGAGGACTGCATTTTCTTAACTTCTCCCTTAGGGAGAGAATCTGGGCTGCAGAAAATGAATATATTATGATGTCTTCCAGGAACTTTTGGCCCTGAACATCGTCCGATTGTAGAGTTTGCTGTTGATAATGTGAAGAAACTTATGCACCGTAAAGAGAAGATTCAAGTCCAGCAGAATGATTCTCATCATAAAACAGATAATTCATGGCAAAATGGTCCTGCTAATGAGCAGGATTCTCATCATAGCAAGTCAAGAAAACGCAAATCTATAGGGGATGCGTCATCAATTTCTGTAAGTGAGAACAGTGAAGTGAAAACAGGTGCCAAGGGAGCAATTGCTGAAACAGCCAGACCTAAAAAGAAGCAGAAAACAAAGAAAATGTTGATAAGCTCAAAACAGGAGCTAATAGAGAAGCGGCAAAAAGGAAAGTTTGGTGTCATTGGATCTCAACCAACTAAAAGTGGCTCGAGCAATGCCCCTAAGCCTGTACCTATCAAAGATGGGGCTATGAGATCAAAAGCAAGATCGGAAAATGAGACCACCCAAGAGATTCAAAGAAACAGTTTGAAGAGAGCAAAAAAGGGTAAAAAGAACAAAGACCCTTTGGGACGTGATGTGGTAGACAAACTTGATGTGCTTATTGAACAATACAGGTCTAAATTCTCAAAGGGTAGTTCTGACCAAACTGATGGTAACAAACATGGTTCTAAACGGCTCAGGAGGTGGTTCCAATCATAATATTGCCTTTTCAAGTTCCTGTATGTTGTTCGGTCTTGCCTTGGTTTTTCTACTTGAAGCTTTCTTTTGTATTTTATGGCAGTTACAAATGCTGTCGACGGTCACAACACAATCAGGTAAAAAATGGCTGTTTTTCGGTAGTTTAGATTTTTCCTAGTGCCGCCACTCGTCAGGGCTTCCTTTTGACTTTCGATACCTTTCCTGTTCTGTTCCAATTTTTGTAGCGAGGAATGTGGCGTATTTACTTTTTTGAGATTGTTATAGCATAATTAATATCTGAATGACAATGTAAGTCCCCTTACTTTAGCATATGTGTGTGTGTGTGTGTATGACTGACACATACAAGATACAGTATACATACAATATATATATATATATATATATATATATATATATATATATACAAATAGATACATATAGATATATGTATAGATACAGTATACATACATATTGATACAGTATAGATACAGTATACATACATATAGACACAGTATACATACAAATAGATACAGTATATATACATATAGATACATTATATATACATATAGATACAATATAGATACATTATACATACATATAGATATAGTATAGAGTATAGATACAGTACACATACATATAGATACATATAGATACAGTATACATACATATAGATACATATAGATACAGTATACATACATATAGATACATATAGATACAGTATACATACAAATATATACATATAGATACAATATAGATACATTATACATACAAATAGATACATATAGATACATTATACATACATATACATACAATATATATACAAATAGATACAGTATACATGTATGTATCGCACTATTTGTTAATACATTATACACTATGGTTTTTATAGATAAGAGTTCTCATAACACGACATATATATATAACAAAATGAAGAATTAGTCTATACAGGTGAACAAGATGCAGAGCAGGTTACATAAAAATCATTGAATTACAAAAAAAAAAAAAAAGAAGACTTAAAAGATGATTTCAGGTCGTCTTTGCTCTCTTCCATACAATCACGGTGCCACCAAAAATCAGACGAAGCTAACAAGTTCTCACCGTGGTTCCAAGCAATACCTATGAGTGGATATCCATGACCCTGCATTCATGTGGCTATCCTGACTAGTTAAGTACTACTTACAGTAGCCCAGAATGTAGAATTCATATATACCTGTAGCTTGTTAACACATGTACGATTCGGCCGAGTTAAATCATAGGAGTACACATTTGTATCATCACTACTTCCAATACAATAAAAGAAGAGTTTTAGTGGGACATTTAGTAAAATGATTCTCAAAGAAATCCAATAAAGCAAAGCACCGTACCAATGTATTCTCCCTTTTCAAGGAACAGTAGGGGGCAGAAAGATGCACAGATGCTGTGCATTCGTGAGGACAATTTAAGTGAGCAACGCCCGGCGTCAAATAACCTTTTACCTCCAAAGACACACTACAAAGCAAAAATGAAACCTTATTAGTGCTCCCCCATTGTAAAACAAAAATAAAGCAAGTCTCCATGCCAACCTATAAAAAGACAAGTTTCCATCAAGATTAAAAAAGAAAGTAACACGGGGCCACGTGCCAGCAGAGAAAATGTGCTGTATTGAACGGTTGTAACCGTTGCTCTACATTTGCCGCCACTCCGATGTCGGTGAGATCTAGACAGCGCACCTGTACAAGAGTCCATCGACACTGCGTATAGACAGCCCTGTATAACCAACAAGTCAAACATGTTACGCCACGGACCATTTCACAAAAAATTGAAACAGGAGCAAGGGTCTGTCAGTAGCAGCAACCTGACCATCACCACAGAAAATAAGCTGACCAGTGTGATCATGATCCATAGCAGTTACTTCACCATCAAAGACAGTTTTGCTAATTGTTCTCCCAGTGCTAAAATTGAACACCTACAACCGGTTGCAAATTTTAGAACCCAATGAGGAAAGAGATGTAACACTGAGATCTTAGTTTGGTAAAGAAAATTAAATTCAAGATTATGCCCAGATATAAGTGGGGTTCTAAGCTGTTTCAGAACGACTTCATTGCAAGGAAAAAATATAGGATACTCACATTTATTTCTTTTTTTGAGTTTCCAGCAGAAAGAAAGTTATTATTGACCTGTAAGCCAAACAGCAATATAGAATGATTGCTACTGCTAACTCAGAATGTCACAATTGCATTAAGATTCAAGGAACAACATTAATGTCCAATTACAGGATGAAATCGTATACATAGTTGTGATGACACACCATATATCACCTTAATGCAAAGGCCTTTGGAAATATCCCATACTCTCACAGTTTTATCCATTGAAGATGAGGCAATATATTGGTCATTTGCCACAAAGCAACAGGAGTGAGAATTTAGAACATGAGAATAATAACTTCATATATATTATTAAGCTTTTCATTTTGATGTACTGGTTTCCCACAAAGCAACACCATTCAGTGAAGTCACTGAGAAGGCACAGAAGATAAATGCACACATAATTGAACTTCATTTAAAAAAAAAAAAAAAAAAAAAAAAAAAAAAACGCATATGGTGACATATTACTTTTGAAACAATTCCTTTCTAGTGGTTATTGAACAATTTCTCTATAAGATTGAATAAAAGACTGCTTAACCCAATACCAGTTAATCCAACCTGTGACATCTTTAGTATGTCCAGTCAACTGCTTAAGAATTGAAGGAGGCATGGATACAGTGCACACTGTCAAGCTCCCATCGGATGCCCCATATGCAAGTAGATCAGAACTCATGTGCCCAAACTTTATGACCGTAACTAAAAACAGAAAATATATGGTTCAGTTGTAAAATGGCAATGGACTGCAGAAAATTAGTCTATTTTCATTTGATAAAGTAATCACCCATGGCCTGGCATTTGTCAAAGATGCAATGCATCCCAACAAAGGAATATGCAGGTTCAGACTTTTTACGAGGACAAGAACGATCACTATCACTTGCATTTGAGCTTAAACTTGTAGTGCGACTTAATGTTTGACTTTGAGCAATGCTTGCTCGGTCCTGCAAATAAAGCAAGTACCAAACAAGTTGACATGACAATGTTTTAAAAAAGTGAAAAAGTAGCCTAGGTTACCAATGTGCTCAAAGACCTCTTATTGATACTATTGAAGCATGTCTTTCACCTCAACTTGCATAAAATATTAAGCTGTCTAAAAAGTTACGCATTTATTATTTTATATTTATCCACAAGAAGTCAACACAGCAAACACACTATAAGGAAAGTGAAACGCTAGATGAGAGATTGGCAGGAAAAAAGAGAAGTGGTACTCACTCTGTTAAAACTCCAGCTGTCCAGCTCAAACAAATGAGATAGTCAACTCGGAGATGTTAGCCATCGCCCACTGAAGCATCAACCAGTAAATCAACCTGATGTCAGATTATATTGAACACAAACTTCAACAAGAGTCATTAATAGGAAAGCTGCACATTCACATAAGTTTTCACCACTTTCAACAGAGACCACAAGTCCAGGACCCAACCATATTAAGAAACTAATGATCCCACCAACAGGAGAACAAGAAAAAATATATACTTTCCCATAGTACAAAAAGCAATCAGTGCTAGATAAAACTTTTGTTCAAAGAATGAAAAATTATAGCTGCCATTAAACAAGAATGGAAGCATAAAAGCTAATAGCAAGTGAAATACAAGACTCCAAACATCTAAGAACCTACTTAGGTGTTTTAAAAATTTTTGGTTAAAGAATGAGCAGATGTGGGACGAGAGGAGAAAATTATGAAGATATGAGAAGTGGGATGAGAGAGAGAGAGAGAGAAAAAAAAAATGGCGGACAAAGGTTTCTATTTGCTTGCTAGGGATTTTGGGGTGTGTGAATGGGTAGAGGTTGAAGATATGAGAGAAGTGAAGAAAATAACTAAATCAATCCTAGACCTGTAAAGAACCTGATCTACTTCAAGAGATAGTCTGCATTTCTGCAAGGTTATCGTGGTTGTTAGCTATGTCGTTGCAGAAGGAAATGGTTCTCTAAAGGTGATAATTAGTATTATCATTATTAGGGGCCAAGTGAGACACCACATAAATGTTAATTTACACATAAGATGCCAACTAAAGTAGGTTAATGGCAACCTGCTAAAATAGCCACTTGCACTTTTCTGTTGAGTTTAGGTGTTCATTTGGAGCTTTTTTTTAGTTTGGGGGGTCAATTGCATTTTCTCAAATAGTTTGGTGGCTTATTTGAGCCTTATCCCTATATTTTTTATTGAGAGACTTGTTATTCCCTAATGTATTGAGTTTTGATTATCATGATACATATTAAATACTGGTGATTATAAGGTATGCTTTACGCATTAATGATAGGAAAAATATTGCAACATGTTTCATGGTAAAAGTTTGAGACTTCATAAAATGTATTTAAGCTTTCAATACAACAAGAAAGGATAGATCTCAACCACCTGTTCCCTGGGGTGCTTGGGCGGCTTGGTATCTGCAAAGTTTCCCAATTCCTTGGCCGGTTAATGAAATTACGATATGCCACATAACCTTTTCCATTGCATCTCCAATCCCTCAATGCAATGAAGTGCTACAAAGTCATTCTTTTGTGTAATTAAGAACATGAATGAAGCATATACCACAAGAAGCAACAATGAATTCAGAAAGTAAATAGGATTGTTTCCTTATGACTGCTGCTCCTTCAATGATACCCTGAAACCTTCCCCCACCCAAAACTCCCCAAAAATGGATTCCAGCTTTCTATCTGAATTTTTACCTGCATTTATGTCTTTAAGAAGCAGTAGCCAAGGTCATCAACATACTAAACATTCAATGAACTCAACTTTTCAATTTTCAATCACTATTTCTGTCACTAGCAAATTCCACTCTATATTAATTATTAGGATATGTAGAACAATCAGGACAATGATAGCATAAGGTTACAGAGGTCAAACTATGACTAGCAGCATGCAAGATGTGGCACTTACTAGCATAATGCAGCATTGCATAGTGACATCATAGAACTGCATTCTCTAGGTGGTCTTCTATGTAAGTTGTAGTAAAATGAGCGAAATAAAACCTGCAATTGCTACTACACTTCTCATTTTTTGAACATATAAATTTTAGCTTAGACCTAGACGGTAGTAATATATCACATTCCAGAGATGAAAACAGACAATTATTTTCGTGCAGCAATATAATTAGTACGGAGCAATGCTTTGAAAAAAAAAAAAAAAATGAAAACAAACCGTACTTTGCGGCGGAGAACACCGGACTCGGCTTTGCGGTAGAGAAGAAGTCGGCAAATTCCGATGTAATTATGATCGGAATCGGCGGGCGAAGACTGAAGCATACAACTTAAGAACTCAGGATCTGTACCGACGACCTTCTTCTTTTTGACATTCTCCTCCCGTACATCATTTGCAGGCAAGCTCTTCTCGGTCTCCGCCTCCGCCATCCTAAGAACTCAGGATGGACTCTCCGCCAATCACCGTACACTCTCCGCTTTCCAGATCGAAGACGATTCCGAGATCGCTTGAGCAATTTATATAAGCAATTCGTGACCGATTGACGAAGCGAACCTCGATCGGGCGACTCAGGACTAGAGAATCAGGTTCACCATGTTGTACAATTAGTTTCGCTGCGAAAATATCATTTTATCCTTTTCTAGTGATCCTTCCTTTCCCGCCTCTTTTCTTCAGTTCCGTTTTTCAGCGTTCCAGGTGTAAACTCTCTAGTAATATTAGTTTGACCCCTTACCTTCTCCAAAATATCAAAGTGGTCCCGCGAAGTTCTGTAAAAGGAAAATGAGGTCCCATATATAATAAAAATCCCGCCATCGCCCGTGGCCCCGTATGCCAAGTAAAAATACAAATGAGTTAATACCGGTCTTCGATAATGTTGGTTTTTCTTAATTTTGTTCTAAACGATTTTTGTGATTTAATATAATTCTAGACTTATGTACTAATTCAATTTTGTAATTTAATATGGTAAATCTTGCCCACGCCTTGTCATCGACCCAATTTAGTAATATAGTTTGGGAGTCTTCTCTTCCTGTGTGCATTTTGCAGTTCATTAATTAATATATTGTCTCTTTGTTGATTTTCTTTTAAAGACTCTTGTGAAATCTTATTTAATCTAAATTCATTTTTGATTGCACGGTAGAATATGACTTTTACTTAAGTAACTAGTAAGTTTCCCGAGCGATGCACGGTCATTAAATTTGGCCTCTTAATAATTTAAGATTACCGTATAATAATACTAATAAAAACAGAAAAAAAAATATTATTAAATAACAAATAATTTACAAATTAACATTATTAAATAACAAATAGTTGTGGAGTTAGAAGTATTCAAAAGTAACCAACGTAGATATTTTAAAAATTAGTAGTGTAAAGAACTGCTGTAGTAAAAATTAGTAACAAATGTAGATATTGAGTCAAAATAAGGCTTAATAATCTCTCATGTCCTATACTATGTCTGGAACTTTAAACTGGTACATTGTTCTAGTTGAAGCACCTGCAATTTTGAGTATAAAGAGATATAACATATTGGACCAAAACAGTAAATATTTCTTCACATGGTGCATATAATATTTCAAAATGCAGCCTAGAAAACAAAACATGTTTTGTTCACATAAAATCCAAGTCCGATGAATATAAAATATTCTTAAATGTTTTTATTCTGGAAAACCAATGTCCTTCTAGGAAAGTTTCTCCTTGTTAATGTTGTAAGTCTTCCTTTCTTCACTGTCTGAGTCGAAGAAAATTGGTCCAATAGACTTCTTTTGGTCAAAGGACTAAATTCCTGCTCTCCTTATTCGTTTGTTTGCTGTAAAGCATTGTTTGGAGAGTTAACTTCATCAGCTCTCCTGATGCATCTTATAGATTATTATAAAAACAAAGTTAGGAACTTAAAACATAGTCAGTCAAATTAAGATATCATATCATCTAGGTTTTAAATGGTAATCGTATAGTATTATATTATCTGAGTCGTCATCCACATATTCTTCAAGTCTGTCTCTTGATCAGCATCTCTGTCTCTTGATCAGCATCTAGTGCTGAGCACTATGTAGCAACAATATTCTCATCATTTAAAATTCTCATGACAAGAAAAGCATAACCATAATTTTACTTGTACATTTTCCTTTTTGATTGTAACCTTGAAAATCATTATCGTTCCTACCATTGTAATTACATTCTGAATTACTATTAGTAATAAATAGTAATGTATGTACTATACCCTATATAACACAAAAAAAAAAAAAAACAAAACAAAAACAAAAAACAAAAACAAAATTAGTACAAACGAAAACCTGCATATCCAAATGAGTATATATACAATCTGTATTAACCTTCCCTCTTTGTCATAATTGTGCTTGTTGCTCCTCGACATAATTCAGGGACCTCATAAGTTCTGACCAAACGCACCCGGATTGCTCTCCTGGTGTGGAGAGGGCTAACTTGCGAAGCAAGGAGGTAATTGGGATGGCATTTCAATCTGATTTCGCGGAGTTTGTTCCTGTAGAATGTTTCGTTTGTGTGTACAATGCCAGATTAGTGCACTATTTATACTATATTTTTGGGTGTGCACATGTTCATATATGTATTTTGTATATGCATTAAGCATTAATGGTTTGTTATTAATATCCTTAGGAGGTTAGAACAGTTTTCCATGCGTGTTTTAAAAATGAAACTGTGAGTATTCTGTAATTATTGTTATTTTGAGATTTTTATTTGAATTCTGGTCTAATAGAGTGTAACAAATTAAAGTTTTAGTATTAAGAAATTATTATTATTTAGACTGATGAATAGGCTCAACAATAAATAATAATCATTGTATTTTTGTTGTATTGAAAATAAATAAGCAACTGGCATTGAAAAACTCAACAGGCATATTAAATATAAGATAATGTATTATATTGAAAATTGAAGAAAATATCTAAAATTGAACACATTAAATATCACTGGCGCATGCAACAAATGCTTTCCACATCAGCCTGTATTTCTATGGAACGCCACCGTTTCATTTGGGCGGGAAAACAACATGGCATAAACATTTTGCTATTATATATAGTAAGATAAGATAAGATAAGATAAGATAAGATAAGATAAGATTGGGAGTATATAACTTAAAGTTACTTGTAGTTACATTAATAACCTATTTACCAACTACATTACTATAATGTTATGTTTTCTTTAGTTATCAATTATAATTATGATATAATTATTTTAGTTCTTCAATTGATCATCACTTAATTTTGTTTCTCCTTTGATTAATACTCAGTTAAGAATTTAAAGGCTAAATCCAAATAACGACTATTTACAATTCTCTACATGTTATTCCTTCAGATTCAGTTTGCATTGAACATTGTCACTCCTTATCTGCTAAATTTTGTTGACATTTTTAGTAAAAAAAAAAAAAAGGTGAATGCTCGAATAATTATACCTAAACTTCTGGAATGTGTATTGCTGATGTGTTGTCACCGTGGTTCCAAGCAATACCTATGAGTGGATATCCATGAGACCATGACCTTGCATTCATGTGGCATCCTGACTAGTTAAGTACTACTTACAGTAGCTGTGGGAGTTTTCCCAGAATGTAGGATTCATGTATACCTATAGCTTGTTAATACAATAACAGAAGAGGAGTTTTAGTGGGACATTAAGTAAAATGATTCTCAAAGAAATCCAATAAAGCAAAGCACCATACCAATATATTATCCCTTTTCAAGGGACAGTAGGGGGCAGAAAGATGCACGGATGCTGTGCATTCCTGAGGATAATTTAAGTGAGCAACGCAGCGTCAAATAACCTTTTACCTCCAAAGACACGCTACAAAGCAAAAATGAAACCTTATTAGTGCTCCCCCATTGTAAAACAAAAATAAAGCAAGTCTCCATTCCAACCTATAAAAAGACAAGTTTCCATCACGATTAAAAGAAAGTAACACGGGGCCACGTGCCAGCAGAGAAAATGTCATGTATTGAACGGTTGTGAATGGTAGGGCGTAGATAGCCGATGATGAATATCATACTTGAGAAGAAGTTTCTCTAAGAGCTTGTTGTAAAAATGTGTGCCATTATCGGTTATGAAAGCTCTTGACATGCTAAATCGGGAAAATATATTCTTCTTGACAAATTTGATCACGGTCTTTGAGTCATTCCTCGGAGTTGCAATTGCTTCTACCCACTTTGACACATAATCTGCTGCTACAAGGATATACTCATTCCCAAAGAATGAGGAAATGGACCCATGAAGTCCATCCCCACACATCAAACAAATCCACTTCAAGTATACCCTTTTGAGGCATCTCATGTCTTCTTCTAATGTTGCCGGTCCTTTGACAATTGTCACACTTACGCACAAATTCTCTAGCGGTAGCAAACAAAGTGGGCCAAAATAGCCCAAATTGTGTATAAACTTGTTCAATTGAAGCTAGTAGGATGTTAACATTGTCAATTATTTAGAAAATGGTCCTACCATTTTAGAATCCATGTGTAATTGCATTTATGATCAACAACTTTGTAGTTAGACCGCGCATGTTTGACAATGATGTAAGAACAATTTTGTCTGTTAAAAAAACAATAGTATAATATTTGTAAAGTAATGTACAATTCTACCATTATAAAAAAAAATACAAACAATATTAATACCATAATGACCCAAATCATTCCAATAATGCAAATGCATAATTGAAATATTAAGTTTTGTTTTAAATATAATCAAAAGAATATTAATTAAACGTAAAAAAAAAAAAAAAAAAAAAAAAAAAAAAAAAAAAAAACCTAACATAATTTTTTTTTTTTAAATCAAGAAAATTAAATGATTTTTAAAGTTCCAGATTTATAATCTTTTGATGCTCAACTTTGAATGCTATATATTTAGTCGGGCTAATTATTTGACCAAAGTTTATGTTAAATTTTATATTATATTTTTAATACATTTTAACATATCTATAATATATGTTTAACAATTATGACAACTTTAACTGTGATGAGGTTCGAAACTAAGACATTTCTTATATAAATTAATGAGTATGTTAAGAATAATAAATAGTTAACGGAATATTCCGTTATTAAAATTTATACTAACGGAATTTAGGGTTATTTAAGGGACGAAAATAATATAATAGATGGTAAATAAGGAAAATCATTAAAAATACTAAAATTAAAATAATATGAATCATTCATTTTAAGAAACAGCTACTACCAACATTTGTTTGTTCCACTTAAGAGCCTAACATTATTAGCTCTTATTAGATTTGTATAAATTATATGTTGTTAATAATTATGCCAACAACATAATTCATCATCATTATTAGTGTGTCTCTATATATATAATAAATGTATAAAATCGTCTACATAAATACACAAAATCACAAGGCAGACTTTATTTAGAGGGTATTTACTATGTACATTTGACTGGGGATTTTGCCGTAAATAAAAAAAAAATGCTCTGAATATATCATGCTTCTTGTAATAGCTTACAAACCACATAGGTGAGATAAATCGCACTAGAAAAATTTTGTGCAACGGACCTGATCAAGAAAATGTTGATAATAATAATTGAATAATTAATGATATTTTAGTACAAAAATTATATTTCACTCACTTATCATCCCTTTCGGGTCTCAGTTGTAGTAGCTTATTATTGTCTCGTTTTTCATGCCAACCTACATGCTAACCTCATGGTTCATGATGGATCTATCTTCCTGCCCCATACTCACATAAATAATACAACAAATGTTCACAATCTCGATCATGATCTTGTCTCCGAGTTCTTGTCGTTAATTGCCAGAATAATTATTTTTTAATTAGAACATATATATTTGTTGTTGGTACGTGCAGAAATCAGTGAGAGTTTGCCCAATGTTCATTATTACATATTAAAATATCCATTTCAGGTTTTCACGTTTCAGCAACATACACACATTGGGAGTTAGGACACTATATATTTGTGGCAACACCAAGTGATTGGGAGGAGTATGTCTAGTTGAATTTTTAAAAATATTTTTTTATTGATATATAAGAGCAATTTTTCATTAGTTTTATTTATTTATTTATTTATTTTTATCATGTTTATGTGGAAGAAAGAGAAGATACAAGATAAAAATTGAATTCTCCCTAAAAGATCAAGCTAAGTTTTATATGGGCCTGCAAAGAGAAAAGGAAAAAAGTATTCTTTTGTCTCGCGTGTTGAGCACAATATATGTGCCCAGAAGTTGCGTAAAAGCTTTAAATTTGTTTAAAATTGCTTCCTTGTTATAGTTGTTTTCCTTTTATTTTTTTCATTTTGTTTTTGTTCTTTCTCTCCTCTTGCTAATCACACTGACAAAAACCTTTTAAAAATCCCAACAAATGGGGTTACTCTAAGAAGGTAGAAGAGGCAAACAATTGCAACAATCTAAGTTGAGTATTAACACCAACCGATATCAACAAACAATAATGGTCGGATGGATCACTATTGCAGGTCAGAGGGTCATTAAAATTATGAATGCGGGTGACAGGATAATTGGTTTCAGACCCGACACAGAGAGTCGACTCAAAATATATGATATTATTACAGAACACCGCCTAATTAAATGAGTAAAGTTATGAAGGGTGTGAATACTTGAGAGGAGAGTGCATAGTTATTGGGGCGTCGTAGTTATTACAAGCTCCGGCCGATACACACACTAAGCATAGGAGTTATTATTGTGGTTAGTATACATTCTTCCAAAAGGTTGAACCCCAACCCTAAGG
The DNA here is from genome assembly GCF_001879475.1 of Ipomoea nil. Lineage (NCBI taxonomy): Eukaryota > Viridiplantae > Streptophyta > Magnoliopsida > Solanales > Convolvulaceae > Ipomoea > Ipomoea nil. The sequence goes on along the minus strand of NW_017618587.1, from coordinate 1,110,089 downwards.
GCTTGTGATTAGTATACATATTTGACCTTATGACAGACAGAGGCACACTCAATCTTGTACTCAAACACAGCAATACAACTGCATACTCGATATATTGGGAGTGATTGAAACACAAAGGAGAAGTAAAAGAAAATCGTAATGCTAGCAAATAGTTGAATCACATAAATTATATATACTAATATGTTTTCACTATGACACTGTTTGGTAAAATATTGGCCATTTTGGTTTATTTGACTCCTATTAATTATTTAATTTGGTTAAAAAATGTCAATTCTGAAATGCTAAAATTCAAAAAGCTGCTCAAAGCAGCTTTTCCAATTAACTTTTTGAGAAAAAAAATTATACCAAACAGCTATCAGCTAACAACTAATTTACCAAACATCTTCCTACAATCAACTAATGTTATTAACTAGTTATACCATCTAATTAACCAAATCAGCTATTAGCTAACAACCATTTACCAAACAGGACCTATCTTTTATATATTGATTTCTTATATATGGTAACTTATTAAATCGAGTTAGAAACTTAGGCCATCTCCAAGGAGACGGCAAATCGCCAAATCCCCAAAAAGTTTGGCGTAAAGCAGCAAAACAGGGCTCCAATGGGACGCCAAAACACCAAATAATTTGGTGTTGATGAACAATATGGCGCATCACTGTTCATCAACGCCATTTGCTGACTACTCTTTTCTTCCTATTTTGTCCCTGCTTTGTCCTTTATCTTCTTTTATAATTCCTTTTGTATCCTTTTTTATTTTTATATAGGAAAAATCAACGATTTGGTCCCTCAATTGTTAGCGAAATATCAATGTAGTCCCTTAATCGCGAAATCATCGATTTAGTCCCTGGAAATAACTGTTTTTAGTTGATTTGGCCCCTCCGACCGTTTCCCGTTGAAAATCCGGCGAGAGCTCCGATTTGCCATGGGCAATTTGGTCTTTTCACCCCATATTATTCCTCCACCGACCCTGTCACAAACACAAACACTTGGAAGACACTTTTCCAGCGAAGAATTTACACACCAACGCATGCTTCAAGCTCAGCAAGACCCATTTGAGTTCTTTTCTGACATTACAGAAACCGTCTGAACGTGTTTCTTTACTGCCATTGAAATGCTCCGGTTCACACTCAACTGAAAAGACTGATGATGGGATCATGTTCAGGAATAGCCTGAGAAATCTCTCGATGGAATCGATAAAATCAAACATTTCTGAGCTGACCCCGTTCTTGAATAGCCTGAGAAATCACTCTGTGCAATTGATAAAATCAAACTTTTCTCAGCTGACCTTGTTCCTGGAAAGCCTGAAAAATCTCTCTGCCGAATTGATAAAATCAAGCTTTTCTCAGCTGACCCCCTTGGACTTGTGCAAGTGGTCTGTGGTGATTGCAATTGCAATTGCAGTGCCTAAGTGGATTGTCAATGTAGTGTTCAATCCATTCTTCTGGATGTATATTTTAGCTGGAGTTGGCTGTTCTGGCCATGGATGGCGGCGATTGGGATTGCAGCATACGGGTTTTATTGCCTTAACAAACATTTGCGCGGTGATGCCAATGTGTTTGAGCAACTTGCCATTGTTACTTCGGCATTTACTTGGCTGACATTAGTCCCACCTGCTCACTTCAATGGATTTCTCGAAGGATGGCCATTCGTGTTCTTTTTCGTATACCATTACTTCTTTTTCTTCAATGTGAGTGTTCGGAAACGTCTATATGGTGATTTCTTCCCAAGAGAGCACGATCCCAAGTGGGATATTAACCTTCCTAATTTTCAGAAGCTGTTATTCTGTGCTGGGGTTGCAGTTGGGCATTGGATTGCAGCATTTGAAGGACCGGAATTGCATCTCATTCCCGGTGGCTGGAGCAATACCGGTGTCTGGGCTTTGATAATCATGACACTATTCATGCATCGGATGGGTCTTGCTGAGCTTGAAGCATGCGTTGGTGTGTAAATTCTTCGCTGGAAAAGTGTCTTCCAAGTGTTTGTGACAATGTCTGAAAGAAACTGCATTAAAGGGTCGGTGGAGGAAGAATATGGGGTGAAAAGACCAAATTGCCCATGGCAAATCGGAGCTCTCGCCGAATTTTCAACGGGAAACGGTCGGAGGGGCCAAATCAACTAAAAACAGTTATTTCCAGGGACTAAATCGATGATTTCGCGATTAAGGGACTACATTGATATTTCGCTAATAATTGAGGGACCAAATCGTTGATTTTCCCTTTTTATATATTTACATATTTTGTTAAATATTTAAAATAAATTGTATATTATTTTAAAAAAGTTATATCATTAGAAAGATCTTATATTAAAACAAGACTAATATTGAATATAATTTAATTAAAAATAAAATTACATAAAACATAATTAAAGTTTAATTTATTAAATTACATTAAACTACATCTATATGTTATATTAATTAAAATAATAAAAGTATAAATATAAACTTTTAATTTATGAAAATATAAATTATTTTAGTGTAGGATTAAAATTTGTTGTAAATGGGTTGGAGATGAAAAAAATTTGGTGTAAAAATATATTAGAAATATTCTTTTTAATATAAAATTTGATGCAGAATTTAGTGTTTTGGGTTGGAGATGGTCTTATAAGTTATGATGGGCAGTGTTGTATATGTGAATATGTGATGCACAATCTGGCCAGCAATCAAATGTAAAGGTCAAAAGTGGTGGGTGAAGTGTGTGGGCGGAGCAGATGGATTGAGTTAGGTTGGTTTAACGGTGGGAATGAAAACACCCAAATGGGGTAAGGAATTGAAACATAGAATTTAATAGGAGCACTGCAGGCTTGCTGGAAATAATGACTGAATAGTTAGGAATAAAAAGCATGGTCCCATTGCTACACAATCCATATATATACTTCCGTCCATAAAATAGTTAACTTATCAATCAATTTTACTTTATTTAACTATTATTAACAATATATTTTTTAACTGTTATAACCTACTATGTTAATGACGATTTATTTTTTCAATTTGTATATCGTTCAGTATTCCACGCACCACGTATTATATGTAGTTGAGGGTTGATGATAGGAACATGATTAGTTAAACACTTAAACCTAGGAATAATAATAATGGACACAAAAGAAGAGAGGTTGTGGATGTGCATGGATGATGAACCTAACTCTCAACCATAATCCATCCAACCCCCATCCCCCATGCACCCCCAATCAATTGCCACCACCCACCTTTCCTAATATTTCTTTAATTTTCACAATTTTATTAATTAATTATTCTTCACACATCCAATCCTCACCCTCCATCTGCCCATGCCCTAGAAAGATCAGATAATCCCCATCCTCCATCTGCCCCCATGCACTAGAAAGATCATATCAGTCACCTATATACACACTTTACAACACAGCACACTTCATTATCTCAAAACAAAGACTTCTATTTTGGGTTAATAATTTCATCATTTTATGTCAACACCAAAAAAAAAAACAAAAAGTTCTTCCTTAAAAAAAAAAAAAATCATATTTTTGGTCAAGCTAGATAAACAGGACAATGGTTGGTGGGCTAATTAAACAACCCACCTTTGATTTCTATCAGTCAAAGACTCATGCTCACCAAAGCTTCCAACCCTATAATTCGTCAAATTGCTACAAATTAGGTTAAATTTCCCCTCAACTAATAAATGTCGGACTTTGATTTACACAAAATCTGCAAACACTACTTAAAGGCGTGCACTAAGCATTGTAATTATAGTTGACAAAGGATCATAAGGAGGTAAACCAGCCCTAGATTGCTAATAGCTGATCGACTCAAACCAATAATGCCAATAGATAGTTTTCACGAGAAGTCGAATTTAGAACTTTGTGATTACAAAATCAAATGTCTGACGAACTTGACTTGTAGTTACCAAGTTAATTGTGACCGTAATCTGGGTCAAATTTGGATTAGTAAGTTAGACCCTTCAAATGTAATAGTCGAATCTATATTAGTCTAGGAATAGAACATTAATTAATACAAATTTTGAAAATAATTTGTGAAATATTTCACACTCCATAGCCATTGAAGTGTCATGATATTCAAAAAACTAAAATATTTGAAATTGGAAAGAAATTGAAATAATAAAATGATTAAAGTTGAAATTTATATGCTACTTTCCAGATTGGGCAAAAGCATTCATTTATGTGAAAAGGGTTATTTGGTACGTATATATATCTCTAATAAGGGTGGGGACCTCAGCACAATATTTTCATTTTTGGAGTTGTGATATAATATAATAATACCTTTTAGGCTGTCTCCCTAAAGTTTAGGATATATATATGATATATTGATGGACCCTTAACAAATTTTAGTTTAGGATATATATATGATATATTGATGGACCCTTAACAAATTTTACCTGCTTACAAGTCATAAAATTTTGAATTAAATTTTATGAATTTAAAAATTTGAATAATTAAAAGTTATCAAATTAATAGTTAAAGGCTAAAAGTTTGTAAAAGTGGTATTAATTTAACTTGTATTTTTGTTGTGGTTGTTGGTATAGGAAAATTTTAAGGTGTTAATTGATATTGTTATCTTTTATATATCGGGTATAATTATGTATTATATACCGAGTGCTTTTTATATTATATGATATACTATCAATATTTGTCTTTACTAGGAGTAAGCATTGATTTTTTTTGAAAATGAGTAAGCATTGATTAGATTCATGTGTTTTCAGCATTTTATTTTGGATGTATGAGAAGTTTGGGTGACATTTTTTAAAATTTGATATTAACTCAATAATAATTAAGATATGTTTGATTTGTGCGAAATCATTTTGGGTTAGTTTGAGTTTGCCCAATTTTTTCCTTTTATATTTAATTTTTTATTAATTTTATTATTTGCGTATTATTTTTATACAATCAAACTAAAAATAAGACAAAAACACTAACATATAGTTTTGAAGATTAATATAATATATTATTATGAAATATATTTAATAGTTCATATATAATTTACCATCATATTTATAACAAAATTTTGAATTTCATGTCAAATTTGGATAAACTTTTAACCCTAATATTCAAACCAAATTATTAAGATATTCAAATCAAGAACTATTCAAGTTCACCCAAACTTTGAATTTCAAGTTTTAGTTTAAATAATCTGAATAAACCCACCCCTAATTTTGACAATAAACAATACAATAAAGTATACACTGCATAATTATATTTGCTACAAAAGGTGTCCGGATAAATTTACAGTTTAAAAATTTCTTTTATTATATATTGTTTAATATGTTATAATTTGTGTGATATCAAGTGGATACAAATTTTTTATTGTTAAAATTTTAATGTTTTTTTAGAGTTATTTAGATTTGATTACATAACAGCTGATGAAATATTCCTGAAATTTTGTATTGATTCCTCATAAAATGTTCACACAAAGATTTCACAAAGAACCACAAAAAGCATAAAGCATTTCTTTATTGTGCAAACTTAATGCATGATATCATATGCACTGTACATTTGGATTGCAAAAAATTCTTTAGAAAGCAGAACATTGGGACCATAAATCATTCTTTATTATGCAAAGTTGCAAACCTTAAAAAAAAAAAATCATTACTCTTTTTTGTGTAAACCACGCTGTGATCCGAATGCACAGAAGCTGGCTTAAAGAGAATTATCACTTGTGAAAATCAAACTTGAGTTATCCTGAAATACTCCCCAACAAAGAGAACTCATTTGCCACTTAAACTACCCTGTTGAGTTATTATTACACCCTTTTTAATATTACTACTTTAGTAGGATGTATAAAATTTCTTTTTACACGTTAATAAAAATTCACTAATTCATCCACTCAGTAAAATAAACAGGAATTTTATAGGTTTATTTTTTTTTATTATTATTTAATAGTTGAAATTTTTATTACCTTAAAACAATTTAATTTTTGACGATCATCAAAATGGTGGTAGTCAATTCATATATCAGTACAATCAAGTATACACTGCATAGTTATCGCATTTTATCACTGATATTTATATTTCCTAAAAATGTAATAAATGAATTGCAAATGATTTCATAATTTATAAATTAGTGGAGATATGGGTACTATATATATATAAAAAAAAAATTTAATGTAAATATTTATTTTTTTAAAAGAAGAAAAAAAATTGACAGGGCAGATACCACGTGGTTACTTAACTCTCATTTAAAGCCGCACCTTTAATATTAAAGACTCTCTTCATTTCTCCAACCAAACCAGAACTAACTTCTTCAACGCTACGCCCATTCGCAAAAAAAAATTTCAGTCTAGCCCGTGAGGCAACTGGCACAAAGATTTGAGCTTTCCCACCTTCACATTCTCTTCTATTATTCCCTTTCGATTCTTGGATCCGAATGCTTCACAGCTGACGGGCTCTTGTGTACACTCAGCGAGGAAAGATTGGAGCTTTTTTGGCCTCTTCGGTGACTGACTCATTGGTACAATTCCCCCACACATGCCAATTTCGGGCTTTTTCTAACGGTTACTGTGATTTCGTTGCTTTTCTCAATTTGGGTATTTTTGGTTTGCTTGTTTAAGTTGAATTTGATGAGGAACTTTGTTGTGTGTGATTGTTGAGTTGCTTGGATTTTCTGGTGCCGTGTTCATCTGAACCAAGCAAGTGTACTGGTTGAGAGTTCCTGATTGGCTTGCTTTGTGTATATTGCGTGTGATCGAGTCGTTGACAAATTTGGACTTCACTTTAGTTACATCTGACTCTCTTGCTGTGAACTATAGAATTGTAGTGTGGTGATTAGGCGGAGTAATAATTGTGCTTCTTTTTCCAGTACTTAGCATTTTGGTTGATCATCCAATTTATGAAACTCGTTTGTTTCCTTTATTGTTAGCTTTTGGAATCTTGCAATAATCTAGTGATGTGTATTCATGGTCTGTTTTATTCGACTGCTTTGTAGATTTTTGAGACAGGAAAAGATCTTGTTCTAGATTGAGAAACCACATAAAGTTTTGGTGAACTTGTCTGCAGCTAGCTCATTTGGCAATGAATACATGATTTTTTATTTTTTATTTTTATTTTTTTTTGGTTTCAGGCAGTGCAATATGTCAGAAGCTCAGAGGAGGCCAACAATGATTGGTGTGAGGAACAATAATGGGTACGCCAATGGAGCATTTCCATTGAGGTCTCCAAACATAAAATCTGAAGTAGATAAATTCTGTCATTCACTTGGGGGGAAGCGGCCAATCCATAGTATATTAATTGCAAACAATGGGATGGCAGCTGTGAAGTTTATTCGTAGTGTTAGGACATGGGCTTATGAAACATTTGGTTCAGAGAAGGCAATATTGTTAGTTGGAATGGCTACACCAGAAGATATGAGAATAAATGCAGAGCATATTCGAATCGCTGATCAATTTGTAGAGGTTCCTGGGGGGACAAACAACAACAACTATGCTAATGTGCAGCTCATTGTTGAGGTTTGTGAATACTTCTTTCTTCTTAATTTACTATTGATTTTTTTAGTTAGTTCATTCTGTAGCTGGTACTTCGATCAGGGCTATTTAGGCCTAGTAACTCAAAAAATAAAATGCTTATTGATTTTTTCCTCTACATGTGTGTGTGTGGGCTCTGTTGGGATCAATGCCCTTGTCTCCAGTAGTTAATGGAGGCATTATAAGTTGTAAGGATCTAGCTGTATGGATTTATGGGTTGTCAGTAGAGATAAATGGTTTAGCCAGTCTTGCACTATAGTTCGTGTAACTGATAACTCCTTAGAAGTCTGAAAATGATTTTTTAAAATGGAAATCTATGTTTTTATTCTATTTTTCTCTGGTTGTGCAGATGGCAGAGATAACACATGTCGATGCTGTTTGGCCTGGATGGGGCCATGCATCAGAAAACCCAGAATTACCGGATGCATTGAATGCTAAGGGAATTATATTCCTCGGGCCACCTGCCACATCAATGGCAGCACTAGGTGACAAAATTGGTTCGTCATTGATTGCTCAAGCAGCTGATGTACCCACCCTTCCATGGAGTGGCTCCCATGTAAAGTCTCTTTGCTAACAATTTATGAACTTTTGTGTGCACCAAAGTGATTTTGGATCTTATGTACTTTATTCAATCTTGTAGGTCAAAATTCCACCAGAAAGTTGTTTGGTCTCTATCCCTGAGGAAATATATAATAAGGCATGTGTTTATACTACTGAAGAAGCAATTGCTAGTTGTCAAGTTGTTGGTTATCCTGCAATGATCAAGGCATCTTGGGGTGGTGGTGGTAAAGGCATCAGAAAGGTTTGTTTCTTAGTAAAGATTGTCTTTGCACTTGGCTCATGTGCTTGAGATTTGTCTCTTGCCAGTAGATCATTTCATGTGACTCATTGATTGTAGATGTGTTCCTTAGATGTGCAACTCTTTTGTTAGATAAGTGCATTGTCTATTTAAGAGCTTGTGTATGCTGTATTCCTACTGAACTACAAAATTCCTGTTGTTACTTGCACATTATAGGTTCATAATGATGATGAAGTTAGAGCTTTGTTCAAGCAAGTTCAGGGTGAGGTTCCTGGCTCTCCGATATTCATAATGAAGGTTGCTTCCCAGGTTAGGTTATCTCCTTTCTTCTTCTTCTTCGTTTTTTTTTTTTTTTTTTTTCTTGTTTCGTTGGAATGCTGAGGTTGAATCAAAAGCATGTACTAAGGTACAGATTTTTCATATTAACAGAGTCGACATCTAGAGGTGCAGTTGCTTTGTGATCAGTATGGTAATGTTGCTGCTTTGCATAGTCGTGATTGTAGTGTCCAAAGGCGACACCAAAAGGTTGGCTTGCCTCTTGCTTGAAGTTATTCTAGTTTTCCTATAGGATTAGGGATCTACCATATTTCACTTCTCTCTAAAAGTTTGATATAATCATGTGTTGGTTTTATATGATAACCTGATAAGTAGAAACCTATGAAACATTATCGTTGACACACTGATGTTTTCTTGTAAATTAGATTATTGAGGAGGGGCCAATAACTGTGGCTCCTATAGAGACAGTGAAACAACTTGAGCAGGCTGCTAGAAGATTAGCAAAATGTGTTAGTTATGTTGGAGCTGCCACTGTTGAATATCTCTATAGCATGGAAACTGGGGAGTATTATTTCTTGGAACTCAACCCGCGGTTACAGGTGCGTGAATACCAGTCCCTGACTGAGTTAACCTTTGAATAGTTACATAAGATTTTTGTAAAAGTCTTTTTTTTTTTTTTTTTTTTTTTTTTTTTTTTTTTCTCTGGGGGTGGTGATTTAGGTGGAGCACCCTGTAACAGAATGGATAGCAGAAATTAACCTTCCAGCAGCCCAAGTTGCTGTTGGAATGGGCATTCCTCTGTGGCAGATTCCAGGTTTCATGCAAGAACATGCCACTATTTGAAATTTCTCATTAATGTGATGGTTCCTCTTTATTTTTTATTTTTCCTTATTTTGTGTTTGGAATCATTTTCTGTTACCTTAGAAATCAGACGGTTCTATGGAATGGAGCATGGCGGTGGATATGATGCTTGGAGGAGAACATCACTTGTTGCTACTCCATTTGATTTTGACAAGGCAGAGTCTACAAGGCCGAAAGGTCATTGTGTAGCTGTCCGTGTAACAAGCGAGGATCCTGATGATGGTTTTAAGCCTACTAGTGGCAAAGTGCAGGTTGAGCTGCTTTTGGTTTCTATCACTTTGGTTGATTTAATGTTTATCGCAAACATGACCATGATTTGAATTATTTTATACAGGAGCTAAGTTTTAAAAGCAAACCAAATGTATGGGCATATTTTTCTGTCAAGGTAAATGATTACAAATTAACATTTATATGAAATATTCATGTCTCATGTTTGATGTTGATTAAACAATTGTATTGACTGCAGTCTGGTGGGGGCATTCATGAATTTTCAGATTCTCAGTTTGGTAAGTTGAAGTAATCCTTTTGAAATCTATATTCTCAGCATACTTTATTTGAAAACTTGTAGCTGCAAATTGTTTTTATCTTATCTAGATGACTTCATGACTTGAATTAAACTGTTGGAATAAATGCATTGTTCATGCTTTCTTACTGTTTGTGGCCCTGAATGAGTTGGATACTTTATATGTGGTTATAATTTTGACCTTACGGGTTTCTAAATGTTACATCAGGGCATGTTTTTGCTTTTGGTGAATCCAGAGCCCTGGCCATTGCCAACATGGTACTTGGCCTCAAGGAAATTCAGATACGAGGAGAGATTCACACAAATGTAGATTACACAATTGATCTACTGCATGTAAGTGTATTGGTGGTAAAAAATTATTGCATGCTCCACTTAAATACAATTTTTGTTTGAAGTTATGTAGTTTAACGTGCCTTTGGTTTGGTGCATTGTAATTATTTATTTATTTATTTTTTAATTTAAATATTCATAACATAAATAGTAGGTTGGTGAAAGTATTACCATCAAGGCTGGTCAAATGTTTTAACATTTATAACTAATATATTTCTGCAGGCTTCAGATTATAAAGAGAACAAAATACACACAGGTTGGTTGGACAGTAGAATTGCAATGAGGGTTAGAGCTGAGAGACCTCCTTGGTACCTTTCTGTGGTTGGAGGAGCTCTATATGTGAGTTCACAGCTTTTAGAAACTTGAGTTTTGAAATATTTTAATTATAAAAAAAAAAAAATGTTTAGCTCCAACTTTTAATTCCCAAAACCTTCATTTTCCCCTCATTTGTCAAGTGCAGAAAGCTTCTGCAAGTAGTGCTGCAATGGTTTCAGAATATGTTGGTTATCTAGAAAAAGGACAAATTCCTCCCAAGGTACTATTGTCAGAGCACTCTAATTTTAGATTCTAATGGTTCTTTCTTTTTCTCTTTTTAAATTAATGATCAATTATCTCTGTGCAGCATATTTCACTTGTGAACTCTCAAGTTTCACTAAACATTGAAGGGATAAAGTATACAGTAAGTAGCATCTTTCTTTATAGCTTAAATTCATATCTTTCCTCCTGGCTGGTGATGGTTGGTTTGTCTTAAAATTTTGTTCTCTCTATGTGAAAGAAGTCTGGAAAAAAAATTGATTTTCTGGTTTCTCTTGGTAATGTTTACTTCTGTTTCTTAGGTTAACATGGTGAGGGGAGGACCTGGAAGCTATAGGTTGAGGTTGAATGAATCAGAGATTGAAGCAGAAATACACACTCTACGTGATGGAGGCTTATTGATGCAGGCAAGCAATCATTTGTCTACAACTTGCTTTCAAACTCTCTTTATTTGGCATGTAAAACCACATTATGTACCATATGAAAATTATAGTTGCTTACGTTGGGTTTCACAGTTGGATGGAAACAGTCACATTATTTACGCTGAGGAGGAAGCGGCTGGGACTCGTCTTCTCATTGATGGCAGGACTTGCTTGCTTCAGGTGTCCAGGGTTTTTACTTTCCGTATACATACATATGTATCATTCAAGGGCGTTTACTTTCCATTTTTTTTTTTTTTTTTCGAGTACTATTGACTCTGTTACAATGTAGTATCTGTTCATAACTACTTTCTCTACCTACTGAAGCACAAAGAGTCAATATCGCCTCCACTGAGGCTCGAACCCACAACCTCTTATATGGAGGAGCAACTTGGTGCCACTGGACCACAAGGTCCTTGGCAGGGCGTTTACTTTCCTTATACATACATATGTGTGTTGTGTGTGTGATATTTTATGTTATGTTTGCTGAACTCTGATAACTAGTCTTTCTTGTGCCCAGAATGATCATGATCCATCCAAGCTCATAGCAGAGACACCATGCAAACTTCTGAGGTATTTGGTTGCAGATGGTAGTCATGTGGATGCCGATACACCTTATGCAGAGGTTGAGGTCATGAAGATGTGCATGCCTCTTCTTTCCCCCGCTTCAGGGGTGATTCATTTCAAGATGTCAGAAGGTCAAGCAATGCAGGTAATACTACTCGCTTTGTGGTTGGGCAATATTTCTTGCCTTCTATACTCGGGTCAACTTTTCCTTCATCTGATGTAGTTGGGCTTGGTCCTAAGCTTCACGGTGATGAGCTCTCGAGCTATCATACTGTTCTTCCCTTTGTGGCAAGTCTGCAACTAATACAATTTTCATTTATAGGCTGCCGAGCTTATAGCAGCACTTGATCTAGATGATCCTTCGGCTGTAAGAAAAGCAGAACCATTCCATGGGAGCTTCCCCATCCTCGGACCTCCAACTGCAATATCTGATAAAGTTCATCAGAGGTGTGCTGCCAGTATGAATGCAGCTCGGATGATTCTAGCTGGATACGAGCATGCTGTTGATGAAGTAAGTATATGGCGGGTGTTGTCTTCTTGCAAAGGTTTTGTTAAATGCTTGATTAGGATTGATAAAAGCCCTATCTTCGTTAAAAAAATAATAAATATTTCATCTGGAAAAAAGAATATAAAAACGATTTTGGTGTCCAGGTGGTACAGAGCTTGCTAAGTTGTTTGGACAGTCCTGAACTACCCTTCCTTCAGTGGCAAGAGTGCTTGGCTGTTCTGGCAACACGACTTCCCAAAGACCTTAGATCTGAGGTAAATGCCCATGCTGATGTTTTTAGGTTGTTTTCTGAAATTGTGTTTCAGTTTTATGGTTGAAATTTGATTTGGCCTTTCCTCAACAGTTGGAAGCAAAATACAAGGAATATGAAGGGATCTCGAACTTTCAAAACATTGATTTCCCAGCGAAAAATTTGCGGGGTGTTCTTGAGGTTAATTTAGTCTGGGATTTCTCATTGCCTTGTCCTTTTCTTTTTAGTGTTTGTTTCTTATTTCTAAATTCCTTCTTGCTCCAGGCACACCTGAGTTCCTGCCCCGAAAAAGAAAAAGGAGCTCAAGAAAGACTAGTTGAACCATTAATGAGTCTTGTGAAGTCTTATGAAGGGGGAAGAGAGAGTCATGCCCGTGTTATTGTGCAGTCCCTTTTCCAAGAATACCTTTCTGTCGAAGAATTGTTTAGTGACAACATCCAGGTTAGTGATCTTATGCACAAGAGATTTGTGAAAATATTATCCAAAAACTAAAATTGCTGCTTAGCAAGCTTGGATCCCACTTATATCTTCTAGCCCAACTTCATTGCTGCTTAACCAGCTTGGTTGGCGTGAGTGGCCGTGCACTCTCATCCCTTAACAGAGGTCGGGAGTTCGAACCCCCTCTCGTATGGAAAAACCAATTTGGCCGGCACTTTGCCCCTTAATTGGGCCGGGCCGGTGCGAATGGGGATTAGTCTGAGTATGGTACGGGCTTAAAGGTGCCTCCTACAGTTAGGGCCTGCTCAGGACACCTCATGGCTTGACCCAAAAAAAAAAAAAAAAAACAATCGCATCTCATGATTTTTGAGCTAGATTTGATAAGTTATGCTCTTTTTTTTTTTTTTTTTTTTTTTTTTTTTTTACACCCTTCAGGCTGATGTTATTGAACGCCTGCGACTTGAATATAAAAAAGACCCCGTGAAGGTTGTAGATATTGTACTTTCCCATCAGGTATAAGCGAGTTGTGTGCGATTCATTACTTATTCTTCTTAGCGGTGTTTAGATGAAGTATGTTGCCATAACATTAATTTTGCAGGGTGTCAAGCGTAAAAATAAACTGATATTAAGTCTCATGGAGCAACTGGTGTATCCTAGTCCTGCAGCTTACCGGGATAAATTAATTCGTTTCTCTTCGCTCAATCATACAAACTATTCTGAGGTTAGAAGCTTTTTCAATATTATTGACACTCACAAACTGGACATCAGTAAGATTAATTCTGGTTAACTCTCGCTGTGCTTTACAGTTGGCTCTCAAGGCAAGTCAGCTTCTTGAACAAACAAAACTGAGTGAATTGCGTTCCAGCATTGCAAGAAGTCTTTCCGAGTTAGAAATGTTCACTGAAGAAGGTGAACATATGGACACTCCTAAGAGGAAAAGTGCCATAAATGAAAGAATGGAAGCTCTAGTGAGTGCTCCTTTGGCAGTCGAAGATGCACTTGTAGGTCTCTTTGATCACAGCGATCACACCCTTCAGAGAAGGGTTGTGGAGACTTATGTTCGCAGACTTTACCAGGTATTTCTATCTGAAGTTCTTTCAACAACCGACTAAGATTATTCTTAGTTCATTATTTTAACGTTTCTACTTTGTGTTATCAGCCCTACCTCGTCAAGGGGAGTGTTAGGATGCAGTGGGACAGATCGGGTGGACTGATAGCTTCTTGGGAGTTCTTGGAAGAGCATGTGGAGAGGAAAAATGGATCTGAAGGTAGAACGGTGAATAAACCTTTGGTAGAGAAGCATAGTGAGAAAAAATGGGGAGCCATGGTCATCATCAAATCGCTCCAAATCTTGCCAAAAGTGCTAACAGCTGCACTGAAGGAGACAATGAGCAACATCCAGACTACGATTTCCGATGGATCCGTGGGGACAGAGGGTCATGGTAACATGATACACATTGCATTGGCAGGCATCAACAATCAAATGAGTACACTTCAGGACAGGTATTTGCACATATGCACCTTGGAATCTTGGATTGGACTAACTACGGGAAAGTCTTTATTCATTCATAAATCAATTCCCCTAATGGAGAATTTGATACTTATCTGCATCCATAAATAGTTTCAAAAAGCAGATAATTGGTTGGCAATCTAGTTTATACGCTTTTTTTAGTACTACTGACTCTGTTACAATGCAGTATCTGTTCATAACTACTTTTTCAACCTACTGAAGCACAAAGAGTCAATACCGCCCCCACTGGGGCTCAAACCCATGACCTCCCATTTGGGAGAGCCACTTTGTGCCACTAGACCACAAGGTCATTGGCAATCTAGTTTATACGCTAATTCTCTTGTTAAGGTTAAAATCATACAAGCTCCTTGAAACCATTTGCTCATTCCCCTCACTTATATGAAATATATTCTAATACTAAATCTCAGAGTGCCAATTTTCTTTTGAATGCCTGAAGTTCTACTCTAGTATGTACGATTCAACAGCACTAGTATATGAAATTGAATTGTGACTTTTTTGCTTACCATTTGTATTATTTGTACGCACTGCAGTGGTGATGAGGATCAGGCTCAAGAGAGAGTCGACAAGTTAGCAAAAATATTGAAAGAGAGAGATATAAGCTCCATCCTTAAAAATGCAGGGGTAGGGGTGATCAGCTGTATCATACAAAGGGACGAGGGACGAGGCCCTATGAGGCACTCCTTTCATTGGTCAGAAGAGAAGCGCTATTACCAGGAGGAGCCTCTATTACGTCACCTTGAGCCTCCTCTATCAATTTACCTTGAATTGGTGAGTTGATTCTCAACTCATGTTCCCTCCCCCCCTCCCACCCCCCTCAAAAAAAAAAAAATCTTTCTTTTATCTTAGTTTGTAGGAGAGAAGTTATTGTGCACCATGTGACTGATTTTCGATTCATCATTTCATTCCAACCCAGGATAAGCTCAATGGCTATGACAAAATTAAGTACGCACAATCAAGGGACCGTCAGTGGCACCTGTACACTGTTGTAGACAAGCCTCGCCCAATCCAGAGGATGTTTCTCAGAACACTTGTGAGACAACCCATGTCAGATGAAGGTTTACCAGTGTTTCAAGGGCTAGATCGTCAAAAAACTCATGCCCCATTTTCATTGTCTTTTACTTCAAGGAGCATTTTGAGATCTTTAACATCTGCACTTGAGGAGCTTGAGCTTAATGTCCATAATTCAACCGTCAAATCTGACCATGTGAATATGTACCTCTATATTTTAAGGGAGCAACAAATAGAGGATCTGTTGCCCTATAACAAGTAGGAATTCTACTTCTTTTGTCAAATAGTTACTCTTCTTTGTATATGCATCTCATTAACTTTCTTTTTTTACTTTTTTATATCTTTCCAGGCGAGTAGATGTATATAATGGTAATGAAGAAGCAGTTGTAGACCAAATTTTAGATGAAATGGCACGTGAAATCAATGCATCTGTTGGTGTAAAAATGCACCGTTTAGGTGTTTTTGAGTGGGAAGTGAAGCTTTGGATATCATCCACTGGAGACGCCAATGGTGCTTGGAGAGTTGTGGTTGTAAATGTGACGGGCCACACCTGCATTGTGAATGTAAGTGGAATTACATACAGCATTCATGATTCTATATTAATCTCTCTAATTACAGTTGAACCATTCACCTTAATATGACCTTTAGTAAACATTTTATACAACGCTGTTTAGCTAATATATTTATTACACTCAGATCTACCGTGAGGTGGAAGATACAAACAAACACAGAGTCGTCTATCACTCCACGAGTGGGGTGGGTCCTCTGCATTGCGTGCCAGTTACTGCATATTATCAACCTCTGGGAGTTCTTGATCAGAAACGACTCGTGGCCCGTAAAAGCAGCACAACCTACTGCTATGATTTCCCCCTGGTAAATCCTGACAAACTTGGAGATACAAGTAAAACAAAGATAGATTTTTTCCCCCCTGTATTATTAATGTGAAATCAAATCATCCTTACAGGCTTTTGAAGTAGCATTGCAGAAGTCTTGGGCTACTGAATTTCCTAGAACTAACAAGCCTAAAGAAAACCTCATTAAAGTCACCGAATTGACTTTTTCGGACCAAAAAGGCTGTTGGGGTACTCCTCTTATTCCAGTGGAACGCAAGCCTGGGCTCAATGATGTTGGCATGGTGGCTTGGATTATGGAAATGTCTACACCCGAGTTCCCTTCTGGAAGGAAAATTATCATTGTTGCAAATGATGTCACCTTCAGAAACGGATCTTTTGGTCCAAGAGAAGATGCATTTTTCCAAGCAGTGACTGATCTAGCCTGCACTCAGAAACTGCCCCTTATTTATTTGGCAGCCAATGCAGGAGCTCGAATTGGTGCTGCCGAGGAAGTAAAATCTTGCTTTAAAGTTGGATGGTCTGATGAATCTAATCCCGAACGTGGTATGCAGTATTTATACTTGACTCCTGAGGATCATGCACGCATTGGGTCATCTGTCATATCACATGAACTAAAGTTGTCTAGTGGAGAGACTCGATGGGTGATTGATACTATTATAGGAAAAGAGGATGGCTTGGGCGTTGAGAACTTAAGTGGTAGTGGTGCCATTGCCAGTGCATATTCAAGGGCCTACCATGAAACATTTACGCTAACATATGTAACTGGGAGAACTGTTGGCATAGGTGCCTATCTTGCTCGGCTTGGTATGAGATGTATACAGAGGCTGGATCAACCGATTATTCTTACTGGTTTCTCTGCACTGAATAAGCTCTTGGGTCGGGAAGTTTACAGCTCCCACATGCAACTTGGTGGACCTAAAATTATGGCAACCAACGGAGTTGTTCATCTGACAGTTTCTGATGACCTTGAAGGCATCTCGGCAATTTTGAACTGGTTAAGCTTTGTTCCGCCATATTCTGGAGGTCCACTTCCCATTTCTACTGCTATGGACCCTCCTGAGAGACCCGTTGAATATTTTCCTGAGACCACATGTGACCCTCGAGCTGCTATCTGTGGCATCAAGGATGCAAGTGGGAAGTGGCTGGGAGGCATGTTTGACAAGGATAGCTTTGTTGAGGCATTGGAAGGCTGGGCAAGAACCGTGGTGACTGGGAGGGCAAAGCTTGGAGGAATACCTGTGGGAATAGTTGCTGTCGAAACCCAAACAATGATGCAAGTGATACCTGCAGATCCCGGGCAGCTCGACTCTCATGAGCGGGTTGTTCCCCAGGCAGGGCAAGTATGGTTTCCCGACTCTGCAACTAAAACTGCTCAAGCATTGATGGACTTCAATAGAGAAGAGCTCCCGCTTTTTATCCTTGCCAACTGGAGGGGATTTTCCGGGGGACAAAGGGATCTCTTTGAGGGTATCCTTCAAGCCGGTTCAACCATTGTTGAGAACCTTAGAACATACAAGCAACCTGTTTTTGTATACATCCCTATGATGGGTGAGCTTCGTGGCGGGGCATGGGTAGTTGTAGATAGTAAAATTAATTCAGATCACATTGAAATGTATGCAGAAAGAACGGCTAAAGGGAATGTTCTTGAGCCCGAAGGTATGATTGAAATCAAGTTCCGAACAAAAGAACTGCTGGAGTGCATGGGTAGACTTGACCAAGAACTTATTAAATTGAGAGGAAAGCTTCAGGAAGCAAAGACCACTGGGATCCACGAAACTGTTGATTCTTTACAACAGCAGATAAAAGCCCGTGAAAAAAAACTTCTGCCAATATACACTCAGATTGCCACCAAGTTTGCCGAATTGCATGATACATCACTAAGAATGGCTGCAAAAGGAGTGATCAAAGAAGTTGTAGATTGGGAAAATTCTCGTTTTTTCTTTTATAAAAGATTGCTCCGAAGAGTTGAGGAAGAGTCCTTGATCAAGGCTGTGAAGGATGCAGCTGGTGACCAGCTTTCTGACAAATCCGCTTTTGAGATGGTAAAGAAGTGGTTTTTAGATGCTAAAACCACACAGGGCAAAGAAGATGATGCTTGGAAAGATGACAAAGCCTTCTATCTTTGGAAGCGTGATCATAGTAACTATGAAGACAAGTTGCAGGAATTGCGTGTGCAAAAGGTCTCGGTTCAATTATCAAAGATTGGCGATTCAGCTTTAGATGCTCGTGCTTTACCTCAAGGTCTTGTTTCACTTCTTCAGAAGGTAAGCTGCCCGATTGTGTTATACTACCATTTTTATTCTATTCCGTCTTTACCCATTCGTTTTGGATTTTGGAAAGGGGACTTACATTTCGATTTCACTGCAGTTAGAGCCATCAACCAGAGAGCAATTGATCATTGAACTACAAAAGGTCCTCAATTGATCAAACCAACTTGCATAATCCCCCGAATATGCGCTTTGAAGTTACTTACATACAGTTCAATGAAGATTTTCAATGATCTACTCAATTTAGGAGCTTTAAAAGATCGACAGATCATTGAATCGTTGCTTTTGTTTGTGAATGTATATATTTATAGTCCGAGAGAATAGGATGTAGTCTCCGATTATTTGAGAAGAGAGCAGGGCCCATTTCGTAAGCGTCCTATCTGCTAAATAAGTTTTTATGTAAATCTCATTTATTTTTTCTGTTGTAACAAATGATTAAGTAGAAAATACAACATGAGGTTTCTGTGTTAATGTTGTCCATGCCTGTTTCTATTCGATCTTTAGAATCTCGACTAAGCAGTGATTTGTATCGACTTTCTTGCAACTCTGTCTTCAATTTTCGTTTTGCAGGGCTTTGAGTCAAGTTTATCATCTTCGGTTGTAGAGGCAACACAAAAAGTATAAGATTTTGTTGCGAGTGTTAGTAAAGGTCAGTTCGAGTACTCTGTCTTCTTGCTTGCCCGTTTACTTTTGGACTTGTGTATCGAGAAGATTGTCTGTGAAACGTATAATATTTAGGAAAATGCTATATGAACCTCGTATGATGAACGATATTTGGATCAACCGAAAGGTTATGTTTGAGTCTTTTTAGAGCTTTCTTTGCAGTATTCATAAAATAGCATACATATTATCATATCAGCAACCTTATTTTCTTGACCTTATGCCTCTCCTTCTGTTCTTCGTGCTTCTTCTTCGTCTCTTTCTTTCTCATTTCCTCGACACGTTTCTTCTTCTCTGTTTCTTCCCTCTTTCGTTTCTCTTTTTCTTTCGCTTTCTTCTCCTCTTCCCTTCTCATGTCCTCCCGAGCTCGTTTCTTCTCTCTCCCCTTCTGATCTCTCTTTCTCTTCTCTTTTTCTTTCGCCTTCTTCTTTATCTCCTTAAGCTCATCCTTTGCCATCGCCTTCTTGACATTGAAGCACATTATGCTATATGAATCTGCAGAGTTTCGAAGATGAATGTGTGCGTTAAGTGTTCTGCATTACTTTTATGCTTCAAATGAATGGCATTGTTGAATGAGTTTTGGATGATTGTGGTTGGAACTTGATGCCGTCCGATGCCTAGTTTTGATCGGCAATTTGTTTTGTTGTGTGCATGGCGATACTTTAGTCCCCAAATTTTCTGAATTTCTTTTTCGGTGACGAGAGAAACCCGTAATCACTATCTGAGAGTGTATACGAAGTAAATCATTTCGCTCTTATGTATAGCCTATAAACCACATTGTTCGATTGAGAGGGTATTTTTGGTTTGATGATGCAAACCCGCAGTCACTATCCGAGAGTATGCACGGGGTAAATCTCGCTTTGTTATCCTATTCGGCAAATGACCAAAATGAAATGCTGAGATTCGAATTCGCGACCTCGTGGAAATGTCTATTATTATCATTCTTCCAAAAAGGTTGAACCCCAACCCGACAGAGCATTTGAGTGTATGTAAATCATGGTAACTCAACTGAACATGAATCACAGAGGCTAGATCTGTGTTTACTGCGCACAAGAGCCCCTCACTTTGAGAGGTAGCTCCCACATTGCCACTGGTGAGACTCAATCCCTTGTCATTTTTCCAACTTTTCGCCTGGAGTATGTCTATTATCACTAAAAATTAATTTTTATCCTAACTTTCTAAAATCTTCTATCCCAACGCAACATTACTCCATAAAATATTGTCAAAAGCTCAGCCGACGAATTGAATACTTCTTGACATTATTCATAAGATAATAGAGTGATTCTTCACTTCTTACAAGATTTTTTAAAAAAATACTAATTTTCAACATTTTATCGCTATCCATCATCCTAAATAGCGATAATAGTCATAGTACGTCTGTACGTGTCCTAAATTCATAATAAAAATTTTTATTATTAAAAAAAAAAACAAAAAAAAAAAAAAGAAGACATTTTCTTACCCCAAAAGAAGACATTTTCTTGTATCCGTGGAAGAATGTAAATGGACTCCTAGCTAACATCAGCAATAAATTAAGAAAATGTCAGCTACCTTATCTGTACACCGACCAGTTGCATCATAATAAGATAGTGCATGTCCCAAAAGTTTATGTTAAATATTATGAATTTAATGTGTGTTAATATTTAGAAAAAATTGTAAAAAATGTATTTCAATAATATGTCAATTATCAATGTTATTCTTGAATTATGAGTGGTGTAAATGTTGTCTTTCAATTATTAAAACGGTACACATATAGCCCCTCCCGTAACGGACATGTGGTTCCCCGTTAGTGTACGACACCGTTAAGTCAGAGTAAATATGTAATTTAATTGTTTTTTCCCTCCCTCGATTCAAAGTACCAGCGATGGACATCGGTGGGGAACCACAAGTTCGTTACGGGAGGAGCTATATATGCACCATTTTGATAATTAAGGGGCAACATTTACACCACTCATAATTCAGGGGTGACATTGATAATTGACATATTATAGAGGGACTTTTTTTACAATTTTCCCTAATATTTATTTTCGGTCGAGTTTATTACACTTTTATTCTATTATATTACA
This sequence comes from Ipomoea nil, assembly GCF_001879475.1. Lineage (NCBI taxonomy): Eukaryota > Viridiplantae > Streptophyta > Magnoliopsida > Solanales > Convolvulaceae > Ipomoea > Ipomoea nil. The sequence goes on along the minus strand of NW_017618587.1, from coordinate 1,088,757 downwards.
TAAGAATGAAATTTACCGTACACAGTATTAAATAGTGGTTACAGGATTTCTTCGTAACCCACAAAAATAATAAGATAGTAGTGTTGGTAGCTAAGTTATATTTTTTTTGTATGTTTCTTCTAATTTACATGTGTATTTCGTAACACACAAATGAATATGAAAGCATTGAAAGAGTTCATGTTTTTCTTGGACCTCCTTGATGATTATATATTTAGCTTTAAAAAAAAAAAAAAAAACTTTTTTTTTTCATATGGTGACGAGGGAAACCCGACTATAGTCAATATCTGAGAGTATGTAGGTATTGGATATATAAACATCAATCATATGTAAACGGAGCACAATCTAGTGACCTTGCTTGACTACCATATTTCGTCAAGATTGGAATTATACAATTATGGATATTTATAGAGAAATGAATGTTTGTGTTTGCTAATAAATGTTTACAGACAACTACTCCTCTACACATTGGTCCACTTATTTTGGAGTCTGATCCCCATCTAGGGGGTCAAGATTCAACTACTATTTTGTTGAGAGCATATAGTAATATTTATTCATTACCTCGCCTCTACTGAGGCTCGAATGTACAACCTTTCATATGAGAGTACAATTTTGGTGTCATTAGATTGACCATAAGGTCTTGGTAGATATTCTACATATTATTTTCATATATATGACCTTACAATACGATAGATCAAAATTCAAATTCAAACCCGCTACTATACAAATAGAAAATCCCTAAAACTTTGGCTTTAATTTACATATATGAATTGAAACGACCTAGATATATAGGTAGCTAGGTGGCTACATGATGGAACATGCATTTGGATTTTCATCACTGAACATAAGAGTGAACTGTTCTTCCACTGGATTCAAATTGACAATGGCTGGATCATTGGTGGCCCTCACAAAATTAGGGGGTGCCTTTTTGTCATAAACCCCAGCCACATATGGGTGGGCCACCATTGCATAGGGCACATATGGCCATGGCTCAAACTTCTTCCCTGTTGATTTTGCTGCCTTCATCACTTTCTTTGCATCTACAAACCCTGTCACTGTTGCCTTCTGCTGCTTCAAGTCCACATCCACTGACTTTGCACCTGCATGCATGCCCAATTAATTAAAGACAACACTGCATATATACATGCCAAATCTAATCAACATGGTAAAGTGGACAGATCCCTTGTGCACACTGGCATATGACTTTGTATGCTGAGTCATTGAATGACCATGATTTATATTCTCCCAAATACTCTGTCGAGTCGGGGTATAAGGGGACCTTGGAGTTGGAGATTCGATCTTTTGGGAGAAAATCTAGTCAACATGGTTATAGATAGCCAACATTTGCCAAGCACTTGTGCTAAGATGACATGTAGTGATTCTCCCATATGAGAGGTCATGAGATCGAGCCTCAGTGGAGGTGGTGTTGAACAACCAATTTTACCACCTTGACCGGCTTTAAAAAAACCTCACGGGAAACTACTTTGTCTAGTCGGTAAAAGATTACAAGGAGATACATAGCTAACCGGCTCGATCAAAACTACGAAAGGCAATAGATCACCCTCACTAAGAGTCGAACTTGAGTGAAAAAAAAAAAAAAAAAAAAAAAAAAACCTTTAAAATTTTCATTCAATCTTAAAGGCAGGTGATATATTGTCATCAAATTTTCATACAATCTTAATGGGTTTGGTTTAGGTTTGAAGTAGATATCACTGTAAATCTCACTGCTAGCCAGGTTTTGAACAAGATTAGACCCCAGCAACTAAATTCATCAGACCGTTAGTTTGATAATTACAAGATTTTAAATTCAACTTACAATACTAATAGTCTGTTAACTTTCTTGATTTGAGCCAATTAACTATGACACAATACATTATACATACATACCTCAGGTAATGGTTGCGAGTTTTTTCGTAACCCAAAGTAGCTAAGCTAGCTAGCATGCATACCTTTGACTCCAGATAGAACTTTCTTGACTTTACGCACACAACCTTCACAATCCATTCTGATCTTGATGGACACTGTGTTCATCTGCTTCTTCTTCTTCCTGCTTCTCTTGCCACTGCTAAGTAAATCAGACAAGAATTCCAGAGTTCCTGCAACTCCCATCTTGCTAGCTTATACACAAACTTGCAGAAGTGTATGTGTGTATATATATATATATATATCTGGTAAGCAAGCTAATAAGTTACTAACACTGAACTTAAAGAAACTTTAAGAAACCAAAAAGTGAGGATTATGAATGATGATAGACTGTGATTATCACAGGAAGGGTTAAGCAGACAAGAAAATTTGGATTATCTTTGTGACTGGGATTGCAAGAAAAGGACTATACTAATGTGGTGTTTTGGTTGTGTTGATGAATGAGTTGTAGGTGGTGGGCATGTATTTGGTTACTACTTGTATGTATGCATTGATTGAGAGAGGATATTAAATATAGTGGTTCAGATCAGAAGAAGCAATATAATTATTTATGGAGTGGGGTTCATCTAGAAATCTGAAGAAAATTCAATTCTTCACCTCATATGCTTTTAAACTTGTGGGAGTCTTGCTTGCCCCACTTAAAAGGGCATAATATCTGCAAGACAAGTTACATTAATTAGCACACTTCAGTACTGGTGGCAGGCTTTCTCATAAATCAAAAATTGTATTAACGAGGGTTATTTGATCAGAGAACCAACATTATTGTTAATAAACGTTCACGGCTGGAAATTATGGTATTTTTGACTACCTGAAAGTGATCTTAAATCAAGTCGAAAGCAAAAAGTGATCGGAAATAGCAACAAAGGTTTTTTCAGATACCAAAAGTGGTCAGAACAAGGCTTTCGAATTGATTTAAGATCACTTTCAGGTGGTTGGAAATTTCATAATTTCCAGCCGTGGCTATTTGAACAGAAGTTAGCATTTACGATGTTAATTGACTTGACACTTAAATTCTAAAGTCGAGTATTGTATCCAAGCAAGAGTACAGTGTAAACTCCGTTCCTATGTATTAACCTGCAAACCACACATGAGGGATAAACCTTACTGGAAAGACTTTATATGTGTTATAATGCACATCGGGCATTAGTATTATTATTGTCCGAATTTGAATTTTTTATTTTTATTTTTTAAGTTTGAAAGTTTATTAGAAAAATAATTTTTAAATGCAATTGTAAGTTGTATGATGAATAAATTGTAAGAAAATATATTAACATTCAATTTTTAGTCACATCAAATTTGGTTGAATTATTGAACTATGTATGATTACTAGTTAAATGTATAAAAACCTATATTATTGGTACATGCATATGCATGCATGATGACCAAGACCGTACCCTCACACGCATGAGTGGGCTATAGTGAATTATTCATTGTGTCAAGTAGTATATATGATTCATTGATGAATAATTGATTTTTCTCTGAACCCATTATAAAATCAAACAAGAAGATTAATTCAATATTATTAAGTTAGTAAGTTATCATTCTCAATACATTGTATATACCAAAAGTCTTTAATGTCACCTTGAAAGGGTTGACCAGTTGAATGGGTTGACCAGTTGAATGAAACATAATTTTTGTACTAGAAAATCACGAGTCCAATTTTTATTAGCACATTTTAAGTTGAGTATAGTACGTAGTTGAATAAAATTATATGTTTTTTCATTTTAATCAAAGTTTAAACTATTGTTAAAGATACATATTTTTAGGGTAATATAATATTCAATCATTATACATTTATAATCAAGCAAAAGACGTAATATATATTGTTAGAATGTGGCTAAAATTCATTCAAACCCATGAAGACAACATTTGTCGTAGCCATCCACGTAATGCTGCAACAGCCGCACTTCACTGCATGTTCTCCTATTATGCGCAAATTTCTCTCCTTTTTGATTGTATAAATAGCCTAGGTTTTTTTACTTTGTAATTGCATTCATTACAACAATTCTTTCTTTTGTCTTCTTACGTAGTCATACATATATATATATATTTCTATTCTTTTGTTTTCTCTTTTGAGGGAGCTAATATATATATATATATATATATATATATATATATATATATATATATATATATATATATATGTTTATTCCATTTCCCAATTATTTTGTCATTTAGATATTTTCCCTATTATTTAACTTCTATAATTCTCAATTTTCGATTCTTCGCTTCCGCATTATTCCGCTATATTCCTAACAAGTGGTATCAGAGCGGTTTAATTGAGAGTTATTTTCAAAGATGTCAACTGTTACCAAGTTCGATATCGAGAAGTTCGACAGGAAAATTAGCTTTTCTATCTAGAAGGTTCAGATGGAAGCCGTTCTAACCCAGAACGGTTTGAAGAAAGCGCTAGCTGGGAAGAAGAAGAAACCGGCTACAATGACAGATGTAGATTGGGAAGATCTGGATGACAAGGCACGTTCAACCATTCTTTTGTGTCTGTCTAAAGAAGTTCTACGTGAGGTAGTAAGTGAGACGACTGCGTCAGATTTATGGTCCAAGCTGGATACGCTTTACATGGCCAAAACTCTGGCGAACACGTTGCGTTTGAAGGAGCGTCTGTACACAATCCGTATGACGGAAGGTACTTCTATTAAATCTCACTTGGATGAATTCAATTCTATTTTATTGGACTTGGAAAATATTGATGTTATAATTGAAGATGAGGATCGCGCTGTTTTATTGCTTGTCTCTCTCCCTAGATCATACACGCATTTCAAAGAAATTATGCTGTATGGTAATAGTAGTGATACCCTTACTTTCGACAATGTTAAGTCGAACTTATTGTCCAAAGAAAAGTTTGACTTTGAAATTAAGTCTGAGGACAAAGGTGAAGGCTTGACTGTAAGGGGTCGTTCACTTGAATCAGGGAGTAGCAATAAAAATTCTAGATCCAAGTCCAAAGGACATAAGTCCAACAAATCCTGTAAGTACTGCAAGAAGCATGGTCATGATGTGACTGAATGCTTCAAGTTGAAAAACAAGCAAGAGAGAGAAAAGAAGTCCGCTGAAGCTAGTGTTGTTGAAAGTGATTCAGATGGTGATGTGTTGTTATCTGTTAGCTCCGGTGAGAAACGGAGTGAAACCGAGTGGATTTTGGACTCTGGTTGTACATTCCACATGTGTCCCCACAAAGATTGGTTCATCTCTCTGGAACCGGTTGATGGTGGAGTTGTCTTGCTGGGTAATGATACCCAATGCAAGGTTAGTGGAATTGGAAGTGTTCAGATTAAAACTCATGATAACGTTGTCAGGACTCTTACCAATGTTCGGTATATTCCTGATTTGAAACGCAATCTGATATCATTGGGCACCTTGGAATCTCTGGGGTGCAAGTACACAGCTGAAGGTGGAGTTTTGAAGGTCATAAAAGGCTCTCTTATTCTCATGAAAGCTTCTCGTTCTGGAAGCTTGTATGTCTTGCATGGCAGTACTGTGACAGGTTCAGTAGCGGTATCCTCATCGGTGTCTGATGCGAATCTCACTCAGTTATGGCATATGCGTCTGGGGCATATGAGTGAGAAAGGCATGCATCTCCTGAGCAAGAAAGGCCTCCTTGGTGATTCAGGTACGGGTAAATTACAATTTTGTGAGCATTGTGTTTTTGGGAAACAAAAGAGGGTTAGTTTCTCTACTGCTACACACCGTACCAAAGATGTATTGGAATATATACATTCCGATTTATGGGGACCGACTAAATTCCAGTCTATGGGAGGCTGTAGATACTTTATGTCTATTATTGATGACTTTTCTCGTAAAGTCTGGGTCTATTTCCTGAAACATAAAAATCAGGCATTTTCTATTTTCAAGAAGTGGAAAATACTTGTTGAGACTCAGACAGGTAAAAAAGTCAAGAAGCTCAGGACAGACAATGGCTTGGAGTTCTGTGAGTCAGATTTCAATGACTTTTGTGCGGAAAATGGAATCGCTAGGCACAAGACCTTGCCTGGTAAACCCCAGCAGAATGGTGTTGCCGAACGTTTGAACAGGACTCTATTGGAAAGAGCTCGTTGTATGCTCTCTAATGCTGGGTTATGGAAACGGCGTGATTTTTGGGCCGAGGCCGTTTCTACTGCTTGCTATTTGGTAAATAGATCTCCGCATTCATCCCTTGATTTCAAAATTCCAGAAGAAGTTTGGTCAGGTAATCCTGTTGACTACTCTATCTTAAGAGTTTTTGGATGTCCTGCATATGCTCATTCTAGTACGGGTAAATTAAACCCAAGAGCTGTCAAATGCATTTTCCTTGGTTATGCTTCTGAGTCAAAAGGGTATCGTCTATGGTCTCCTGATTCTCAGAAAATCATTCTGAGTCGAGATATCACTTTTGACGAAAATGCACTACTTTCTTCTGGAAAAGTTCCCAGTACAGATGAGACGCAGAGTACTGGTGAGAAGGTGGAGTTTGAGTTCAGGCCTATTGATAGTGTTACTACTGCTGATGGTAATACTAAAGATGATGCATCTACTAGCACCACACCTCTCGTCGAGCCACAACGAGAGTATTCCATTGCTATGGATCGTCCTAGGAGGACAATTAAAAAACCTGCTAGGTACGCTAGTGACGATGAAACCAATATGGTTGCTTATGCTCTTTCAGTCACACAGGAAGTTGATGGTGATCCATCCTACTATTCCGAGGCTCTTCCTATTGCTAAGTTCAAGCAATGCTTGAGTTTAGTCGGCTGTTTCAGTTGTTAATTTTCACAGTGAATTTGATCCAAGGTGGAGATTGTTAGAATGTGGCTAAAATTCATTCAAACCCATGAAGACAACATTTGTCGTAGCCATCCACGTAATGCCGCAACAGCCGCACTTCACTGCATGTTCTCCTATTATGCGCAAATTTCTCTCCTTTTTGATTGTATAAATAGCCTAGGTTTTTTTACTTTGTAATTGCATTCATTACAACAATTCTTTCTTTTGTCTTCTTACGTAGTCATACATATATATATATATTTCTATTCTTTTGTTTTCTCTTTTGAGGGAGCTAATATATATATATATATATATATATATATATATATATATATATATATATATATATATATGTTTATTCCATTTCCCAATTATTTTGTCATTTAGATATTTTCCCTATTATTTAACTTCTATAATTCTCAATTTTCGATTCTTCGCTTCCGCATTATTCCGCTATATTCCTAACATATATAATATGGTAAATTTTGTTGTTTTTACATACATAGGAACCTGCCAAAGTGCCAAGATTTCAAACAAAAGATTGCATGCCTTCGCAATCAAACAGGAGAGAAGACGTACCAACATCTTTTTTTAATAAACATTTTATTATTTGCCTAATATATGGATGCCACGTTGGAAGAGATCCTTGTGACAAGTGGCATTGAGGGATTTCCAAGGTGGATTTTGTGTCCACGTGGCCTAGTGTTATTAGCCATTGACTTTAATCTTATGAGATGTTTGATAAATGTAGCATGTAGGTATGATTGAGTGTAACTCTGAAAAATAATCACAGAGTAATCTCAATAGAGATTTTTGGAGGAATTTTTTAGTTTAGTTAGAGCATCCACAATGGTTGGGGAGAATTGGGGGATAATGTAAGAGTAATTAGGAGAGAGAATGTGAGAAGTGGAGGAAAAAAAACAAAAAAATCAAAATCAAAAATTAAAAAACAAAAAATTAAAAAAAAAAAAAGAAAAAAAAGGTCAGGCGCGCTGAACGCGGGCACGTGCCTTGCACGCGCCCGTGTGGGCGGGCTGCTGTGCGTGAAACGCGCACAGCAGCCTCTTTTTTCTTCTCTTTCTTTTTCTTCTTTTTCTGCATTCTCCTTAAATTTGCAGGAGAAATATCTCCACCAATAACTCCCCCCCCCCCCCCCCTTGTTATTATCCCCACCCGAGATAATTCATCTGACATTATCTCCATAATATCCACGGATGTGGATGCTCTTAGAAGATAAATAAGTTGATTGGAAGTAAGAAAAGAGAAGAGGGAAGGAAATTATTTTATTAATAAAATAATTTTTTAATTTGTGTGTCCCATAGAAAAGAAAAAAGAAAAAAATTCCCTCTTATGCGCGTTTGGCGTACCATGCTCTCTTGTTCGTTAATTTAAAAACAAACAAAAAAAAGAAAAAAAAAAAAAAAAAAAAAAACAACTTAGTTGACAGCATGCTTTGTTTTTCTCCTTCTTTTTCTCTCCCATAACACAAAAAGTCACTGCAAAAATATGTGTTGATGGAGATGCTCTAAGATATTGATACAATAAGATTACAATATGGATGGCTATTGGGGCTGGGACAAGTGTCACATCTAGGAGTGTCAAAGTAAATCAAACTTCACAGACTAGTCCTAAATCACCCTGTTGTGGAGTGAATTGAAGACTATGTTTTGTCCATAAAGAAGTCCGACTATGAGAAGCTATCCCCTAGTGCTCTTTTTTAGAGTGTCCCATCGTTAAATTAAAAATAAAAAATATTAAAAGTGATTTCGTATTTTGAATTTTGAGGAAGGAAAAAAAAAAATCAAAGTTTACCTAATTAGTTAAATTACGTAACCGACACTCCATTTCTGAAAACAGTTCACATATATATATATACTTTCAAAAAAAAAATGACATTTGAAAATAAGTAATAACTACGTACTTCAATGTCGGTCCACGTCCAAATCTTTTATAAATGTACATGCCAAGTGTATTACGTACAAATTGTTTTATATGATGAGTTGTCATATTTTGTATAACAAATATTTTATAAGTATGAAATGTTATTATATTGTAGAAATCAATCTAAATATATCTATTACACAATTGACTCCTTCCAACCACGTAATATACATCAACAAGCCCAAATTAATAAGATTATTACAAATGTTGGTACATTGTGGCCATGTTGTTAAGTAAGCGCACTATATATTAACTGACTATTTCAAATTAAGAAATTTAGAGTGGTTCAAGTTTGATTTGCTAGTTTTTATATGGTTGGAGCTCGATTTAATTGGCTTGAATTAAGTTTGAGTTTCACTTGTAACTTCAAAATGCTATTATTAATATTATAAATTAATATGTCCAAATATATAGATAATACAAACTAGATATATAACAAATTCTAATTTTCTCTAATTTCATTTTAAAAAAGGATTAAAAATAAGTAAAAATAATTAAAGATGATGACACAAAATTGGTTCCAAACTATTATCAGAATAACCGAGTTGAAGACAAAACTTATAACAAGTATATAAAAGATTGAAGAAAGCCAGCAATGTGGATCCACAAAATAGAGGGTGAGATATGAAGACGTCGGATGTATTGCTTTCAAAATTATTGTCATCTATCGTATACTATTATGCATATTAAACTCGATCGAAGGAAATGTGCTCGTCAATATTCTCTCAAATAATATGAATAATTCAATCTAATATATTTTATATTACTATTACAGTAGCATTCAAAAAAAATATTACTATTACAGTACGTTTGGTTCACAAAGTGAATTTGGAGGGAATAAGGATGCTATTCCACACGGAATGAAATAGATAGGGAATAGAATAGGAATTGTATTCTGTTGTTGGGTTGGATGAAGGAATAGACTTTAGTAATTGTATTCCAGTGTTTGGTTGGTTAAAGGAATAGAATTGGAATATGTTTTAAAGACATAAATACCCTTATACAAAATAATAATAATAATAATAATAATAATAATAATAATAATAATAATAATAATAATAATTATTATTATTATTATTATTATTATTATTATTATTATTATTATTATTATTATTATTATTATTATACAAATACATACATATTTATTTTCTCACTTATCCCACATCGGTTGGAGAAGTAAGGAATGGAGCCTTGAGACTCTTATAAAAGGAGCCTCAAGACTCCATAATTTCAATTGCAATGCTCATCCATTAGCAAGCTTGCAATGCCCATCTGCTAGGCATGCAGATAAGCAGGCTACTTAATTTAGGAGCCAAGGCTCCATAACTAAGGAGTCAGTTATTTTTTTTATTTACATTTACATATATATATATATATATATACACACACACACACACACATTTTCAAAATGCCAATTGCAAACGCGGCAAAATGTGTGTGTGTGTGTATATATATATATATATATATATATATATATATATATATATATATATATATATTGATGGATAAAAATTATAATTAATTAAATATATACATTTATATAATACATTATATTTATTAAATAATTATAAATATTATATAATGTGCAAAGGGTATTTTTGGTATTTGTGATATAAAAGCTATTCCAAAGGGCATGAGAATAACTAATACCAAGCCCCCCCCCCCCCCCCCCAGGAATGGCTATTCCCTTTGCGAAGGTAACAGGGCCTTTGCACAGGGCCCCCAAAAATAATTTTAAAAAAAAAATTTGTATATATAGTGTATTAAGCTGCATAAGCCGCAGTCGCCATTACCGCAACACCGCTATTACGAAATCGGCATTACCGCAATATCCTTGCTTTTCCTTGCCTCGACATTACTGCTATTATGCAAGTACGCAACCCTATACCCTATGGCTTTATGTATTTAATTATTTATGTATACAATATATTAGATTAGACATTATTAGCTAATTAAGTGCAGCAATGGCTTTATGTATTTAATTATTTATGTATACAGTATATTAGATTAGATTATTAGCTAATTACTTAATTAGCTTGAGTTCATTACAAGTATTTACGACATTATCAAAAGCTCTTAATGCTTATTTACACAAAATCACAAATCTCACAAACAGACTACGTGTGAGACGATAGACGCAATTCGATAGAATTGTCAATTCTTCTTGATCATACAAAATCACAAATTTTCAAGTTTTTCAATTCTCTTAACAGGTAATTAAAATTACTAAATATTACACCATTCTTGTTTATTGTTTTATTTACATGACTTATAATTCTGATTTCAGAATAATATATATTCAAGAATTTGTTTCTTGATTAATTCTCTGTTCAAAGAGTTTCTAAATAAATTCTTATTTTTTCTTTAGGGTTTTATAATTATATCTTCTAGAAAATATTCATCTGAGTTTGAGAAGCGTAAAAAGAAAACAAGAATTGAGCAACTAATTCAATCTTAAAAGGGAGCTCTTGAAAAGTTAATTACAAAAGAAACTCAAATATATGTACGTGTAAAAAGATGATGACAAGGAAAATTTTTTAGATGCAAATCTTCATATAGAAGATCAAGATGATTGTGAGATTAGAAAAAATTTAAATGATAGTGTGTACAACGATGATAGATATCACTTGAAAATAATAAGAATGTTGATAGTTGTTTAGATGGTGTTTGTCACAATGATAAACCAAATAACTCGCTTTTATTTGACATATATGATCTAAGAAATTGAGATGCCTGTGATTCTAAATAAATAGATATTCTTGTGTAAGATTCTAAATTGTTGAAATCTTACTTACGATCAAGTATGTTGCAAGAGTGACTCAATGGATTAACTTTAACCTCTATTGAAAATGAGATTTTGGAAGAAGATGATATCAAAAGTTTGGTGGATGATTTTGTGTTAAAATGTGCACGACACATGTTACTTTTTAAATGAAATTTTTTAGATTTATTTTTTATATAATATTTAGTTTTTGAATTTTTGACATAATTTTTTGAACAACAATTATGTATATATACAAATTAATTGAAAAAGGGGCCCAATTTAAGACATTGCACAGGACCCCATTTTTTATTGGAACGGCCCTGGAAGGTAATAGTTCATTCCTAGGCACGTTATTCCAATGACAAAATGATCCAACCAAACGATGAAATATGTCTATTCCAAGAAATGTTATTCCATTCCTGACCTATTCCATGAACCAAACATGCCATTACTCTATTTTTTTTTTTTTTGAAAACACTATTACTCTATTACTCTATTTCATAATACACAATTACTAAAACTCATAAAAATTAATAATATAGAAATACTCTTATAAAATTTATATTTTTTTACAAATATATACGTTGCGACTTAGCTGGGATAATTGTATTTAGTTATATTAGTTGATACTCAAATACTCAATAATAATAAAAATCAACGAGTTTGCTTTCTTAAGTTTTTTTTTTTTTTTTTGTTATACGAGTTTGCCTTTCATAGTGAGTTTTAAAAAAGAAAGAAAACAAACAAGAAAAGATATTGCAATATTAAAAAAAAAAATATCTACTAATAAGTAATAAGAAAAAATTGTCATTTTACCTTCAATACACATTCAATATATTAAAATGTACATTATGATCCACATTACAATATGGAATATGTTCTACAAATTACAATACAATTTGCCGCCTTGGGTTTGGGCCTAAAGAAATATATTTCAGAATCCATTTTATTTTTTGAACTTCTGATTTTAGTCCATTTTCCCAATATATAGCAGCCCATTTATTTGTTTCGTTCGACCCGAACACCGTACTAATAAACCCGAAATCTACCTTTCAACTTCCACTCTTATCTTTTCTTTGCTTTCTCTTCTTCGCAGAGAATAACTAAACCACCACCGAAAGAAAAATTGCTCCATATGCAAACCCTAGAAATTTCGATTCTTCATTTTTTATTATTAAATCCCTCTGAATAATCTATTATTACTTTTTTCCCCTCACAAATTGTGTCTTCTCCTTCCCTTTTCCTCAGGAAAAGAAAATTCTTGAGTTTTCTGTGTTTGTTGTTGTGTTTTTCCTTCAATAACGTAGGGCATTTCAAAGAAATTATTGCATTTGTCGTTTTTTTGTTTGTTTTGCAGGGAATAGTTATTTAATGCGGGAGTTAACTGCATTTGACTGGTCTGATTGTCTGTTCTAATAATTGTTGTGTGTTGTTTCGAAATTAGGGTGTTCCTCTTATCTTGTTCGAAACTAGGATTTGGTCATCTTCTGGAACGAAAAAAAGATTTTTCCTTTATATCTGATTCTCTGGTAAGTCTCTCTCTCTCTCCTTTTAACTTTTTCGGCATGTATTTTTCTACTGCACCTGGTGTTTTGAAGCTTTTCTGCAATTCATTTTTATTTCCCAAGTTTCTGTTGTGAGCATAAGTGGGAAGTTCGATGAATGTTAATGCTGTTATATAAAGTTGTAAGCTTTGTTTCACTACACTGGCATATCTACTTGTGCACTGACAATTTTTTTTCCATTAATGAAAAAAAAAAAAAAAAAGACAGACTAAAGACTGTTTTTTTTTTCCATTTCTCTTACTGTAGAATGCTATATAAGTCAATGCTCATTGTGTATATTTGAAGTAAAGACGGAACTTTATCCCATTGTTTGTAAATATTGATGTGTGCTGTGTTTAACTTTGATTATTGCTAACCAAAGGAAGAAAATTACTTACTAAGCTGATCAATGTAAAGTTCCTTTGTTTTTTGTTATGTCGATTTAAAGTTTGTAAATGCGTAACTCAGTTACTGAAGTGTATTTCTTTGTTGGTTTAGAAAACATGCCTACAGAATATCCTGTGCTTGATAACCGACCAATTAACAAGTGGAAGGTAACTGAGTTGAGGGAAGAGCTTAAGAAGCGGAACTTAACAGTAAAGGGGTTGAAGGATGAGTTGGTGAAAAGATTGGATGAAGCAATTCGCAAGGAAAGGGAAGCCCTTGAGATGGAAGAGAGCAAGGGTTCTGATAGTGAGAGTGAGCCTGTACTTGAGTCCTCTGATGCTCAGGTAGACCATGATGTTGATCAAGTTGTTGATGATGCTAGCAAGGGCAGTGTTAATGAAGTTAGTGAAACAGATGATACTGTTGCTAAAAGTGAGACCAATGATTGCCCTACTGATAAGGTAGATCATGATGGTGATCAAGTCGTTGATGACGCTAGGAATGGCAGTGTTAATGAAGTTAGTGAAGCAGATGATACTGTTGCTAAAAGTGAGACCAATGATTGCCCTACTGATAAGGTAGATCATGATGGTGATCAAGTTGTTGATGACGCTAGGAAGGGCAGTGTTAATGAAGTTAGTGAAGCAGATGATACTGTTGCTAAAAGTGAGACCAATGATTGCCCTACTGATACAGAACATGCAAAATCTACAGGCGAGGTGCCAACTGGCGATTCTGATCAGTCTACGATGGTTGAAGGAAGAAAAGATTCAGTTATGCCTATGGAAACCGTAACTTCAGTTGATGTTAATGAGGGTCCTGTTGAGATGGTGCTAGATAACAAGGTTGAGGAGGATGAGGCCATGAAGTCTTCCCAAAATGATGATGTATCAATAGAAGGGTCCAGTCTGTTAGAGTCTTCTTTGGATGGTGGCGGTATTGTCAAGGAGGTTGTAGAAATGAAAATAATTTCTGCTGAGGAACCTAATTCTATGGGAGAAGAAAATGGTATTGAGGTGCCACCTAATGCATCTGGGGGAATCACTACAAGCAGCAAAGTTGATCCTGAAAATGAGGGATTAAAACCTTTGAAGATGGATGCTGAACCTGATTTGTCACACCCAAGCACCCAGGTACATGAGGTCATCCCTAATTTAGGGTCTCAAGTAAAATCTGACTCAATTCCTAGTGATTCTTTGCCCATTTATGTAACAAAAGAACTTAATGATGATTTGAATGCTGATAATGTCCAATTAGAACAAGAAATTGTTAGGCCTGAGATGGTTCCTCCATCAGCCAACAAAGACCCCTCTGGCTTTGGCATTAATCATCCAATGGATGATCAAATGCCAAGCAAGAGTCAAGGTCTTGTTGGAGGAACTGATGATGACGAGTCCTCAAATGTGAAATTTAGCATGAAAAATGAAAATGCAGACCAATCCTTTGTAGATGTTTCCATTATAGAACATAACATGGATAATAAGGCTTCAAATAGTACTGAGCTGGAAGTGCTGTCAAAAGATGGAAATATGAATCAAGCCGAGTTTTCATGTAAAGAGAAAGAATCATCTGAAGAAGAAAAACTTGATGTTGCTGCTTCTACCGAGGAAACCAAATTTCAAGGTATGATTGCTCTCCTGTCATTTTCTCCTAACTTCACTGTATATATGATCAATGATCCTGATGCCATTGCCTATTTCTATTCTGTCTGCTACCTACCAAAGCAGACAATGAGTCTACAGATGCTGGTTTTAGTAAGATTACTGAAATGGCAGATGGAGAAAATCTTGAAAAAATAAACCTCGATCAATCTTCAGCAGATGATTCCATGGAGGAGGACATAGTAGAAATAAAGATTGTAGATTCTGAACAGATCTCCTCTGAAGTGGGTGAAAAGGCTGAAGAACCTCATACTAAGGAACCTGGGTTGGGGTTGGAAGGTAGTAGTACTGCTTTGCCGTCTGACATTCCTTCTGATGCAGTTGAAGTTTCTCATGGAGATAAGAATAAGATTCTTGATGCACCTGAAAAGAGAAAATTTCAAGGTATATTTTACTTGTTAGCATAATGAGAGTTAGCATATGCTGCTTTCTCATGACAACATTAATTACTTGTTAGGGAAAATATGCAGAATGTAATACAAAAAGCACACTTCAATTTTTGCTGTGTCTGTTTTTATGGTTTTACTCGAGTCCCTTTAGCCTGTTTTTATTGTTCAAATGCTGATATTGGTTTTTCCATTATGAGCTGGTATGTCATATGCTAGGACAACATTACTTGCAACTCACAGCATGTATGCAATAGACAACGGTCTAGGACATACTTCCTAAAAGTGAAACTGAAGATTTGAAAAAATGGAGGGGCAGCTGGTTTATCATTGTGTTCTTTCTTTATGTACTCAAAATGGGTTCTCTTTTGGGGAATAGGTGCCAAAATGACATACCGAAGCTCCAAATATTAAGTAAATGGCCATTATTTTAAAATTACACCATATGTATTTGTATGTTATGCTGCTATCATGTCTTTTTTCAGAAGCAGCTGCATCGGGAAGCAAGGAACCTGCCAAAAGGCAGCGCAAATGGAATTATGAGTCTCTAAAGATATCTGAACCAAAAAGTCCCAGTATCTCGGTTCTCACACCGAAGCAAATCTCAAGGCCCTCCCCTGGTGGCGATGACTCTATGCATGATGTAGATACTCCAAAGGAGCGCATTGGTAAGAACATGTTTTTTTTTGGGGGGTAACAGTGCAAATGTCATTTGCAAAAAGTGTAGTATTGTAATAACTAACCACTCTTTGATTGTGTATTCCAGTTCCAGAGTCTTCAAAAACACCCACCAATTCTCTCAGAATTGATAACTTTGTGAGGCCATTTACATTGAAAGCTGTACAAGAGCTCCTAGGTCGAACTGGAAAGATCTGCAATTTCTGGATGGACCACATCAAGACCCATTGCTTTGTCAAGGTAATTTTATTCACATTCTCATTCTCAGTTTCGCCCCAACAAAAAGATACTACTCCCTTGACTCTGCCTTTTTGTGTTTTGGCATGTTTTTGCCAAAATTTTAATAATCTGCAGGGTATGTGTTTTCAGCTAGCTAATATAGTTGGTTGTTCAAGACATAACTGTTATAAGCTCTTATTACATGTAAATAATAATTTAAATATGGGATTATGATGATTTTTCTTTAAACAGTTTTCTTCTGTCGAGGAAGCCATAGAGACTCGAAATGCTGTGTACAATCTTCAGTGGCCTACAAATGGAGGTCGCCTCCTGCTTGCAGATTTTGTTGATCCACAGGAAGTAATCTCACGTTTAGAGGGCCCTTCCAAGCCAACCACTCCTACAGCGAGTGCCAGCCCAGCAGTCCCTCCGGTCCAATCTCCATTGCCCTCACCACTAGCCAGGCAGCAGGCTCCTCCCCGGGAGCAAGGTGAGCGACCTCATCCACTCTCCCGGCAACCACCTCCACCTGCTTCTGATCGGCCTGCAATGAAAGAGCGGCTTGCTAGACCACCTTCCCCTGTTGCTGAAAAAACCGAAGAAGCCCCCATCCTCACTTTGGACGATCTGTTCAGGAAAACAAGAGCCACCCCTCGGATATACTATCTACCCCTGACAGACGAGCAAGTATCCAGAAAGGTGAACGAACAACAAAGGAACAAGTAGACTTGCATTAGGTGGAGTATAATGATCATTTGGGAATGCAATAATAACTTCACCATTTGAGGCTGAAGGCTCAAAATCTGTTCCTAATTAGATTAGTTGTGTGGACTTTATAGACTAATAGACACAAAGTTATATCAGTCAACTGTGAACTCTTGTAGTAGTATTTTTATTTTTAGTTTTGAACTCCATGAATCCTTTGAACAGATTGCTTTTAGGAGGTTTATGGACAACTCTGTAACTCTGTAATCTTGATTCTAGTTTGTATTTTGTAAGATATTCAACTTATGCTTGTAGTTTCATCCTTATGCTACTTTCATTCTAGCCGTCCTCTACACTACATGATTAAACACAAATGCTAGACTTCTTCTAATACTCTTTACTACGGAGTAATTAATTACTTTGTAATTGTTGGGGTTATGGGTTATGGTCCATGCTTGAAGGAATTTACTCATTATATACTCAGATAATGGTTGCGGGTCAGCTCTACTCATTTTCTCTTATTTTATGTTTTTTTCTTTAGACCTCCGGATCCAAAATTTAACCGTATTTTTTTTAATAGATTAATTGTATATATACTCATCATATCGAGTAGGAAAAGTGAGAGGGACTCCTTGTGTATAGTAAGTAAAAATTTAGTATCTGTATTCAGCTGAGTTACTATGATTTACATCCTCTCAAATGCTCTGTCGGGTCGGGGCGTGGTGGGCCCTTAGAGTTGGGCCTCTGTGTTCAACTGAATAACTGAGTTATTATGATTTACATCATCCGAAATGCTCTGTTCGGCCGGGACGTGGGGCCCTTGGAGTTGGGGATTCAACCTTTTGGAACAAGAAGGAAAAAAAAAAGGCCCAAACATGCATCAACCCGGTCCATTATCAGATTGTTATTTTGCCGTGGCCCATTTCCTTTTTCATAAGAGGCACGTGAATTACACATGCAATGGTAAAACCCTAATCAGTCACCCCATTTTATCATCTTCATAGCACCAAACCCTAATATCCCCTTCCCCAGTTCCCCTAACCTCGTCGCGGCAGATCTCTTCGCGTCTGTAGTCATTGAAAATGGTGACCACCGGAAAGAAGACTGTAAGTTCAGCCACCTATCTTCCCTCATGCTTTCTTTTGATATGAATCGCTTCGGCTTTTGTTTTTCAGTCTGAATATGTTTGTATGTAAACTAATTGAATGGAATATTGGAAACGGAATTGCAGAAGAAGACCCATGAGAGCATTAACAACAGATTGGCTCTGGTGATGAAGAGCGGCAAGTTTACACTTGGGTACAAGACTGTTCTCAAGACCCTCAGGAGCTCCAAAGGTGCGACCTTTTTAATTTTGGCTGCATTTTTGTTTTTGTTTTTTGTTTTTTGTTTTTTGTTTTTTGTTTTTGGTTTAAAGATCAGTTTTAATGTGTCTTTTCTTCTAACTTGTTCCTTTTATGGATCCAACAGGAAAGCTCATATTGATTTCCAACAATTGCCCACCTCTGAGGAAGTCTGAGATTGAGTACTATGCTATGCTTGCTAAGGTTGGGGTTCACCATTACAATGGAAGTAAGTGAACCTTAAAGTTAGAAACTTTTTTGCTTTTAGCTGGCGTTTCCAACTGTTGCTGTTTGATCAATATGGTCTAGAGGTGATTGTCCATGAAATTGAATAATGTGTGATGACAGGAGGTTGTTTTTTGGGGCAGTACTTAGAATCTCTGATTCTTATATTATGTGTATGGCTGGTGTTATCATGTATCTATAACCCCGACATTTGGTCCAATTTGATAATTGACTTGGGCTAAGTGCCCTGATTCTGGTTAACCACAAGGTGTTGTTACCTCATTACGCGGTTTCTACTTGCTCAGGCATAGAGTTTGGTGTTTTGTTTGTTTGATAGTATATAGGGAAATGTTTTTGCTGTGATTGATTTGCCTGATGTATTGTCTAGTGACTATCAAGTAATATTTGTGCTAGGCTTTAAATTTGCTGCTGCAATCTAATGAGATGTTCTTGATTCTCTGTTTGTGTGTGTAGACAATGTTGATCTGGGTACTGCTTGCGGAAAGTATTTCCGTGTGTCTTGCCTTAGCATCGTTGATCCAGGTAATTCTTTTCTGCTTTCTTGGTCATGAAATCTCAAAGACCACTAAAATTGAACATCAGATGTGCTTAAAGTGTTGATTTCGATCTTTCAGGCGATTCGGACATCATCAAGTCTCTGCCCTCAGAGCAGTAATAGATCAATACCATCCAGCAAAGTAGAACCATGTTTTCCAGGATTACGTTATTCCAACTGTTGTTCTTTAATGCCAAGAACTGGAAGATCTTTTGAATGCTAATTATCGACGAATTTTGTTTCTTTCTTTTCAAGTTTGAGTTTGAGACTGGATAATAGATGAATTCAGTATTATATTTTTCATTCTTCCCTCTATATCGTTTTATTTGGTTTCCACTGTGAGGATGGCTGTGATGTTTTCATATATCTATTCTTATATGAGATGCTTTAACCTTTGGCAAAAATCTTGTCTGAGATTGTCTCATGAATCCTTATCTGTAAAATGGGTTAGGTCAAGATCACTTTTTTGCCTTGCAGAACTACACTAAAAAACTGATATGAATCTTTATCCTCGACCCGTCTCACAGATATGAATCTTTATTTTCTTGTTTAACTGATAAAATTGAGCCAATCATCTTGTTTAACTCATAAAATTAAGTCATAATGCACATTGAGTCTTTATCATCTTGTTTATCTAATAAAACCAAGTCATAATACACTTAATAGAAAACATAATTCATATTCTTATGTCTTAGTACAATTCAAGGTTTTGGTCATTCTACATGTACCCATGTAGTAGATCAATACAATGATCAAGAACAAGGTCATTAGAGGAAATCAGTATGGAATAAGTACATTTTTTTTTTCTTCATATTATTTTTAGACTATAATATCAACTTTACATTCATAAACAACTTACCAAATTTGTGAATTGTGTAGAACCTCGGTTACTCTAACATTCCAACAACATCATTCATGGTAGGCCTGACCTTGCGATCCTCACTCACGCACATGGTGGCGATAGCAAAATAGTTGATGACATCGTTTTCCGGCAAACTCTCTCTTGAAAGATTAGGATCGACCATTTCTATGTATCGTTTTTGTGACACCATATTTGTGACCCATTCGACTAGGCGAATCTCGTGTCCGTCTCCTCCTACAAATGGGAAATTAGGTCGTCGTCCCGTGGCAATTTCTAGCATCAGTACTCCGAAGCTATAGACGTCGCCCGGCGTAGTTGCCATCATGCATCCGTAAATGTATTCTGGCGGCATGTACCCCATTGTCCCAGCCACTTGCGTTGAGACGTGCGAGTGAGATCCTTCCATTTGCCTGGCCAATCCGAAATCTGCAATGTGAGCTCCGAACTCGGCATCCAGTAAAATGTTGCTAGCCTTGATATCCCTATGTATAATTGGAGGGTCCAATGTGTGCATGAAGGCTAGCCCCCTAGCAACTCCTTGGACAATCTTAATCCTAGTTTCCCAATCCAAAAGCTTGGGACATTTGGTTGTCTCCGCCACGTCATACACCATCGATGACATGTCGTAAAGCCATTGGTCAAGACTTCCTTTTGCCACAAACTCATATATAAGGATCCGGTCCGAACCGGCGGCGCAGTAACCCAAAATCTTGACGATATTCGGGTGTTGAATCTTTCCCAAAGTCTCCATCTCCGCCCGGAACTCACGGAACCCCTGAAACGCGTCGGGGGCGAGCTTCTTGACGGCGACGGTGTCGCCAGAGGAGAGCTTCGCCCGGTAGACGAGGCCGAAGCTGCCGTCGCCGATGATGAGATCCGGCGAGAAGTCCCGGGTCACGCGGACCAGCTCGCCTATCTCGATCCGGGGCAGTGCCGGGTCAAACGTGGCGCTCTCGCCGACGGTGATGGAAGAAAGCTCGGTTGCAGGGGCGGTCCTGGCCCGCGGCGGCTGCTGGCGGCGCGTGTGTTTCTTGGGGTCTTTGCAGAGCGCGTAGATGACGGCGAAGATAATAGTCATAAATAGAAAGCTGCCGGTGGCAGCTAAAAGGGCTTGCAGTGCAGGCTCCATAGATCAAGAAGATGAATCTATAGATACAGCTTCACGTACATATACTCACAGAATTGTTTGGTATACTGGAAGAGAGAAGAAGGGGAGATAAAATGATGGAAATTGTAATGGCAGGCATTAAGGGAAGAAGACTTGTTGTGTGTCCCCATAGCGTAGACTGAGGTTCGTCGTCAACGTTTGGCAGAAATCATGAAACATTTTTTTTCTCTTTGTTGTTGGGAAAATATTTGTTCTATTTCTCTCTCTCTCTCTCTTTCTATATATATATATATATATAGTGAAAGGTTCCCGGATGAATGCTTCCCGTGCGGATGTGTGGTGGATTAATATGGGTGAGATTTGTACTCAAATGTGCGTGAGTGTTGTGCTTAATGTGCCTGAGATTTGTACTTAAATGCGTGAATGTGTAAAATGCAGCAGAAAATATTGATGCATGTCAGCTTCTTCCCCATCCCCAGTAGCCATTGTCCCCCAGCAGAAAATATTGAGTACAAATCTTACGCACATTAAGTATAAACCTCGCACATTAATCCACCGCACAACCGCACGGGAAGCCACAAATGCACCTGATCCCTTCGCTAATATATATATATATATATATATATATATATATATATATATATATATATATATATATATATATATATATAAAATGACACTTTTTCCCCCTGAGTTATATACCTATAGTATATTTTCCCTTTAAATTATTGAAGTGGTGTTTTTCCCCCTGAAATGTTAAATGGACATATTTACCCTTAAACTAAATATTTAATTTATTTTTTTTCCAACAAATTATAACCATAATTTGGTTCAAACCAAACAAACACTATAGCAACCAAACCGAAATATTCCAATTATAATTTAGAATCGAAATTCGATATTTAGAGTTTATTAAAATCGTGAACCGAAACGGACGGTTCATGTTCCGAACTGAAAAAATAAAATACATTTATTGTTGAATTTAGACTATTTTAAAATAAAAAATAAAATTTTAAAATAAAGACGGTTCAAAATCGCGAATCAGATCTGGAACCGCCGATTCACGGTTCAAGATTCAATTTTTTTTGATACATAATTTTAATAAATTGACATTTAAATATTGGGTTCTAGATCTGAATTATAACCGAAAACTATTAATTCGATTGTTTTAGTATCCGGTTCAATTCAAACCGAACCGTGGTCATCCCTACGTATACGCAATAATTTGTTGTAGTAGTAAAATAAATAAAATGTTTACTCTAAGGGTATAAATGTCAATTTAATATATTATGGGGAAAAAGCACCACTTTTAGAATAATTGAGGGTGCTAATGTGCTTACCTAAATAATTGAGGGGAAAAAAGTGCTATAAGTATATAACTCAAGGGTAAAAAGTGTCATTTTTCCTATATATATATATATATATATATATATATATATATATATATATATATATATATATATATATATATATATATAAAAGTTTAAAGTGCCTAAGTGTAAGTTTATAGGGTTAGGTATGTAGTTAAGTTTAAAGTTTGAGGTACTTAAATTTATAGTTTAAGGTAGGTAAGTTTATAGCTTAAGGTGCGTCTGTTTGACAGTTAAGGTGTATCAATTAACATTTAGATGCATCAATTTGACACTTAAGTGCGTCAGTTTGATACTTAAATGCATTAATTTTATACTTATAGTGCATAAGTTATATATTTAAGGTGTGTCAGTTTAACACTTAAGGTACGTCAATTCAGGGCCGTCCCTGGCCATGTCTGGCCAGGGCCAGCGCACAGGGCCCCCAAATTTTGGGGGCCCCAAATATTAAATACGTAGTATATATGTTCATTGTGCCCCCAAATTTTGGGGGCACTTTTATTAAAAAAGAATTATTATTTTATATTTATATTTTATATATTAGTGTAGGTGTAATTTATGTATAAAGAAATCAAGATGGTCTAAAATTTTAAAAAGTTTATATTCCTAATTCTTAAGGATTTGATTTACGTATAGAGTTATAGTCCTATAACTTATAGGAATTGAGGCGGACCTATTTGATTATTATAAAAATTATTATATATAAAGAGTAAAAAATTACTCTTATTCCTATTATAATGCATACACGCAAGATTTGTATTCACAACGCAAGAATTCGGTCTCAGTAATCATTAATTTGAAGTGCGTTGTTTGTGCATTTGGCATCCTCCATTTTTCTCTTCGATCTTCACGATAAAAGGATGAAGGTATGTAAATAATTAAATATTTTAATTCTTTAATTTTATTCAAAATTTTAAAATTATTAATTCAATAACTAACCCTAGCTAGGAATTTTTTTTTATTGGTGAGTAACAATATAATTTCTTGTATTTTGATACTACAATTGCAATATCAATTAGTCTTGACTATTTTCATTACTGTTGAAATCTACTTATGATCAACTATATTGTAAAAAAGGCTCAATGAATTGGTGAATAATTTTACATCTAAATATGGCCGAAGAAAAAGAAGAATGTCACTTTTCAAATGAAATTTTAAATAATAAATTTTTTATAGACTATTTTATATTTTGATACAATACAATATATCTTTTATATATTTACAATTATACAAAAAGGGGGCCAATGTTAATTTTTGTACAGAACCCCAATTTTCTTAGGAACGGCCCTGCGTCAATTCGACACATAAGATGTTTTAGTTTGGCATTTTAAGGTGCATTAGTTTTATTATTATTATTATTATTATTATTATTATTATTATTATTTGGTTGAGATTCTTGCATTTCCGGCCTTATTACCATTTCAAAATCATTAATTAATGGAAAGGGTAGGGTAGGAATGTATGGTTATGTGAGCTGTCTAAAATGGATTAGACTACGTTTATATGACTGAAAATTGAGTATACTACTAATGTAAACAACCTATTAATTAAACATAATATTGATCATGTTTTGTTTTCCCACGTTATGCATGTATAAATTGTACAACCTTTATTCTCAAAAATAAAAAATAAAAAAATGTACAAATAAATACAAAATATGTGAATTATATTTACATGTTATGATAAATGGATTTACACCAATATGATCTTTTGCTATATTTACATACTATTCTACACACATAATATAATAATAACTAATAATATATATGTTGAGAGTAAACACCCAGTTCATCTAGATGTTCAATTTTTTTTTTTTTTTTTTTTGGACATTAGTTATCATAACTAATCTAGCATAAGTACTCATCACATCCCAATGGATAAGAGGACGAATGCAATAACTAATGAGGGCAACCGGATTGAATTCTTTCTAAGTGGTTTATAGAAATTATTTACACCGACTTTTTATTACGCTTATATACTATTGAGGATGCCCTTATGTAACGTTTTACACACATTGAGTATGGCCTAATAATCTATAATTTGTGAGTCATTTAGAATGCCTTCTCCAACATCCCAATAACATCGTTCATGGTAGGTCTAGTGTCGGGAGGCATATTCAAACAGCGTGAGGCAATAGCAAAGTACTTGATGACATTTTTTTCTGAAAAATCTCCTCTTAAAATATTAGAATCAATCGTTTCTATGTATCGCTTTTGTGACATCATATTAAAGACCCATCGATTTAACTTAACATCACGTCCATCTTCTCCTCTAAATGGGATATTAGGTTGTCTTCCCGTGACAATTTCCATCATCAGTACTCCGAAACTGTAGACGTCACCCAACCTAGTTGCCTTTGTGCAACCCTCTTTGTATGCTGGCGGCATGTAACCCATTGTCCCAGCCACTTCCGTCGAGATGTGTGAGCGAGATTCTCCCATTAGCCTAGCAAAACCAAAATCTGTAATAAGAGCTTTAAATTCAGCATCCAATAAAATGTTACTAGCCTTGATATCTCTATGTATGATCGGAGTGTCCAATGAGTGCAGGTAAGCTAGTCCCCTAGCAACGCCTTGGACAATCTTAATCCTAGTTTTCCAATTTAAATGCTCTCCAGGTTTTCTTGTCACCGCCACGTCACGTATTGATGACGACGTGTCGTAAAGCCATTGGTCGAGACTTCCATTCTCCACAAACTCGTAAATAAGAACCAGGTTCGAACCCGCGGCGCTGTAACCCAAAATCTTGACTACATTCTCGTGTTGGATCTTCACCAGAGTCTCCATCTCCGCCCGGAACTCACGGAAACCCTGGAAAGTGTCGGGGGACAGCTTCTTAACGGCGACATGGACGCCGGAGGAGAGCTTGGCCCGGTAAACCACGCCGAAGCCGCCGTTGCCGATGATGAGATCCGGCGAGAAGTCCCGGGTCGCGCGGACCAGCTCCCCCATGTGGATCCAGTTAAGCGTGCCGCTCTCGCCAACGGTGACGGAAGAAAGCTCGGTAACCGCAGGGGCGGCCCCGGGCGGCTGCCGGCGCCGCGCCAGTTCCTTGCGGCATTTGTAGACGACGGCGAAGGTAAGAATCAGAAATAAGAAGAAGCCGCCGAACGCAACCAAAATGCATTGCAGTGAGGGCTCCATAGCTCTTTAATTTCAAACCGAATTGAACTAAAATTTGAAATTGGATACTTTCATTTCAAAATCGAAACAGTGCAAAGCAACAATCAAGAAGATAGGAAAGGTATTATTACTTGATCGAACTGTAATTCACACAGATCAGATCAGATCAGAGTGAATATAATGGCCGGAGAGAGGTAGGTGGGTTTATATAGGCACTGGCCACTGGAAGCAAAACAAACGCGTGCGATCACGGCCGGGCGTTCACATTTGAAATCACTGGAAAGAAGTCTTTGCATTACTCACAAAGAAGCTACCAAGTAAAAGAGAGGAATTGAGAAGGCAGCCTGAGGGTCGTCGTCAACTTGAAACTTTCTTTTTTTTAAAAAAAAAAAAAAAGAGCATAACAATATGAGACATCATTAAATCCGTATCATAATTAGAGTAACCATGTTACGTTGAAATTTCTTTTTAAAAAAAATTACTTAAATTTGGGCAAAATAAGACCCACAATATTAATAAAAAAAATACAACGTATATCTAAACTCATCAAGGTGACTAAGGGGGGTGTATTCAATCATGACTTTTGTAGAGTTTTAAAGACTTTTAAAATGATAGATTTTAATAAACTTTGATTGACTTTCATAAAATCGTTCAAAACTTTTTAAAACTTTTTAAGACTCTATAAAAGTCTATATAAAAAACATTCATAGACTTTTATCAATTTTTTATTTTAAAAAGTCTACAAAAGTCATTGAAATTCTAAATTGAATACATCATTACAAACATTCAATGATTTTGATTCTTATCATTTACAATTTTTTTACAAAACATTTATAATATATCATAAAATTCTTCTTATTATATAGTTTTTCACCCACATCAACATTCTCAACATTATTATTTTTATCCGTAGTATGCTGAGACTTATATGCTAATTACTTATATATAAAATTTTACGATAAAAAATTGCTTTGTTCATGTATTTAGGGAGAATTAGAGAAAGTTAGGGATAAAAAATTCATAGAAAAAAATAAAAATCAATATAAACAAGCAATAATGAAGTAAAAATAATATTGTTTCAAATTTTTAGATGAAGATTCTAAAGTTTATGAGAGAGAGAAAAATTGGTAGAGTTTAGGTATGAGGAAAATATAGGATAATGAAGAAAAAAATAATTTTATTGAATTTAGATAGGTTTATAGAGTTTAAATAAAGAGAGAAAATATTCAAAGTTGTTAGAAAGAAAATTTGAAATCTTGGGGTTGATGGTTGGATTTCAACTATTTATATTTGAGAAGGAAAAGTCTACAAAAGTCTTAAAATTAAAAAGTCTACAAAAGTTCATAACTTTTTGAATACCACATGACTTTTAAAGACTCTTTAAAAGTCTTAATCGAATACCGCACGACTTTTAAAGACTCTTTAAAAATCTTGATTGAATACCGCCTGACTTTTAAAGACTCTTTAAAAGTTTGAATTGAATACCTCCAAACTTTTAAAGTTCATAAAAGTCTTTAAAACTCTATGAAAGTCATGATTGAATCCACCCCCCTAAATGAGGTGTCATTCAATTTTTATAAGATTTAGAGCAATCTCAATCGTAGCAATTTTTTCTCCAATATTTTGTAAGTCTTAACATCCACCTTAGCATCTATTATTTTGCTCAATCTCAAAAACATTTATTCCCAATAGTTTAAACCCAATGCACCAATTTATAAAAACTATATTCTAATTATTTATTTATTTGTTATCATTCTAAATATTATAATTGTAATTATAGTTATTATTTATGTTTAAATTAAATATGTCAAAAAGAAATTTGAAAGCAAATATTTCGAAATTTAATTCAGTTGATAATTATAAAATTTAAATTCAAATAATATGTTATTGAAAAATTTTAAAAGAAAAAAAAAAAAAAAAAAAAAAAACAATGCGCTAACTGGTGGCCACTCCAAACCACCCAATGGGCGCATGCGTGAGCTTAAGCACGATTATACCTTCCCCTCCTCGAAAAAACAAACTTCACTTAATTTGAAGGCTAAAAACTCTCTAAAATCTCATTCTCCCATCAATAGAAATTACTAAAGCATCAAGGGGTCGTTTACTAACTGAAAAATGAAGAATTTTCAAAAAAAAAAAAGAAGAAATTGAGAAGTGAAAAAATGAAAAAATGGAAAACTGGTTTACTAAAATCATCCTTCCAATTGTCCAACTCTTCTCCATTTTCCAAGTCTATGTATAATTTTGGAGAAATCCAATTTTGACTTCTCCAAATGGAGAAATTGGAGGAGATGCGGGTGAACAGTGAGTAAGAGTGGAAGGTCGAGCATTCAATTCTTGCTATACACACATTACTAAGTAGTTTTGTTTCCTTCTTTCCTTTCCTTTCATCATTTCCTTTCCTTTCCTTCTTTTCCTTTGCTTTCGTTTAACTTATTTAATACTTTTGATTTAAAATTCAAACTACTTTGTTTTACCTACATATAATTAATAGAAATCTTTTAGGAATTTTGAGTTTTAAAGTTTAATATACATATATATATATATATATATATATATATATATATATATATATATATGTATGAGTTAATACCATTTGAGGTCCTCCGAGTATAGTGATTTTGCCACGTTTAGTCTTAAACTTTCAAATCGACCATTTGTGGTCCTTCGACTTTCAAATTTAACCATTTGTGGTCCAAATTAACCACCAATGGTCCTTCAATTATTAAATTTTGACCAACCATGGTCCTTTTAAGAGGACTACCACTGGTTAAATTTCGAAACTTGAAGGACCATGAGTGGTTAACTTGGACTATGAATGGTTAAATTTGAAACTCGAAGGACTACAAATGGTCAATTTGAAAGTTTAGGACTAAACGTGGCAAATCCACTATAATCGGAGGACCTCAAATGGTATTAACTCATATATATATATATATATATATATATATATATATATATATATATATATATATATATATATATATATATATATATATATATATATTATGGCTCGACGAGTCACGAGCCTAGAATATCTAGACTCGGCTCGAGCTCGATACCGAACTCAAGCGCGAGCGACTCGACTTATTTACACTCCTACCTCCAACTAATGAATTTTAAGTTAAAATGGTAATTCGTTAAATTTGGTGTTAAGTAAGTGTTAAAATAAATAATAAAAAGAACATTTTCTATTTTTCTATTGTTTGTTGTTTGGAGCTTTGACCTGCCCATTACACTCCTAAATTAGTGAAAACATTTTCCCCAAGCGAAAATCACAATTTGGGAAGGAAGGGAAAAATCGCAATTAGCTAGGAAGCGACATGTAACTTCCTAGAAATTGAGCATGCCCATATCACTTAAAGATCATGTTAATCGCACTCAAATGAATTACAATTGATTATTCGGTTAATAATATTTTCAATGTTTCATCCCAAATAGTACGATATAGGAGGAAATTGTGATTAATATAAAATGTCATGTAAAAATTAGAAAAATATATCAATTGCATATATTTTACTTGTTTAATGGTTAATTGTATACTTTATAAGTTCAATGACTCAATTGTATAGAAGCGATAAGTTTTTTTTTTTTTTTTTTTTTTTTTTTTGGGAAGCACAAAGAGTCCATATACTACTAGAACTCATGATTTTTCATTTGGAAGAGCAACCACTAAACCACAAGGTTATTGGCCACACCTAGCCATAATGATTGCTATGTAGACCATAAATAAAAAGTACTCCGTACATTTTTAATATAATAAAAATATATTATTTGAGTACTAAAAGTACATTATTTATATATATATTATAAAATAATACTTTAGTATATTAAAAATGTACATGATATTCATCGTCCACACAGCTATGTAGACCATGGTCCACACAATAATTTGCTTATCACAATGAGTTGTCATTTGGTCTCTATAAGATTTAGATCAACCTTAACACTTGTAGCTTTTTCTCTAATTTTTTTGTAGGCCTTCACATCTATTATTCCGTTCAATCTCAAAAACATTTCTTCTCCAATAGTTTAGGTTTTTCTAAATTTTTTTTATAATCCCACCAATTTAAAAAAATCATATTAAAATTATTTCATTATTTAAATAAATACATTGCATAAAATTTTAAAAATTTAATAACAAAATTAAATAACATGAACTCTGGGATTCGAACTTATATATTGCATTTTGCATTGAAATTACTCAATAATTATGTTTATCACTTTTGACATAAAAAGCCCACACTTTACAGTTTAGACAATTAGATGGTTAGGAATCATTTTGAAGATTCAAACATCGAAAACGAAAGGAATTAATAACAATCATAAATTTATAATAAACTTGGTCAACCATGATTAAATGATGTATTAATAATATATAGTCAATAAATTACAAATTAAACTAACGTGCTAGCTACAACATTTCATTTCACTTGGACAATTCTAGCCGTACTGCGTGACATTAAATACCATTTAATATTATTAGTCATGCGTGATAAACATGCCTGCAATCCAAACCACTCAATTTAGCTAATTACTCTTTTTTGTTTGAATTAAAATTATTAGAATAAGTGAGGGCTTGTTAGATAACAAATTCGGTTCTCTGTGAAAATTAAGTATAAATATTTTTGATTTGATCTAATAGGTGAATTTTACTCATAATTTGTATGTTTTTATTTTTATTTTTATTGGCAATAATGACTTTGAGATCATATGCTTAGTTTTCTAAACATGGGTGCAGTTGGACAACTAATCTATACTTTGAAAATTTTGGGGGTAGGAAGTGTAGATCCCATATATTATAGAAGGAGTTAATACCCAAAATCGTCCTCGACTATAGTGGTTTTTCTCAATTTCGTCCTAAACGACTTTGGTGACCTAATATCGTCCCAGACTTTTGTGTTTCGCTCAATTTAGTTCTAGACTTTTGTGTTTTTACTCAATTTAGTCCCTCATTTGTTATTCTGTCCATTTGGTGTTAAATAAATAGACAATTCAGTAATTTTAATATTGGCATATCTTTACTCATAGACATATGAACTGCGAAATCTTTTTTTTTTTTTACGAATTACTCCCAGAATTACTCCTAAAACTGCGAATATAAAATTTGATTTGCAGGTCCGGGAGTAATTCTGGGTGTAATTCGTACAAGAAAGAGGAATTCCGCACTTCACAAGTTGAAAGTAAAGAGAGATCAATATTGACATTACTGAATTGTCCCTTAATTTAACACCAATTTGACGGAATAACAAATGGAGGACTAAATTGAGCGAAACACAAAAGTCTGGGACGATATTAGGTCACCAAAGTCGTTTAGGAACCACTATAGTCGAGGACGATTTTGGGTATTAACTCATTATAGAAGTTACATTTAGAAAATAGGGATTGAAAACTATTATTTTTCATTATTAAATTAACTCTTATCTTCTATAATAAAGAAACATATTTATTTGTATTGACAGCTTAGCTTGTAGAATAGTTTATCCAATCATCATACTTTAGTAAAGGGTTTATGCATAATAAAATACAAAAAAAAAAAAAAAAGAATTTATGAATTGGATGCATTATAATTTAGTAAAGAATTCACATGATTGATAAGGGTTATAGAACATTTTAATTGAATCAATAATTCAAAATCTAGGAGATAAGTCCAAGGACCCAAACATTTTCATATACCCGATTAATTGACGGGTCTAAGGCCATCCACATTTATGGATATTTCACATTTTATAAGAAATAACTAGCCAACTTGGCAGAGAGAGAAACATGAGAGAGAAGAATGAGGTCCCCTCTACAAGAGACAAAATATTGGCAGGACGTGGGTCCCAACTTGACAGTGAGGCAGCCGCATCAGAAGCTTGTGAGTGTCACAAGTGCACCCAGCGGGCGCGTGCAGTGCATGCGCTCGCTGGACGCGTCAGGCGCACTGACAGCACGCCTGACAGGCTAACAGTGACCTTTTAAAAAAATCAAATTTGTTTTATTTTTTTCTCTTCTCTCATACTTTCTCTTTCCTAATCACACTTACAAAAACTCATCAAAAACCGCAACGGAAATAAACTACTATTGATGCTCTAACTAGCTCCAAGAGATTGGTCGGTACACATAGGATTCGTAGGCTTGGGGGGCCACTTGATAGGCTTGACGGAAAGCATGGGTCAATTGCGTGTTTCCCTCTCTCAATGAAAGTGGCCCACATTAGCCCCACTTGTCACCAGTAGTCACGTCGGTGATCAACACCTTAGTATATATAACGCATTACTGTCGGGTTATAGATAAGATCTGATTCACTATTATTTACTACAATAAGCTTTTGCTTTTGCAAACACTACAATCAGTCAGCCTGCTCTTGACCTCTCCAAATCGACGGATAAAATAATATCAAGTCCATTTATATTCAATCAATTAATACATTCTCATCTCCTAATCTATACTCTTAATAGTGTAATCCTAAACCCCTACACTACCTAATTTGCATTACCTAAGGAGAAGAAAATCTTTGAAATGATGAGGTAGGATGGGCACCATTACTCAAGGTCAAGTCTTTATTTTCCATTAAAACATTCCAATTAACCCAAACACGCCCCAACTCCCTCTCCAGCCTACACTGTATATCTGTGTATACAAATTGAAATTCCAGAGAAGCCCATTGAACATCCCTTATTTACACTCATTGCCATCCAATCACTCCAATCGACTGCTGAATATACTGAGATTCGTTCCCTCTCCGTGTCTGCGCGTCTGGGTCGACGAGGGATTGAGCTGAAGAAGAAGAAGAAGAAGGGAGATGGATAGTTTCAAGCTTCAAGTCGTTCAACTGCTTTCCGGGTTGACTTGAGAGAGACAGAGAGAAAGAAAGGAGGGGACGCTTGAAGCTGTGGCGTGCTCATGGCAAAGCGCGTCTTCGAAGTCTGGAAAGGGAGCAATGTGAGGATTGTCTGCGCATGTTCTTTCTTTTTTGTTGTGGTTGAGATTTTGTTTGTTTACTTGGTTTTGTCGTCTGGGTATGCTTTGAATTTCGCTAATTTTGGGTTAATTTTAGTGCGTCTCGTTTGATTTCTGGATTGGTTCCTGCTGCCAAGTATCTTCTTGCTATCGTTTTGTGGATGCTGGACTTAACTAGATTCATTATGAGCCTTGAGCTTGCTGTTATCATATCTTTCCAAATGAATTAAACTCAAGTTAGTTTGGGCCGATTTCTTGCCCACAATCTAAACCAACTGAGCTGATTTCTTACTTATATTACCAGTTGCCACTTAGTTTGAGGTGTAGTACAGATATATAATATTTGGCTCTTTTATATGTATGTCATCTCTTTTGGAGTTTTGGTGGATGATGGAGGAAGGTTGCAGGTGAAATTTTATTATGGTGTTGTGTTTTCTTGACTGTGTATTGGGGCAATTCTTTTCTCTAACATTTTGCTATTTGGAATAATTTGTGATTGCTAGGACACTATTTTTGTTGAGCTCTCTGCATTTTCAATAATTAAATTATGTATTGCGAGCGATTAGTTCAAAGATGCAAGGTTGGTTATAGTGTGATTGCAACTTCTATGAAACTGTTGAGTGATTAGAATGGTGAAGTTTTAATTTTGAGGTGCTTGATACGTTTTTGTAACGTGTTGTTTGTATCTTGTGCAGAAGTTCTTTCTTGGTGGAAGGTTGATATTTGGGCCTGATGCGAGGTCGTTGCTTGTATCTTTTCTCTTAATCACGGTACCTGTCATTATTTTTTGTGTCTTTGTTGCAAGACATCTTCGCCATCAGTTTTCACCACATAACGCTGGATATGCAATTTTGGGGGTAGCAATTGCCTTTACCATTCATGTAAGTCCGACTATTAATTATTTGGAATTAACTATAACATGTTGTGTGCGTTTGTTTTTGTCGTTCATTGTGTGTATGGACTGTGTAGTTTTCGTGATGCTTATACATCCTAAGATAATTTCTTGTATTGAATTTGGCCGATTTTTCTTTTTTGCTCACTAGTAACATGATATTGGATTCATCTGACATTCTTCCAGACTTTCACCTCTATGACCAGTTGAGCTACCCATGCGGGCAAACCTTAGAGTAAGCTAAGTGTAGCCTAGGGGATTCGAACCCAAGACCTCCCCTATCCAATTACGCTGTGGCTTAGATGATAATTATTTTTATTTTTATTTTTATTTGTAGGTATTGGCTCTACTTCTGCTTACATCAGCTCGGGATCCTGGCATTGTTCCACGCAATTCGCATCCACCTGAGGAAGAGCTTCGCTATGACACCTCAGCATCAGCAGAGATCGGTGGAAGGCAAACTCCAAGCCTTCAATTCCCTCGAATAAAGGATGTAATTGTTAATGGAATGACTGTCAAGGTAAAATACTGTGATACCTGCATGCTCTATCGGCCTCCTCGCTGCTCTCACTGCTCCATCTGCAACAATTGTGTTGAGCGTTTCGATCATCACTGCCCATGGGTTGGCCAATGCATAGGATTGGTATGTGTGTGGCATGACATTCAGAAACTTCACGTTTCTTTGATTTTCGTAATTTTTTTTTTGTTTGTTTTGTTGTTTACATCTATTTGTGTGCACGTAAAGTTCCATCTAGCAACTTGTTAATTTCCCGTTTTGATTATGCAGCGAAACTACCGTTTCTTCTTTTGTTTCGTTTCATCTGCAATGCTTCTCTGCATCTATGTTTTTGCCATCAGCGCTTACTACATTAAGGTTCTGATGCACGATAACCAGAGCACAGTATGGAAGGCGATGAAAGAATCCCCGGCATCCGTTATTCTAATGGCTTATTGTTTTATTTCCTTGTGGTTTGTTGGTGGACTCACCGGTTTTCACTTGTACCTCATCAGCACAAATCAGGTCAGTAATTTTTCTCCCAGTTTTCTTGATCGTAGGATTTGTCTCAGTTTTTATAATCAGTAAATTTAGTTGAAGATCCCTCGAGTGTTGCAAATAGATAATGCTGAGATGCCCAGCGTGGCTACTTGTTATTTAATGAGCTCGTCTTCTAAATTGCAGACAACCTATGAAAATTTCCGGTATGGAGGTAGCAGAAGACACAACGTTTATGACCGAGGTTGTTTGAATAACTTCTTTGAAGTATTTTGCACAAAAGTAAAGCCTTCACGAAACAACTTCCGAGCTTTCGTACAAGAGGTGCCACAAAGACCGTCTATGCCCACAGCTCGGGAGGTCGACTACGAGGAAATGGGCGAGGATCGACGTGCAAAAGTAGAGGACGATCTAGACTTTGGCGGGGACCTTTTAAAGATCTCGCAGCGTCATAATATTGGAGATATTGAAGCAGACATTCGTAGCCGAGGGAGTGATCGTGATGGGCCCCACAATAACTCTTCGGACGCTGATTCTGTTCTCAACTCAGATAGGCGGCCCGCAACCGCCACCCAGTCGGACACACGGCAATCGAGTTGGGGAAGAAGCGGGAGTTTGGAAATCGCGCAGGATGGTGTTAATAGGAACTCGGATTTTCACTGAGGGCAAAGGGGGAAGCGTATATCGATGAGAAGTATCGTTTTTGGTGTATGGTTTTGAAGGAAATGTGGCATTGATAGGACTCAAGTTCACTGATATGGAATCAAATCTTACTTTTAGGGTACACTGTGTGCTATAATTTTCTTTCATCATTTTCCCTGAACTTCACAGTAGCTGTTATATATTTGTTTGCTTGAGGAGCCATGAATAGGGTATGCATGCATGGTTGTAATAGATTAGAATGGCAGCATTTATACTTTTCTTGAACTTCATTTTCTGGTGTTCATGCCTGGTTGATTTGTGGAACTGTCTCTTTTACAGATTGATTTTTTTGAAGGGTAATGGAATCTCAAGTCTTAAGCTTGTGTTTATTGTTAGTAATTTGAGGAACCCATACAATTTATGTAACAAGATGGCAAAAGAATGGGGTGACACCAGATGTGTTGGTCGGTAGTTGGTTCGGTAATTATAAAGTTTCAAATTTCTTACATATAGTGGTGAATAATGTTGTAGAAGGTGTAGTCGGGCCACTCGGGTGCGGGGAGTACCTAGGCAGATGAATAATTGTAAGAATAAAACGGCAGTGGAATATGGAAGAAGAGCAGTCGAGCAGGTGACGACGTATATGCGAGGGAATTAAAGAAAAAATCACTTGGCCCAATTGGCACCCTGCTGGGTTAAGTTGGGCATCGAGGCCGCCTAGTCGGTTGACCAACTAAAAGCTGTGCTAGGGTTGAAATCCTCTTGACCTAGGGGTGAATGGGTGCCTAGATCAATTTTTACAATACTAAGGGAGAGCAATATATCACATAACCGCTAGAAAATCGAGAATCAAATTGATTGAAAATTTTGATTTTCGATCGATTTTGGTTATTGATTTTAAATTTCAATTATTTGGTATTTCGGTTGCCTAACAATTATTTGTCTTTGATTTCCGTCAGTGATATATTATTTACTTTCGATGATAGATAATTGGCATTAAAAATGATATGTAAATATCTCACACACATGGAATAATAGGATATTGGGAGAAGTCGAGAAGAGAATAATTATAGGATATTAAGATTTTTTAGTCAAAAATTGACCTTATAAATGGTTTATTTTAGACTTTTTGAAGTGTAATTATCAATTGGGGATTGGATTTGAAATTTTGTAATTTTGCATATGTGGGATTTTTAGCTATTAATTTAATAATATTGTTCTATTTTTTTAATAATCATAACCAACTAAAATCGGCATTTGATGTTTTGGATGGTTATATTATTTATTTTGGTCAATTATAAAGGTAAAAATTATTGATCATTTTTTAAATTTTTAGTTAGTTATGTAATTAATCGACTGTTTGCTTACCCTTAATTATATATTGACTTTCGTCAGAGTGCACTATTATATTTTCGATAATATTTTTTGTAATGAAAAATACCAATACATTTTCAAGTTAATAATTTTTTTTGTTAAAAATTAACCTATTGACTTCAGGTAACTAATTTAAAAAATTACTTTTTAAACTCCAATTTTATTATGTCTATAAAAAAAAAAAAAAAAAAAAAAAAAAAGCTCTTCAAAATTCTTCGCGGAACATGTATGCCAAAAATTATACAGCTCCAAAACGGCGACGTTTTGGGGATGTAATATATATATAATTTTTTTAATTTTATTTTTCTTATTTTACAGTTTAGATCGCAGATAGAACGCAAGCTAGTAGCCTCTCTTTCATCGCTTCTCGCTACTTCTCCCGTTCCTGCCTACCGGAGTTCCGGAGTACCGGCGTTCGCCTCGCCGCCTTACCGGTCAGAAAACCGCCTCAGTGCCTCTCGTCTCCTCTCAATACTAGGTTCCTATTTTTTCCTTAATTTCTCTAATTTTATTTTTGCCCTACTACGGCCTCTGAGGGTGGGGGATTAAGCGCGGAGAAGGGAGAAGTCGTAAGCTTTACCAGGTTCTCCAGATTCTAAAGCATGAAGCGCAGTTACTCAGAATCTCCATCTTCTAGCTCCTTTGGACCTCCTTCGTCTAAATTTAAACACAACCCACCAGGTGATTGTCAATTTGTTCGCAGGTGTGAGTTTACGGTATACATGTGCGCATTGTTTGCGTCCGCGATCAGTTTATTCACTTGTGAACTTGAGCTGGGGGGAATTCTTACTTCAATTAATCTTTAGCTGCTAAGCATTTATGTTGAATTGGAGTAATTCCGGGATTTTGTTTTGCATTATGAGGTAATCACTAAATTGACACTCATTGAATCTGGTTTTGCTCTAAAGATTGCAACTTGGATGAGAAAATTAGCTTCGTTTTGACAAAATAAGTAAGTGGATTGGTTGGAACTCCCTAGTGTCTCAGTATGAAAGTAGGTGATGTTAAGCCCATGGGGGATCTTATTAATTAAGACCATTCTGTTTTTGTTTATCATTGTGCCTGAGTGATATGGTTTTTGCATAAACTTTGCAGCTTTAGATACTTGATTTTGAATTAAATGATTTCTGCAGGTATTCTACTTAGAGAAACTGTGTTTATTTGGGTTTGGAAATTCAAGTGTATCTGTATTGTGATTAGGTGACTCTGAGTTTTTGGAGGATGAGAGTACAAAAATCTTTGCCAGGAAGGTTGCTGACCATTATAGTGCTAGGACCAACCAAACACTTGAAGAGCGGGAAGCAAGCCCCATTATCCATTTAAAGAAACTTAACAACTGGGTATGCATTTTGTTTTGGAAACATATATATGGATAAATAGATATGTTACTTGCCTATAGCTGGTGAGTTTGTTACGTTAGTGGATCATCAAGCAGTGGATATGATTCCTTAGTTTTAATTCATCTGTAGTTTGCTTTTTTAACCAGATCAAAAGTGTCTTAATTCAACTTTACACCAAAAGAGGGGATGTAGTTCTTGATCTTGCTTGTGGAAAGGTATTTTTATACTTGGTATTCCTAAATATTTGACGCTGTATATGCTGTCATGTATACTGCCTATATTACTCTATCACTGCTTGGCACAATCTCTTATTTTTCTTTTTATATTTTAACTAGGGCGGTGATCTTATTAAGTGGGATAAGGCAAAGATTTCATATTATGTTGGCATTGATATTGCTGAAGGCTCAGTAAGTGGCTATCCACTAAATTGCATGTTCAAGTTGTGTTTTGGTGCCAAATCAACATATGCATCTCTATTGTTAATCATGTGTAAAAGGTTTTGGTGCCACATAAAGTATCACATTGCGGGATGTGGTTTACAAGAAGACACGGACAAACCTCTTACTATTTCCCTTACTGTGATTATTCATTAGTGTCTGAATAATCTTAATCCAATGATCACAATCTGTATGATGGAGAATCTGGAATGATTTCTGCCACTAGTTTTAAGTAAAGCTTGAATGCTAAATAGTTTGTTGTCATGAAATGGATTAAATGATCAAGGGATTATATGACTATACTTTATATTTTAGAACCCTCCATACTGCTAGTCCTTTCTTAAGTGTTTACTCCTTCAAGTTCATATCATTTCCATCCAAGGTTTTCCAGACAATTCCAGTCAGTTACAATCTTCTAATAAGATTTCTTCTAATCTTTTCTATACATGGTTCCACATCCTGTAAGGGTTTTTGTCATTGGTAAGCCTCATGTCGAGAATCTAGTGTTCTGTAACATCTGAACTACCTTATGTGCCATTTTAATGATGCTTATGTTATGCTTAGTGCCCTTAATACCATGTTGATCATTAAATGCAGATTGAGGATTGCCGTACACGCTATAATGGTGAGGCAGACCATCATCAAAGACGGAAAAAGTTCTCTTTTCCAGCTAGGCTTATATGTGGAGATTGTTTTGAGGTAAATCAATACAATTGAACTACTTTTTTATGGATATTTCTATCCGTCTCTCATTTTATCCCCTACTAATCTGTATTCTATATGTGTCAAAGTTATATGGTTAAGATAATGTTCGTTTTGTTTTACATGCATTTTATCAATGCCATTAGATGCTATAAGAATTTAAATTAATCTCATGATGACTGATGCTAACCATTTGATTTGTTCATCTTATTTTGAGTTTCAGGTTCAGTTGGATAGAGCTTTGGCAGATGATATGCCTTTTGACGTTATTAGCTGCCAGGTTGGTTAATCTCCTGCAAACTGTGGGGCTACTAGTTCTTAAATTAGAGTGTTCTTATTGATAAGGGAGTGTGGTCGTAACTCTCATCACAAACAATTATAACCAATTAGTTATTGTCTGGTGTATGTGGCTAGCATTGTGTCATTATTGTGACTTCTTAGCAATCAAGAATTTTATACCGTGATGCTTAGATAAACAACAAGGGTGATCTCCTTCAAGTTTTGGGGATTTCATCTTATAAAGTCTGGATTTGTTGATGCAATCCTATCCTATCTATACATTGCTTTAAACGCTTTCATTTAGTGCAATGGGTGATAAAAATATTTGCAATTCTTCAAGTTTAGCAAGTTTCTTTTATGAAACTTACAAAAATTAATTGTTTGCAGTTTGCCATGCATTACTCATGGTCCACTGAAGCACGTGCACGACGTGCCTTGGCTAATGTATCTGCTTTACTTCGACCTGGAGGCATCTTCATTGGAACAATGCCAGATGCCAATGTCATAATCAAAAAGCTTAGAGAAGGTTGTAATTTTACTACTAATTGCTGTATTATCTTTATGCTCTCAACTAAAAGTTAAAAATGCTAAGAAGTTTTTTGTTCTGGTGGTTTATATATTCTATCCTTTCTTCACATGCTTTTTCATTTTAGATCTACAATTGATAATTGTATGTACTGGAATTCTTTAAATCTAGTCGTAAAGGGAGTCGTTTTTGTTGCCAAAGAGATATCAATTGACAGTTGAGTTTTACATGTATTGGAATGTGCAGCTAAAGGGCTAGGTTTTGGTAATAGCGTGTACTCAATAGAGTTTAGTGAAGAATATTCTGAAAAGGTAAGTCCATCATAATTTGCAAAGTGCAATTTTGTAGAAACTTCAGTGCTGTATGTAAGAGAATTGATAAGCTACACCTTATAATCTATTGTCATACAGAAATTCAGACCGTCTAACCCTTTTGGCATCAAATACAAGTTCCATTTGCAGGTTTGCCTTTAATTTTATTTTTTACTGGTATTATGGCCTGTGCCTCCATGCTTTTTCATCATTTTATTGTTCCTTAATTCAAAATTATGAGCCATTTTGCATCCTTACAATGAATTAAAATCAAACACAGAGAACATAACAGAAGTTTAATTCTGCAGGACGCAGTTGACTGTCCTGAATGGATTGTCCCTTTCCATGTCTTCAAGGAAATAGCAGAAGAGGTTAAATTCTACTCCATATGGTTTTGCTTCTTTCATTGTGTTTGTTGTCGTAATTAAATAAGAATTATTTATGATTCTTCATAGGTCCTTTGGTTTGTAGGGAAGAGTCCAATAATTCTATTGAACTAAACAAAACAAGAACGATAATATCTAGAGTAAAAAGTATGCTACCATATGAAAGTGAATGTTTTTTATAACTGGGATGTACTGTAATTCAATGCAGAAATGATACATAGTTCATATGGAAAAATTAACGGGTGTAGTGCTGCATTGGGATCCTGATGAGTGATAAGAGATGGGAACTAAAAGAACTGCTTGTGTTATTTCATATTGGTTATATTTGAAATATATTTTGGGTGTCGTTTCACTGTTATGACAGCTCTTTTTGATGTGCAGTATGATTTGGAGCTAGTGTTTGCGAAAAACTCGCATGCATTTGTTGTTGAATATATGAAGAAGCCAGAATTTATTGAGCTCATGCGCAGGCTTGGTGCGTTGGGCGATGGAAACCAAGACCAGAGTAAGTCTCAGAAATTCCAATTCTAATGATTGTTGCTGTCGTCGTTTTATATTCACTTTAATGCCCCACTTCTCTCTTTCCCTCTTACCATAACATGGTGTTTAACATTCAATATTCTTGTTTGGTTACATACTCGGCTATGTTACTGAAATCTTATTTGCTCATATTTTACTGCATTGGCTTTACATAGGTACGCTTTCACCAGATGAATGGGATGCTGCCTACTTATACCTGTCATATGTCTTGAGGAAGGCAAGTCTCGTGAACAAAATACTCAATTTTAAATGCTCGTACTCTTCCATTCATAGCCTTAGAATTCATTGGATTGGATATTGTTGGGTGGGGGCTGGTGAAAGGCCAAGTCCAGCAATTGGTGGCTAGAGGCCGGTGAAGGGCCAAGTCCAGCACCCTGCCTCTCGAAAATGTGGTGGCAGTGTATAAAGAAATAAAGTTGTGCCTATAGGTTTTGGCATAGTGGTAAGCAATTGATTCTAACATATATTTATATGTGTTTTTCTTTGTAGCGAGGGCAACCGGACCAGAGACCAGCGAATCCAAAACGAGACAAAGGTAAGATGCAATTGTCAAAGGAGGACATCACGTATATCAGCGGTGGAATATAGTGCATAATCCGATCAGCAACAAGCCGTGAGGCAGACAGTATGGCAAAAAACCTTTTTCCACACGAGGAAACAACAAAGAGCGCCACAGAATCACAGCCGCTGTCTTGTTTCCATTTCGTGTTCTCTTTATAAAGGCTTAGACAAACTCGCTTACAAATTTTGTAGAACATTAATAACGGCGCAGAATTCTCTGGTGCAGTGAAGATGGTGGCTGTTTCTTGTGAAAGGGTATGTTGCCATTGCTTATATTACATTCAAAGAGATTTGCGTAATTCTCCCCACCCCATGGCGTATACACAGGAAACATTATACTTAAACATGCTGTCTGAATCTGTACTTTTTCCCCAAGAATCTGATCCCTTCTTCTCCCTCCAAACCTCGTGTTCTTGAGTGAAACTGTATACTTGAACTGCCATCGTAATCGTTCTTGAATTAGCTCATTTTTTTCTCCAAAAGATCGAAACTATTTGACTTTGTTGTACCAAGTCCAATAAATTTTAAAATGTATCGTATAAAACTATGTAATGTATTCACACTTGGCTTGACTGGGTCGTTAATGTTGTTGTGTTTGAACTTGTTCATGGATAAACTTTTGTTTGAGCCATTCATTGATTGTATCGTGTTTCAAGTTAGAATAATTAATTATAGGAAAAATTTAAGGTGTCCATCAGTACACGAATTGTGTTAACACCTTTAGGTGATGAATCACAACTATTACTGAAAAAGTTAGATTTTACACCTTTAGGTGACAAGGAAAATTTGCAATTATTATTCGAGAATGTATACGGGATAAGTTTCACTAAAGAATTAATCAAGATTACATCTTATACTTACACAAAAGCAAAGAAAAACAAAAATGATGATTTGTTAAGAATTTCTCAACTAATTTACATGGTCAAAGGATAGATTTTGATTTTGTCCATAAAACATTTTTGTTTTTGAATGGTCACTTCAACTCATAGAACTTTTGTATGCAAGTATGACCTAGGAATGTTGACCTTTACCAACCTATGGGAAGTTAGGTTAACTCTCAAATACATTTTCATTTGGCATATCTCAATTATGTGTCATTCATTTGCCATATCTCAACTTATTCCACAACCCTTAAAATATATACTTTTAACCTAACAAATCGAGAGAATTGATAATTAAGTGGGCTGCAATTACACAGTCGAATAATATGGAATATATAATTATAAGGTGTCTTAATATGGAATATATAATTATAAGGTGTCACTTGCACTCTAATTCGTAACAATATCATATATCATATATTAAAAATAATAACAGATCATGTATACAGAAGAATTTTATTATTCAAAAAAAGTGAAATGGCATTTGCATAATGTTAAAATGAAATAGTTGAAATTAATAAGTAGCAAGATATCCATTAAAAATGCCTAAATTATATTGAAATGATGGAATTGTTCTAGAGTTAGGTTAGGCAATCAGACATTGTCATTTTCTTAGTTGTGATTTGTGTGGAGTATAAGTTTGGTCCGGGTCACTTTTGAGTGGAATCAAACTTTGATAATTGGACTAATAATTTCAAGTTCATTGAATGTCATGGTGTTTGAAT
Organism: Ipomoea nil; assembly: GCF_001879475.1. Taxonomy (NCBI): domain Eukaryota; kingdom Viridiplantae; phylum Streptophyta; class Magnoliopsida; order Solanales; family Convolvulaceae; genus Ipomoea; species Ipomoea nil. The sequence continues at coordinate 1,045,673 of NW_017618587.1, read as the reverse complement.
GAATGACTGAGTAATTTTGAGTGTGATTTTTAGTTTGCTACATTTGCCATCTTATAATATGATATGATTAATGGAAATAGGAAATATTTTACCAAACAAATTATCCAACAAAAAAAAAAAATCTAAAATATGCATTACTTAAAAATATTGTGAATTACTACAATCAATGAGAGTAAAGAACTTTGTTGCATATGTATGGTTTATACATCCTTCGCCCTCCAACCTTCTGCTTCTAATGCATTATTGTAGGTCCTAATATTAGTTATTAATTAATTAATATAAAAATTTAATTTTAAGCAACTAAATCATTATATTTGATCTCCGGTCCGGTTGTGGGGTATTCACTCTTTGTACTGCAATAGATGAAGAAAGTATAAATATATATTATTTTGTAATAGAGTCAATAGTACTCAAAAAAAATTATTGTATTCGATTTAATAGGCCCGGTATATAATAATAGATAAGAGAAAATAATTTTTTTTTTAATGATGGAGCCCTATAATGATAAACTTTTAATGATGAAACCGAGTTTCAGACACTAATAATACTTTCATATGCAAACATCATTAAAGAACTAATCAAATATTAAGGTTGGGCATCTAGAAAGAATATAAATAAAAAAAAATAAAGATTTATATATATGCATGGTACTCACGATGCTGCAATTTGTCAAATTTCTTAAACCCAAAAATAGGTAGGTAAACAACCAATAATGTTCTATCAAGAATTATTTTAAAATAAGGTTTAAAACACGTGTCTGTCAATTTCTATAGTGTTATGTGGACTAATTTTTGCAATAATTTTAGGGTTATACCCATTGATTCGTGTTTTGCGAAAAAAAAAAAAAAAATCGATTCTCTTCAAATAATTTTAATAAAACGCATGAGAACGTTAATAAGATGATTTGTCTTTTCTAGTTTAACAAAAAGTCTCAGATTCGAATCCTGATAATGTAGCGACCTTTCACCCTTTAAGAGGTCCTACATAATATAAATATAACTAATCTTAACGTGTGAAAACACAGATGTTCTTAATACTTCGTAATTAATAATTTTAAGATTTTGTCTAAATGATAAGAATCTCAAGATCATTTTTTGTGTGTGTCATAAATAGATACAAATTCTAAAATATTAAATTATTAATCAAAACTCAAACTTAAAAACATTAGTGTCTCTTACAGACTACTAGTAAAAAAAATTCTTTGGAGTTTATATCAGGTGTAATGAAAGCATTGCGATACAATCTAAATTTTATAATACTTTCAATTTTGACTGATACAATCAAAACTGAATCAATTCCTTAAATTACGTATAGGGATACATATATGAAAAAAAAAAAAAGAAAAAAAAAAAGAGAATCATCTAAGGGTGGTTAGATAATGATATGAACTTGGTTTGTATGTATGTATGTATGTATATGTGGGACCCATGTTTGTAGTTTCAATTTTGTTTGGTCACGTGATGTATGTGTGGCGTGCTTAGTGACCTCAAAGAGGAAGATGAAGGCATATATATATGAATCTCTCTAGAAAAGAATATGACAATATTCTATTTTATTTAGATATGAAAAACAAGAAATTAAAAGGGAAACGATAACCAAATTTTGTTCCAAACCTATTAGCTAACACTTCAATCTCAACCAACTATTAACAACATACCCAACTCTTACCAATATTACCCTCTTTTTTTAAAAATTATTACGATGTTCTTTTTATCTATAAAGTGATCACAAAATTTCAATTAAAACAAAATACACTGATTTGATGTTAAATTCTATGCTTGAAAAATCATAAAATTTTAATTAACCATTAAAAATTGATGAAAACCTAAGAGTACAAACGACCTGAACTAAGCTCAAACTTAGGTAGCCTCGAGTTTGAACTCAACATAGTTATAGTGGCTTGAATCAGTGTTCAAACTCAACCAAGTATAAAAAAATTAGGCTTGCCAAAAATCTCGAGTTCGTTTTGAACTTTTGATTGGTCCAAATTGAGTTTGAGTTCAAACTGTATATATATATAAATGCGGCGATGTCCTTAGGTGGTGCGACGGAATTTCAGAATACACCAACAGTGTAAGGGAAACACACCACAATGAAATGCAAAAACAACACCAAAAAATACACTACAAATCCAAAAAAATACACCATATAACTCACCACACCCCCCAATGGTGTATTTCCGAACACTGTATTGTGTTTTTACTCACACCTAATGGTGTGTTTTTGGTGATACGTACCTACTTTGTGTGTGTTTTTGTGGTGCATTTTTCTAACGTTGATGGTGTATATTTGTTGAACTATTGGTGACACCGCACCGTCGTACCTAAGGACATTACCGCACTCACTTGAATAACCTTAAAATATATATATATATATATATATATATATATATATATATATATATGTATATGTATGTATATATTGGTTTGGTTGATGCAAGATCTAGTGTGGATTAATGTGCATGCACCAGTGTTCATATGTACCTAATGTCTTGTCTATAGGGTACGAATTTAATAAAATGGTCCTAACTTCCATTAAATTACCTACTAAACGTACATTACCAATAATAATAAACAATTAGTGTAGAATAATTGCATTTAATAATAATACAACATACCAAAAAAGAAAGGCACATGACAAAAGCCGTGTGGAAAGAATAATAGAGAAGGATGGTCGTCTAAGGGCAGCTACCCAACGTTATTGTGTAGCTAAAAGCTAAGGTTTCGTACGTTAATTAAAACTTGAAAATTAAACATAACTTTTTATTGTTATCGTTGTAGATATTTTATCTACAATTATAAAGGATCAAATCATACTATTAACCAGGACTATGTGGTCTAATGGTATTCGGGTTGGACTTCCATTTGGAAGGTTGTAAGTTCGAGCTTCAATGGAGGCATTATTAGCTCTTTGTGTTTCAGTAGGTTGAGAAAGTATATGAACATATACTACAATATAATAGAGCTAGTAACATTCAAATAAAAAATAAAAAATCGTACTATTAAAAATATATTATATTAAAAGGTAAAATGAATTATTAAACTAGTGATTTTTATTATTTTTGTTACGGTAACTCCTGTGTAATGGACTTCAAACCATATAGGATAAGTAAATAATACTAGGAAGATTTTGAGCAATAATAGACCAAAAAATTATTGTTGTTAATAATATTTTTCCTGAGTTAATACCCAATATAGTCATCGACTATAGTGGTTTTATTCAATTTAGTCTTAAATGACTTTTTGTGCTCAATTTAGTTATCAACTTTGATGATTTTACACAATTTAGTCATTTGTTAAAAACTATGTTAGTAGACTGTTAGAAAGAGGATCCTAATGGTAATTTCTCGTCCTTCATCCCATTTGGGATGATTCATTCTTCTTCCCCTTAGGGTTGAGGTTCAACCTTTTGGAAGAATGATTCATTCTTCTTCCCTTTATTAAGATTCACGCAAAAATGTAAATTTTCATACCCAAATATTTATTTACTCTGTATTTATTTATTTAGGGTTGAAGTTGATTTGGGTACGCAGATTTGCATTTATGTGTGGATCTTAATAAGGGGAAGAAGAAGGAATCATATCAAATGGGATAAATGATGAGAAATTACCATTATGACTATATTTCTAATAGTCAACTAACAAAACTTTTAACAAAGGATTAAATTGTTTAAAACCATCAAAATCAAGAACTAAATTGAACACAAAATGTCATTTAAAACTAAATTGAACAAAACCGCTATAGTTGAGAATTATATTGAGTATTAACTCTATTTTCACATAACCCACTATTTGTTAACAAGGATTGGCACATTGTATAATTTGGATGCTAATTCAGAAGGGTACCACTAGCATGATTGGGGATGATGTTTTATGCATCTATCATTGCAACCATTTTATCAGTATTATCCTACCATCTTGCCAGGAATGATACAATAGTACAGTCCAAGAAAATCCCATTTCACTATCAACACCATATATATATAAATATATAAATATAAATAATAGTGTGAATTTGAATTAGGCTTTTGTACATTCCCTCATCTAGCTACTTGTTGCAGTCCTCGTGTAAAAATCTGACCCACGAATTTTCCTTTCCAACACTTTAATTTGGTGTCCCACATCAACATATCCAAATTGGGTGCACGTCCACATCTATTTCAGAATGGAAAATGTTACATGTACTCCCATATTGTACTCCCAACTTCTATTCTTACACACTAAATTTTGATGTAGACACTTATATTAGGATTCACACGAAAAAAATAACTTATCAGAATTCGTTATATCAAGGAGTACATGTAGTAGAACTCGCTTCAAGTGAAAACAATTCAAGCTCTCAACTCCTTTTTATATAATTCAGTGCCAACTAAGTAAAGCTATTAACTTTTTTAGATTGATCAATCAGGTTAATTGTTCTCCAAAGGCGACTTTAGCCTATTGTATGCATATAAGGGCTTTTAAACATGTTGCACGTACTAAAAGTAGAACAAATTAAACCAATTTGGTTGACATAAATGACTGTACACTCTTATCCGTTAAGAGAGGTCGGGAGTTCAAAATTCACTCTTGATATGCTATGATACATACTTAAAAGTGCTTTCTATGGTTAGAGTGACACCTCGTCCTCGTGACGGTCTAAAAGAAAGAAATTTATACCATATATGATTCATGTATAAACTATGACTACTAAAATTGACGAGTGCATAGTTTTGTCCCTCGTATACTCCGCAGTGTCTTATCCAAAAGAGATTTTAATTTTATTATTAATGAAAAATGTTGTGCAAATAAAATAAAATAGACAAAGGTGACAACAACGCCCGCAGAATCTCATTCTTCTACGCTACCAAAGAGCAAACAGGTTAACGTCACAAAGATAGCAACATAAACAAACATCCATCCATCCATCATGGGATTATTATTATCTAGTATCTACATACTAATCCGTATGTAATTATCAATTATGCATCACCTTGTACTTTGTGCTAAACCATATCACATCACCCACCAAATTACTTTTTTAGTTCATTAATTCTTTTTGGTGTTAAAGTATTACGAAGCCTTATTTAGAAAGAGGGCTTTTGATATGATGTTTAATTTGAACCAACTTCTAATTCAATTGTTTACTTGGATAGTTGGATAGGAGGTGATAGGTTTTTGGTATATATCACTAACAAATTTTTTCTGGTCTATCCAGGATTTCCATCGTCGGATACAATGACTAATTATTGTAGTATCTTTTTTTGTGGGACAGTTGGTATGGGCATATCTTTTGAGTGCTACAGTTAGTCTGGAGATAACTATTCTAATGATCGAACTCTTGACCTTTAGTTAAGGATAAATGAGTCATTTCCACTCAATCACACCCCTTGGATTGGTATCACTAAGAAATAATATATGCTTAAAATGAAACAACCTGGCAAAAGGCATGTAGATAATACTATCGAAGCTGGCCAGTGGGTGTGGATCCCGCTAAAACTTACCATTTGGTAAGGTAGGCGTAGCCTACCAAGGCCTACATTATTATGACACAGTGACAAAAGGCGAGCCTATAAATAACTATATCTTCATAAAATTACAAGTCAAATTCTTAACTCTATCTCATACATCTCGTAATTTATCTCATTTATATAACCTTAAAGGTTAATTAGAGATTATGGTAACGATTGCGAAAGGGCATTTACCCAAAAGACTTCCACTAACACTAGATTAGGATAAGCATAATTGCCTGATTACGTACACAGAAAAATCCTTTGATGGGACTTTACCTTATAAAATATTACACACAAGTACATACGTAAATCTAATTGTCACGCATAAGACCATGAAAAAAACAATTCAACCTTAATTAATTGCTCACATAGGGATAAGACCACAAGTTCAAAACAACCATTAAAAAAATCCAAAGGCAAAAATTTGTAAATTGCAGAAAAAGGGAACACATATCATACCAACTTGACAGGTTGAATGGCTTTGCTTCCACAAGTTTCTTTGAGGTTTGGGTTTCCTAAAGGCCAAAAACATCAAATCCTCAGTACCAAACTGTGTGTCTAAGAAACCTAAATAACATCATGAGATGCCACTTTTTAGATCAGGACAACAATAGTGCCTAACCTAGTTGCATTGTTTCAATATAAATTGTACTTGGAAATCATATTATATCTTTCAATATTAATTTTACTAAAAACTCATATTATAAACTAATAATCAAATTCAGACTATTAGGTCTAACTTCGGCTCAAATCAACCTAATTAATCTTATAATTACATTAAGTGTCTAGTTACTGATAACCTAAGTTATCGAGTTAGATCGATCTTTATTTTATTACAAGTATATAAAAAAGAATAGCCTTTCAAAAAATATATATATATAAAGAAGAATAGTACATCTAGTTAACCTAACTAATAGAACATAAATACATTTTAAGTGTTATATTTTGCATGATTTATATATATTACGAGACTAATAACAAATCTGACTTCGTCACAAATTAATTAATATAATGCTAAATAAAATATGATTCGAATAACAATAATCGAAATAGTCATATTTCAGTATTAACTATTAAGTAATTTATAAAACTAAAAATTAAAACAAGCTAAGAATCAATGCATAAATTTACCCAATAATTGTATGAAATAGGTGTAAGCTAAGCAATTAGGAATTTTTATGGTTTATCAACCTCTAAGATATCAGTTTTTTTTTTTTTCTTCCTATAATTCTTTTCCCAAAGAATTGAAAATATTTCATAATAAAATGGAAAAAATTATATCTTTTTTGTATGAAGGGAAAAAGAAGAGGCCTTTAGAGAAGTTTAAAGTTCAACTAGAAGAGGGGGGATAATGGGCAGAGCTAGTCCAGAATGGTGGCCGGAAATTGGAACTTGTAGGCGGACTTTGAGTGGACGGTGGCCGGAAAAAGCTGGATTGGGTTGATGGTTGGGCGGCGGAGAAGAGCAGGGGAAATGAAGAAGAGGAGGAGGGTGAAGCAGAGGCGGCGGATGACGAAGGCATTGAATGGGAATGCAAAACCGCCATTGATGACGCATAGTACATTTGCTCTAGCAAGCTTCTTGGCTGCTGGCTGAGAAGCTCGCCGGGGTTCTGGAGCAGCTGCGAGTATTCCCAGTAGTCGCCGGAGACACCAGAGCCGCCGCCTTGAACCGCCGCGTGCGGCTGAGATTGGAGCATTAGCGGCGGCCGTGGAGGAGCGATTACCGGCAATTGCGCGGCGCCGGAAACCGCCGCATGCATCCTCGTCGCCGCCGCCTGTTGCGGCCGTGGCTGCGGCGGCGGCGGCATTAGCCGCACGTTCTCCGGGAAGTTGAGCTTTGCCCTGTTTCCCCTGAACCTCAGGGCGGCTTCATCGTAGGCTCTGGCCGCCGCCTCCGCCGTCTCAAACGTCCCCAGCCAAACTCTCGCCGCTTTGTGTGGGTCCCTTATCTCCGCCGCCCATTTCCCCCACGGCCTCTGCCTCACTCCTCTGTATCTTCTCCTCCTCTCTCCCGTTTCTTGATCAACCGAAGCTGTCCCCACTTCCGACGTAGCGGCGCCGACGGTCGCCGGCGGCGGCCCCACAATGCCAGCACCTTCCTCTGCAAAAACATTAAACCTCAAAACCTAAGATATGTACAAATTGAAGAGACATAAAAAGTCAAGAAATGTCACAAAACCATGTTCTCATCTTCCTTATAACACATGCAATAACAAACTTTTATCCTTAAAATTAACCAAAACATATAGTAACCAACAAAATTCTAAGATGTCAATCAGCAATGCTGATTAAAGTAAAGAAAATTCTAAGATGTCAATCTGCATGGTCGATTGAACTATAAAATTTTTTATAGATCGTATTGACTGAGACAGAAAATTTTAAAATGTCTATAAAACAATTGTTCATTGGGATGAAATTGGAGATAAAGATTTGTAAGAATAGAAGATAAATTTTTTGGGATTTTGTGTGAATTGAAGATTGAAAGATTGAGAAAGTGATGAAGAATTGGAGAAAGAAGAGAAATTTATACATACCAGATTTAACAGAGGAAGAGGTAGTTTCTGCCGGAGTTCTAAAGTCTCCAAACCCTCCATAAACCCTTTGAACATGTTCAGGAAGCTGAGTAACACTTTCTTCCTGTTCACGTCTCCGTTTCTGACCGGCGCCGGAGCTGGAGCTCGTCGACGAGTAAGTGGACGACGGCGAATTGACGGAATACACGCCGCCCAAGGAAGGAGCAGCGGCGGCGCCGCCAAACCTCCACTGTTCTCCGGGTGACCTCTGGGAGGACATAACTTGCGTGAGGGCCGTCACCACCGCCGACATCTCCCCGGACTGTCCATACCCGGAGAACATCGGCGGCGGCGCAGCCGCCGCCGATAACAGGTAATCCGCCTCCTGTTGTATCTCCCGCCGAATCATTTCGTCGAAGGACTCGGAAGGGCCTTCCTCCACGGCCGAAGCCGAAGCGGAAGCCGAAGCCTCTTCTTCCCCGCTGCCCGTGGCCGGAAACCTGGCATATCCGCCGGAATCTTTTCGGTTCGCCACCTTTATAGACAAACACATGTACCCAGCCAAGAACACGAAAAATCACGGCTTACCCAGATCTTTTCTCGGAAAATTACGGCTGCCCTTTCAAGATTTCCGCCGGGAAATCTATATTCAAAGACTCTGTCACCTTTCAAACCAGTAATATAAGTTCTTGTTGAATTCCTCTGAGCTTTATGAACATGCAAGTTGTTGAAGCAAAGCTAGCTAAGCTCTGGTTTTTTGTTTTTATTTCTTTTTTTACAGAAAATCCGAGTGAAAAGGATATATAAAAGGTGGGGAAAGTTGAGAGTTGAAGCGGAAGCTGCCGTCAATGGAACAGTTGTTAAAATTGGAACGACGTATACTACTCCCTTAGCTTAAATTTTAAAAAAACTAGTTCTTTCTCGCAACAGATATATGATTACTTCTTGGACGAGAATACTTGAGATAACTCTATTCATATAAATTTTATCTACTATATATATTTTAAGAAAAAAAAGTGTCATATTGGCGTCATAAATTTTATAAATATTGCAATTGTATCTTTAACTATAAAGTTATACGGAGTAATAATCTATTTGTATGTACTATTTTACCAGCTTAAAGTACTTTATTGAAATTTTATCTGTTATAAAACTCACTTACATATGTTTGTGATGAATTTAATTACTCAGGATCGACCCAAATTATCAAACCGATTAAGAACGTAAATAATGAAAGGATAGAATAAGTAAAACGATGTCATTGCACGGCCGCGAGGACAGTATATTGTATTAAATATCGCTAATAAGCTATTACAAGGCTGGATTAGGATAATAGTATGTGTAAAATAGTGAACGTGTCTTAATCAGACAAAGGAGGACCCTTTTATACAAGCTATGGACCTCCTAACTGCCCGCCTAAATCAGGGGCTCCCCCGTTTTGACCGAGCCTGGTCCGGAGACCGGGCAACACGGCCGAGGTCGGCTGCCTAGGCCTCATGCTGAGGCGACCCGGGGCTTGTGCGCGGGGCTCAACCCCGAGGCCTCAGGTCTGGTTGAATCTCCCAGATTCCGTCTTCTCGGGTCGGCCCGGCTCCATTCATAATATATCCATCAGTTTGAATCCAAAACTTAAGGCCACCCGCCGTTCATTCCTTGAACACTAGTGAATGAGATAAATAGCGGGGTGTATCTTAAGTGGCGGCTTACACCTCTCAAATACTTGTACACTAATGACATGTTTGGTTGAGAAGAATTGGAGTTCACTTCCCACTTAATTCTATGTATAAAATTCTAGAGTTTAGTTGAGAGAAATTGCAATTCCTCAAATAAATTTAAGGAATATGCTGAACCCCAACCCGAAGGGCCCCCCACACCCCGGCCCGACAGAGCATTTGGCCCCCACACCCCGGCCCGACAGAGCATTTGGGAGGATGTAAATTATGGTGACTCAACTGAACATGAACCATAAAGGCTAGACCGGTGCTCACTGCGCACAAGGAGCCGTGTAAATTATGGTGACTCAGCTGAAAATGAACCATAGAGGCTAGACCGGTGCTCACTGCGCACAAGGAGCCCCACTCACTTTGAGAGGTTGCTCCCACATTGCCGCTGGTGAGACTCGATCCCTGGTCATTCTTCCAAAGTTTCACCTCTATGACCAGTTGAGCTACCCATGCGGGCAGAATTGTAATTCCATAATACATGAGAAGAAATTTTGGGATGTACTAAGGACCAAATTACCTTCCCTAATAATCTTACACCTTTCCCTAAAAATTACAAGTACACAAACATTTTGATCTTTGTACTACTTATTTCTTTTCAATTATCATATATACCAAACACTATAATAAAATTTTTCAATAATTTTATTACTGTCTATTAAAAATAGAATTTAAATTAAAATTTTATTCTCACCTTATTTAACAAAATTATAATCCTTTTCTAATACCTACAACAAGTCCATAACACAATTATATTATTTGCTAAACTTAAAAGAAGGCAAATTTGACACTTTATTCCATGTTTTAATTAATTAGTATCAAATTAAATAAAAGGGAAAAAGACACTTTTTCCCCCTGAGTTATATACTTATAGCACTATTTCCCCCTCAATTATTTAGGTAAGCACATTAGCCCCCTCAATTATTCTAAAAGTGGTGCTTTTTCCCCCTGAAATATTAAATTGACATTTCTATCCTTAAAGTAAACATTTTATTTATTTTACTTCTCCAACAAATTATTGCGTATACGTAGGGATGACCACGGTTCGGTTTGAACTGAACCGGACACTAAAGCAATCGAATTAAAAGTTTCCGGTTATGATTCAGATCTAGAACCCAATATTTAGATGTCAATTTATTAAAATTATGTATAAAAAATTTGAATCTTGAACCGTAAACCGACGGTTTCGGATCCGGTTCGCGATTTTTAACTGTCTTTATTTTAAAATTTTAGTTTTTATTTTAAAATAGTCTAAATTCAACAATAAATGTATTTTATTTTTTTCAGTTCGGAACATGAACCGTCCGTTCCGGTTCACGATTTTAATAAACTCTAAATATCGATTTTCAATTCTAAATTGTAATTTGAATATTTCGGTTTGGTTGCTATAGTGTTTGTTTGGTTTGAACCAACTTATGGTCATAATTTGTTGGAGAAAAAAAATGAAATATTTATTTTAAGGATAAATATGTCCATTTAACATTTCAGGGGGAAAAATAGCCACTTCAATAATTCAGGGGAGAAAAATGCTATAAGTATATAACTCAGGGGGAAAAGTGCCATTTTCCCTAAATAAAAATATTTAATTTATGTAACATACAAATTAGGTAACTAGCTTAGCCAGTATGGCCTATGCAGAGCACAACACGTATATTTACTTTTTGTTCTTTTTGGGTGTTTTTTTTTTACTACTTAGGGTGGTATGTTCACACTACAGATGTACAAGTTGTAGGGAAGTTACATGCACTTTCCTTAACCTCCACGACCTTTTGTTTAAGAATGTCGGTTTATTTTTTGTGAATGGGAGTGAGACACAGATCAGATTGTTCAGAGCTCATCTTTGAATTTTGTTCTTTTTTCTTCTTTTTTATTTTAATTTTTTAATTTTTATTCCGTTTTCATATATCCACCTAAACCCAACTTGCGGTTCATTGAATTTGATCCACAAATAATGCCAACTTCATATCTAAGCATATCCAAAATAGGAATCCATTTACCCACTGTAATTTTGGTAAAACAGGCAAAAATATAAAAATAAAAATTAAAAGTTTGGTAACGTCTTGTATTATTAAAAAATTAGCAACCCAGTACGTCCTCTCATGTGTGGTGGGTTCCAAACAACACATAGACCGTAGTCGCAAAATTCGAACACATGACCTTTGATCTAGCTCTGGTATCAAATTGAAACATGTACTCCATCTCAATTAAAAATCTAAACTGATAATTAGATTGCACATTAATGATTATATGCTCAACAATAACATGTGTCTAAATCTCTATGGGGTTCTCTTCAACTAACATATCCTTCTCGACGATTTTATGGGTGTTCTTTCCATGACTAGAGTGGGCTTGACTGTACGTTTTGTACACTAATCTCATAGATTTGAGGAGCAAGTAGTGATGGCTGAGATTTGTGTTAAAATTCAAACAAATGATTCTTCAAATCCTTGACTCTTCCGAGGCAGTGGAAGAATGTCATGTCTGATGATAATATGTTCAACGTAACGCTCATCGTTATTAATCGAATCTCGCATGATTTAATGGCGGCGCTATCTATAGCTGCTGTGTGCTATATATCCAGTAAGCACTGTTTAATTTATGGATGCAATCCTAAAAAGGTTACCAAATCTTTGGAGCATCAAATATGGCCACAACTCAGAAGATCAGGCCAGGCCACAGGGAAATTTTGATATTTATGAATCTAGGCTGCAAAAGTAACCCTCATATTTCTGATCGGATTGATAAGGAGTTATAATATATGTGTAACACGAACTGTGCAAGTAAAGTGCACAATTACATAATTGATCAAATCTAAGCCATTAATCTCAAATATTGAATGACTAAGATCTGTTCACACGGACTCTGAAAACACTGGTTGTGTGTATCTATAATCAATAATGTTCTTGATTAAAAAAAAAAAAACTGAACACAATTTACAGAGGAAATTAAATATTTCATTAAAAAATTCAAAATGAGAATCAAACCCTACTAAATTGTCATTGTTGTGATGGGTCAAACCGTACGTACGGCCAAATTACGGGTCTTTCAAACATATGATCTCCAAAAAATTAAAATTAAAAAAAAAAATTACTAAATGCCAATAAAATACATCCAGTTGCAAGCTGTACGTATGGCTCTGCTTCCTGGCATGTCTACTGAAGAACAATTGTTTTTAGTTATTAATTTTTTATTTTTTATTTTTTGCTAATTTTTCTCTTTTTGACAAATGCAAATAGAAACAAAATTATCAGCCCCATTTGTTTACCAATTGTTTTATATTTATATATGTTTGTTAGTTCTCGAAAATAAGAAAATATATTTATTATTTATATTATATTGTTTATCCTTGAACCATGTGCCGTATTCTTATGTGCTTAATAGAGAAGAAAGGTATATATACATTGACTTTTATACTAATATTTTTTACTTATTATATTCGTATATCGAAATGATCGTCAAGTCACGCTAACACAATCAATTATCGTCAACAACGATTGTATTATATCCAGAGGGTCTTTATACACTTATAAGCCAAACGAAAGACTATCATTCTCTATGTTATCCGATCAACACAGTAGTTTGTTATATGTCTTATCATATTTTCGGTGTTATCTGATCAACATAGTAATAAGGTGGACTCAGGTCTAAATATTTATCATTTATATATTAAATGTTCACAATTTACTTCTTAAAAATTCACAATTTGTATACTACGAACACACAATGTTAACATATATATAATTGAATACTTTGTTTTGTATTCACAATTTCTTTCAAATACTGCAGTCACACAATATTAAATATTAAGATTTGGTGACCCTGTATAATATTCACAAATTCCTTGCTATAATTGTTATGTACACAATTTATATTCTAGAAATTCATAATTCTAATATTAAAAATACATTATTTATACTTCGTTAAAGATAAGAGTCCACCTGTTAAAGTGGAACCTGGTCCATAGTATAACAAACTCTATTTCCAATTCAGTCGAAGTCCATAATAGATGACACATAACTTAGTCGTCAAACTCAACAATATATCAATCTTTATTGGCGATTTCGTTATGCTTTTATTATTATTATTATTATTATTATTATTATTATTATTATTATTATTGTTATTATTTATATGTATTATAGTTTGGAAATACATAAAGTTTATGAGATGTAGGTTTGTTGAAAAAGGTGGTATAAATACGTTGTTGGGTGTTGAATGAGAAAGGGATAAGGACGAGATTTGGTCAAGGTGGGCCAGGGTCAACGCTTCCTGATGCACACGTGGGCTTGTCTTGTAAACCTAGGTGGGTTTTATGTGTCATGTTAGGTTGGCTCAAACAATAGGCTCTGGGCCCACTACTTCCCCATTCCACACGCCTCACTACTCACTTCTTCTTCTTCCTTAATAAAAAAATTAAATCCTTAATCCAATTCTTTTGAAACTTTTTAAAGGGGTTGTGTCATGTGTGTGTATATATATGAATTGTATATATATTAATTGTATGAATTCATATATTTTGAGGCTAACCATTTCCATCCAAATATTCAACAATATATATAATATGGATGGGCTAGTAGATGATCCACCGAGTCTGCTCTGTCTATGCCCACGGGTCAAGCATGATGGGCTTCTAAAACCCGCATTTTTATGGTCGATCAAAATTAAAACTCACCACTATTTATATAAAGGGAGAGACAACTGACTTAACAGGCAAAAGCAATTTTGACGATTCTAAATGACTATTCATTAGAGTTGATTGCTGTCATTTGGTGGAATTAATACCCTTATCAATTTAGATAAATTAAAAGTGAAAATAGAATTCGAAAATAGAGAAAATGAAACAACTACGTACACATCTAAAATACCATTATGATTTTTTTGACCATTTGATGAGACATTTGTGAGTATGTAATATATTGCTCTTTAACCAATGGAGCCATCAAGTAAATACTTTTTTTTTTTTTTTTAAATATTGTTACTCTTTTGTATAAAGGGTTTGACTACATTTTGATTAATATTTTAATATTCTTAAGTTTAATTCAAAAATTATATTAAAATACGCATTATGTATGTATCATATTTATTACTTTCAAGAATCACAACCAAAAATTAATTAATTTATAATAAAATTTGACAATTTACAAATAACTAAGATATATATATATATATATATATATATATATATATATATATATATATATATATATATATATATGAGTGATTCTCTTGATTAGACACACTCTATAACATAAATAAAGCTATTATAAAAAATATTTAGTATGAGTCAAGTTTTTCTATAATCAAAAGTGAAAGCTAAATATTTTTATAATAATTTTAATTTGTACTGGAATGAGCAACTTCAGTTAAATTGGTTTGAATTGATCTACCTGTAATCATAATGTTTCAAGTTTAACTTTTTGTAAGAGTTGTCTTTGATCTTTTTTATTTGGATCGATTAACTATAGTCTAATTTATCGATTAACAGAGCTTGAGCACACTTTCAAGTAGCTACAACAACGAGTTTTCCTGTAAATTTAAAAACAGTCAAAGCTTAATTAAGCAATTAATATTAAGAAAAAGAGAAGATTAGTAGGTTACGTTACAACATGTTTTCCACAAAGATTCGATGTATTAATTGTATGTACGATGCAAGGCTCCGGCACATCTTATTTGAATAATTCTGCGACCTTCGATATTGTTTTTTTTGTTTCCCCTTTTTGTTAGTTTAAGAGTTTAAAATAGTTTTGTATAATAATAGCTTAATAGGTACATTTTTAAATTTGAAAAAGTCAATTATATATATCGTTTGTATTAAGATAACTACTACAAATTCAAATATTATATATGACCATAATTTTATGTGTATTACTCATATCAAATTATATTGACATTATTATTTAAGTTAAGATAATACATCGATTAAATCATAAATATTGAGTGAAACAAACAGTCATATACTTGTATATATGGCGCAATCTTGTGATGAATAGTGTATTACTTAACACATATGTGAAGAATATTTATCTTCAATTTAATAGTTTTGAACTTCTGAACAGTTAGTGAGTGGATTGCTAATGTAACTATAAGGTTGGTGAGTAGTGAGATGTTAGATGGAAGACTAAATTTTAAAGATTGGATATCCCGACCAACATCATGACCATAGATGTCGGCGCGAAGCCAAGAATTAGAAACCTAGCGTGGAGCATCATGGTCGGCATCACAACACATCAGCAGCGTAATACAAGGTTCAAAGAATTAGCCCTAAGAGTCACGATGTACCTCATGGCTCAATCCAAATTGTAATGCGACAAAGTGTCAAGTGAGATTGAGATACTTATCATGGTGAATATCACAATGTGATGTTTATCGAGATTATATGTATCTCAACTTATAAAGGTACGTTACATTAAATAGTTTTGAACCAAATTTTTTGATACTACTAAAAATATCAAATGCGGTATGCACAAAATGATACTATACATTTCAATTCGACACTCTCAAATGTACCCAACTAATGTAATTAATTTGACCTAATATATGAAATATGCGATCTTTTGAAATTTTGAGTGAACAAATTAAAGGTAATCATTGTTTGGGTAAAAGAAGAAATGCCCGTGCAACAAAAATAGTAATTATACTACACAAATGATAATTAGAGTCAAATCGGAAGTGCCAAGATTCACCTCACTTATTATTCCATTTTGTTGTTTCTTCCCAGTTTTTTTCCTTTGATGATTGATTGGACATCTAAATAAGCATGCAAGTTACCCTATTAGACCTAACGCACCATCATTCCAACATTAATCAATACTTTACATCAAATTAATCCAAGATTACCACATGATTCCCTATTTATCTTTTCTTTTCTCCTAATAAAAGTGTATAACATAGATAGATCATCATTATAAAAAGATCCAAAAAAAAAAAAAAAAAAAAAAAAAAAACTAGTTGCAATGTATAGATCATCTATATTGATCTAACCATTGATTTTCCCATAAAAATACACTATGATCCGACACATCCAAACTAATCATGTCAATCCTCTAATTAAAAATATTTACGTCATCTCATCCTTACTTTCATGGGCTCTCTCATTGTCTCTCTAGCACCCAATACACTTTGACAATTTAATTTTTAAATAAAGTAAGATAAAATACATATTTCAATATATGAATGTAAAGCTCTTTGAATTGATACATTACTCAAGTGCTCAACACATTTGTCTTATTAAAAAAATAATTTTTTTTATAAACTTTCCTCTTAATATTCCCCTACTAACATAATGGTAGAACACTTTAAATACTCGACCCTACTATAATTTTTTAAAAATCTAATTAATAATCAAATAAAAAATAAAATAAAATAATCGAGTAAGGCAGCATCAAAAGGGAATTTAGCATTACTATAAAATAACAAAAAATAAAAAATAGTCCGCCGTAATTTAAATGTTTAGTTAAATTTAAATATATTGCTTCCATAGATTGAGTGAAATAAGAATTGCCGTGATTCATGACTCTTATTATCTTTATAATTAAATCAAATTCCTGTTGGTTGATTTGATGTTTAAGGGACAAATTACACTAATCTCGTTCCTTTACAAGAAAGGTAGATGCATGATTCACTAAATTTGAGTTTAAAAGTCACTTTAATGTTTATTATAATTGTTTTTTTTTTTTTTTTGTAATTAATTACTCATTTCATCTTATCATATTCTAAAGTGTAATATATTTTTAAAAATTTTACTAGCTAGCTTTGATTAGGCAAGCTGCAAGAAGTACAATTAAAGTTTAATTAAGTAATTAGCTGAACATTAATCTAGCTTATCTCTATGTCATTTTCAACATTACATTATGGTCTCTCTTCTCCCAAGTGGCAATTAAGAATCCCTTGAAATTGATCAACCCTCAGGTTGAAATAGTGTTTACGCCGGAAACCATCATAAATTTTATTAAAAAATACAAAAATCATAATTTAAATCCTATGAGAGCGAGTTTTCACTCTCAATTTCTTATTTAAAAATATTTACCTGTCATGCAATACTTATGCGTGCGAGTGAGAAGACCCGCTTGGGGTTGGCGGAATTCAACATTTTCCACCAAGAACCCATTGAAACTAGTGGGGTTTACACTTTATTTTAGCATGATTTAATGTAGCATGTCTGGTTTAGGAATGGTAATTAAGTTAATTATTCCGTTTTGTTTAAGGAATTATTAGAACTTGGAAATTTCACCGACAATATAAAGTAAAAGCTAGGTTAAAGACTTAAAGTAATGAAAAACAAGGAATCAAGTACTACATTAGCAAGAAAAACGAGATAGCAAGTGTAAGAACCACTATGGTTTTTACTTTAATTATTATCATGACTGGATGGTATATAAGTATATTATCATATTTTATTTGATGAATGTTCTGTCAACGTTATCGCCTGTTTTTTTCATTATAAGGTTAAAATTTAAAATCTTGTTGTAGGTTAGTAACTGTATTTAACTCATTGGAGTTAATTCTTTTAGTACATAACAAGGTATCAATCATGACTGGAGATCAATACACCGTTTCTGCTCCCTCAATTACAAGATTATGTTTCTCGTAGATTATACTCTGTATGGTTAGATCATATTTAGATCTAACAGACTGCACTTTAGTGCATATTTGATGGGCTCACACTTTGTTTTCTTCCGTCTTTCTCTTGATAAAGACAAAAGACTTAATTATTATCAAAGTGGTGTTTTTCACAAAGCATTCATGCATGCAAGCCATTAATTTCCACAAAAAAATTAAAGTAAGCAATTTGGCATTTTCCAGCAGATCAGAGAGAAGAACTATATTCCACAAACTGAGAAAAAAAATGAGTTTCATTCAATGGATCTCATGATGTGAAAGCTTAGCTTCTAATTAAAAACATTATTTTCTTCACTCTTTTGTCTGTTTTTTCCACTTCAATAAACAAAAAAATGGAAAACGGCTTTAGTACTGTTTGTATACATATTCAAAAGCATAAAAAAAAAGGAAAGGGAAAATACAGAATTATTGTCTCTGCATGCCTATCTCATCTGCTATAGATATATATATCATATATGGACAACTTTGCACGTCTATATATAAATTTATCCTCGTACAGTTCGATTTCAACTTTTGTTAAATTCTACAATGAAGTCAAGGATTTTGTCGTGCATGCGATGCATCGATCAGAAAACGACTCCTCAACTCCCACGAAGATTCTTTTAACACCTCTAAATTTCTTATTCATAACTACTGATGGAATAATTACGGACGGATTCGGAGCGAACCGGGCGAACCACGAGGGACCTGCACCCTCGGGGTCGGCTGCTCCTCGGCCGGCTGTTTGGCCGAGCCCTGTGCTCGGCCAAGTGAAGGAGTTCTTGCGTGGAGCGAGTCGTGCGGCGACGGTTGCGGTCCAAACAGCTCCTCCCGTGTCCTCCGAGGTTGTTGGGACAACATGGAGTATAAAAGCACGCCTCAGTGTCCTAATCAAGCATCTCATGTCCTAATTACACACTTGTCTCGTTATTACACGTTCTATACCTTTGTAATAGAATTTTTCATACGATTAATACAATATCAGTCCCCGTGACTATATTCGTACCAATATTTACACCCCTATTATCGTTTAATCCTAATACTTGTTACGTTTATTCTTTTATTCGGGTTAATTAATCAAGATTTCAGGTTAATTAATTCCATCAATAACTATATTTTGAAATTTATTCCTTTTTTTTTTTTTAATGTGAATTAAGTATATAATTTAAGGTGATATAGTGCAATAGGAACATCTTTATTCTTTTATATTTACTACTCGCAAATAATCATTCCCTAATGTGGCAATTGCATATTGCAGCAGTTGTTGTGTTGAAATTTTACAAATTTCTATTCACTCGAGAGTTTTGACTGTGAAATATGATTGTACTATTAGCTCTGTTACAACGTATATCTGTCCATACATACTTTCTCAATAGGTTGAAAAAGTAATTATGAACAGATACTACATTGTAATAGAGTCAGTAGTATTCAAAAAAAAAAAAAAAAAAAAAAAAAAAACTAAGCAATAAAAACATATTACATTAATCAATCAAATTTGCCCCATTGAAAATACATATAAGATGACTATCTGAACTCATTTTTCCAATCTTCTCTAAAACTAGCAAGTATTGTTTTACCAAATAATGCTTAAATTGAAAAAGTGAGTTAACCATTCACAAGCAAAATAGCTGGAGTAGCTCAGTTGGTTAGAGCGTGTGGCTGTTAACCACAAGGTCGAAGGTTCAAGCCCTTCCTCTAGCGTCTTTTTGCTATGCTCACATTAGCGTTGTCTCCGTTGAGCTGTTGGGGGCAGCTTATCTGAAGGGCCGCATGGGAGCTTTTGCCCCGTCTCTCGTTCAATTCTATTCTTCAACTCTCTCAGTATTCGCACCTGGCTGAGCTTCTCGGGGGACAGCTTCTCCCAATAAATCCCTGTTTCAAGTAACGCAGAGGCAAGTGTGAGTTAAAATGGATGGTGTAAAGTGTAAATCCCGAAGCAATAATATCTTAAGGCGAAGGGTGCATATGCATGGCGTTCTGTCCACTACACTAACCCTGAGGCTTTGGGATCGTTGTGTTTGTAAAGATGACTTGTGTTGGCGTGCATATGATGTCAACTGGCACGTCGTGGATCAATAGCTTCTCAACAGGAATATCGTCTACCAATTGTTGGTCGTGTACTGCAAAAACACAATTTGCAAAAACACGACTGTCAGAATTCCCAGAATTCCCATCCCGAATGTAACAACAACAGCATATATAGTAGCGTTAACTCGATCTGCAGATTAGAATAGCTGTGAGGTATGAATACAAAGGCTCACACTAGTTGATTGCTCAAAGAAATGCCAGTTATATAGTAGAAATCATTGCCTCAATCAAGCTATAACTACAAGTTAGTATCTTTTTACGTTTTCTGGGTAACGAGGAAAACTCACAGTCACTACCCGACAGTGTGCACTAGGTAAATCCCGCCTTGTGATCCTAGCTGGCAGAGGACCACAAGTAGGTAAGCCAGCTTAGGTTGCCCATAGCTGACCGCCTCAAATCAAGAATGTAAAGTTAGAATCTTTAACTATACTAGTAGTTGATCTTTAATTTATTTACCAGATGTGACAATAGGAGTCGAGTCATCAATTGCACCCATGTATCGCAGCATGCCATATTCAAGCTCAGCAAACCCCTTAAATAGTAAACGGAAGTTCTGAGAATGTAATCCACAATACCCCCTTCCCCTCCCCAGTCCCCACCATAGAAAGCGGGGAATGACAGCATGAGAAGATAGAAACCGGGAAAGAATAAACAAGTCATTACTTGCAAAACGATCAATAAACAAAGGCGAACAAAGTAAAAAAGCCCATACCTCTCCCTTGCCAAGCCGAGCGCCTGTCCTTGGGTCCACAGCAACTGAACCGATAACAATTAAATCCACTCTTATCTTCTCGTCAAGTCCAATTGGCCTTCCATATTTAGCTACCCCCGCAGAGGTACAAGCCTCTTTAATAGTACCGGGACTTAACATATGAGATTCGAGTACAGAGAAAAACCCTGTCCTAAGACGAGGCTGTGGAGTTAATAGCGTTTTTCCTCCTGCATATGCAAAAGGCATATAAATTCTAAGTACACTTCTACTCTTAATTATAAAGAATAGAGTTGCAGAGATATGCATGTTCCACTTATTGTCATAATTGCGTTCTTCCTTATTCCCCAATACACATTGACTCCCAGCCAGAAACCATTTTACAGACACAAATATCGCCCAAATGATGACTCCCCAACTAGAAGCCATTTTTGCTATCTCGGTTCTCAACTCTCAATAACCTTCAATGCATAAGCAGAACTCAAACTGTCAATATTTCCTAAGGGTTCAAAAGTCACTTAGAGCACCAATAATCTAGCAGAACTGAAATGTGGCAAAAACAGAAGAAAAAGGAAGCCATAGTAAATAAACTACCTTCATGGCTTCATCACTAGCGAGTTCTAAGCTGATAACTAAAGTTGTAGGGCTAAAAGTGGGTCTCCGGGTCCACTTGACTAATCCTGACCGCTCCGGGAGGCATCGAAGCTGGTCTAAAGAAATTGTCACTTGTGGAAATCGAACTTGAATTATCCCTAAGATCGTTCCCACAAAGAAGCTCCTTTGCCACTTGAGCTACCCTTTGGGTTAACTCCATAAATTATCTAAATAATCTTAAGTTTATAATATAGGAAGCAAAATCAGGAAAAGGATAATCTGAAAATAAAAGAACTGACCATTAAGTGTGAGAAACCTCACTTGTTTTTGTGGAGTATCAGGATTCACCTTCACACAATTGGCTGCTTTGAACGCATCTAATTCACTGAGCTGCCAAAACATTCTTAAAACTCCTAAATGAAATCAACTGAAATTCATAAAAAAAGATTCATAAATCTTGAAGAAGATAAGAAAAAGATGGAGTCTTTGAACCTTATCGGCGGCAAGAGAGGCGCCAACGAAGTTTGGTATTCGATGGTGAACGGGCCTGGGAAATTGGGCAATATTCTGAGCCTCCATCAAGTCCCATATCCGTTTCCGGATCACCCATTTCCACGCCTTCGGGTCGTTCTCGTTTTGGGTTTCTCTCTCGGAGGCCTCGGCCATGGCGTCTCGCGCCACCGCGTCGAGCCTGAGCCTTTCTGCCTCGTACGCCGCCTCGTCAAACGCCGCGCCCTTCCCGCCGCCGCCGCCGCTCCTTTTACTGCTACCCTCCACCTTGAAGGAGAAACGGGAGGTTCTATAGAGAGAAACGAATGCTTGGGGTTTGGAGAAAATGAAGTTTTTGGGTCTAAATTGAAATGAAGAGGAAAGACGCAGTACGTGTGTATCCATGAAAGTGGTAAAGCTTTGAGCTTTAGCTGTCAGATGAAGAACAGATGGCAGTGTTTGGATATTGAAAATTTATGTTATCTCTTTATTATTATTATTATTTTTTTAGTACTATTGACATGTTATAACAATGTCCAAAATAAGTGTCGAAGAGGTGAAAACATGATTCTCGTATAAAAAAAAAATTACTATTTTCTTATATTTCAATTGCACTATCTAAAGATGACCTTAACCAGTTATCAGTAAAAGAGTAAATAAGTTTAGATTGCATATCCAGTAAAGAAGTAAATAGTATAGATCACACATAACTGATCAGCTCAAATTAAGATGGTCAATAGACCGCTAAAACTCATAATCCAACTTAGAACCTCCACCTTCATTGAGGTTGTCCCAAGTCATCCTTATTAATACCATGACTATAACATTGTACAATAGCACAAAGAGTAATGGTTCACTTAAACCTTAATACATGTTCATTACAAAATAATACCCAAAAAAAATGTTGTCTTGAAGAGGTAATATGAAAAGAGGCAAACAAAATGTTCTGAATTACACTGAAAAATACACTGGAAGGTTGTTTATTGAGAGATAGAGAGAGACAATAATTTATGATGATGGCCTATAAAGTTTATGTTCCTTTTGGGACTACACATACCCCTTTTGCAGAAACCCACAAATCCCAGACTGTATCTAAAGAATGAATAAAAAGCTTTCCATAAACCAAAAAAAAAAAAAAAACAAAACCAAAGATTGAATGTGTCCTGTACACAACACCACCAGAGCCCTCTTTCCCTCTTCTTCTTCAACAATCAAACACCTATTATGTATGCTTTGATCTTCTCCATGGCGGCTCCTCGGCTAGGCTCTGTTCCAAACAATCTTTCCACACTCACTCGAGCCGTCTAAGGCGTCATTTACTCGCAATCCAACCCGCATACTTCTAGCACGAGCCCGTCTCTCGAGACGAAGGGGTTGATTCGGACCCATAGGAGCGAGAAGATGGAGGCGAGGAGAATGGACCACACTACTATAATGGTCGGAACCCCGTTTTGCTTCCCCATCATACCTTTGAGGAAAGGGTAGAGATGGACAATGACCCATAAGGCGAAGAAAAGCCTCCCGAATAGCGGGCCCCAGGAATCGTACCCGTTGTTGATGGCGTCCGAGATGCCAACTATGACACCAATGATGTTGATGATGAGAAGGGTCATGGGAGGGATCAAGAGAGACGTCCACTTGAAGATGTAAAGCTCGGAGAATTCCCCGTCATCCGCTGCTTTGGACGTGACCGTGAAGTTCGTGTTCACACCAGCTAAGACCTTGAGGAGACCTTGCCATAACGCGAAAAAGTGGGATGAGGCACCCCCGATCACCCAGAACTGCTCGTTCCTCCACCAGTCGTCTATGCTAACGCCTCCCCACTGCATCTCCATGATGCTCGTGGCCGCAATGGATATGAAGAGAGACATGAAAAGAATGCTCGCGTAGTTACTGATCTGCACGAGAAACGAAATAGTTAAAGAATTACGTCTACCAAAGTCGAAAGCTGCAATAAGTTCATCTTTCTTGATTCTTGATTCTTGAATTCTTGATTCTTGATTCTTGAATTCTTGATTCTTGAATTCTTGATTCTTGATTCTTGATACCCGAGCATAAAAGATCAAACAAAAAGGAAGCGTCTTTTATCGATATGATCATTTTTTCTTACCTCGGGGACGATGAACTTTCCGGTGAGTAGGCAGACAGCGGGCAATGTACAATATACAATCAGAGGAACGGAGGTCAATGGATAAACGACGGAGTTTATATAGGAAAACCGCTCCAGAGGCTTCAGACCGCACCCATATCCATACCAAATTGGGCAATGTCTGCTCAACAAAATCTCGACAGATCCCAAGGCCCATCGAAGAACTTGGTGCAAACGATCTGAAAGATTAATGGGAGCTGACCCCTTGAAAGCGGGCCGTTTGGGCATGCAGTACACGGATCTCCAGCCATGGCAGTGCATTTTAAAGCCGGTTAAGATATCCTCAGTAACCGATCCATAAATCCATCCGACCTGTACGGTTTAAGACATGTAAGCATTATCTATGTTCCACTCGGAACTGGAAGTCTAACTCAACTCAAGCAGTTTTTATACGCACCTCTTTGCCCCATTCCGTTTTGTCCTCGTAGCCACAACTGATGACGTGAATGGCTTCTTTTAGAAGGGAGGCCGATGTTGTTCCCGGGGGAATACCACCGTCCTCTAGAAGCGTTGAAGCGACAAAAACCGGTGATTGGCCGAATTTCTTCTCGAGTTTTATTTGGGGCATGAGTGATGCTTTTTCGCTTTCGATTCCTGCAAAAACATAATCAAATTAGCATTTATCAAGAAAGAGAGCAAGGTAAACAAAATGTTGTTTTTTTTTTGTTTGTTTACCTTCGATTCCTTCCTCGATATTTTCCAGAGCATGAATCTGCGGTGAAGAATCCTTGGTTTTAGTCTTCTTTTTGTCCTTGGATTTTGCTTTCTTATTCTTTCGAGATCGACAACAACAACAAAACAGTTTCGACCAACAATTGCACGTTTTGCCTGGACGTTTCTTCTTCTTCGGGGCATCATATCCATAAAGAGCTTGCCTCCTGAAGACACAACCAGTTCCGACGTATATCGGGCCTTGAATCCCGTCAAGTCCTTTCATATTTATCTGTGAACACCAAACCGGGAAATGTTTTTCAGAACTGGATATACATATATTGCAGTGTTATAAGAACATAATTCGCTCGAGTTTCCACTCACATCAAAGAAGACAACGTTACGATTCGAGTATCGATCGTGCCGATCAATACCGTCAAATCGTTGTGGAAACTGCACGTAGCATATCTTTTTCCCGGACTGGGGGTCCATCATAAAGCACATAGCTTCTCGGAGTGCCTTGCTGTTATTGATGTAGTGATCACAATCCACATTGAGTAGAAAAGGAGCGTTCGAGATGACAGCTGAAACCCGCACCTAATATCGTATTTATAGAGACAATCAATTTCGATTTCCGGCCAAAAGAATGATTGTCTAGTGCTAAAATTCACATAGAAAACGAGAAAACTTACCAGTGAATTCATGGCACCGGCCTTTTTGTGGTGCTCGAAACCGGGCCTCTTCTCACGAGAAACGTAAATAAGACGAGGCAATTCATTGCCCTCGATGTCCCGGACACCATCATGGCCCAAGAAAACCTATCGGTGACAAATTTTGAAACGAAAAACAAAATCAATTTTATGATCTTAAATTAAGAAAATTCTCGGGCGTGCAGTTCTACAAAAAAAAATAAAATAAAATAAAGACCTGAATCATTCCGGGATGATCCCGGACGTTGTTCCCGGGCCAAGGAGTACCATCCTGCATGGTCCACCCGTCTTCGGGTACCTTCTGTGCCATGGCAACTAACCCGTTGATACGAACTTTAAACTCTTCATACTCTCTCTGTACCAAAATTAAAGCAATAAAAACATCAATCAGAAAACATGATTGAATTCACTACAGAATAAATCCTAGATTACAAGAACATATTTAGTACTTCCTTTAATAGGTTTCGAAAGGCAAAAGAAACTATCAAACCTTAATTGCACGACGTTCCCTGACAAAAGCAGGATCCACTTTGTTCCTCAGATAATCCATCTTCTGAGAAAAATACCACTCTGGGGCCCGAGGCTCTATGTTGAATCTTTTGCAAAACGGAACCCATTTCCTCGCAAATTCAGATGTCTCGGATAGGGCCTCGAAAGTAAGCATGGCAGCACCATCGTCCGAGACATAGCACGACACCTTGTCGACTGGATAATCAACGGCTAGGATGGAGAGGACAGTATTTGCAGTAATAAGCGGAGGTTCTTTCATGGGGTCCACCGTACTCACAAATACATCTATAGGGGCTAATTCCGATGGCTTCCCTTCTTTGTCATACCTGCGGGAAAATTTTTACAAGAAACATTAGGGTATAGGTATAGGAGCGGGGAAGAGTGTAAAATAATAAAAATGTGTATACCTTAGTGACAGCCTATCTAGGTATGTTTCTCGAACAATCGGGAACCATTTCGGGAACTGATCAAATATCCACGATACAGCAAACCATATCTCGCAGATAATAGACGTCAGCCACAACCCAAACGCATCATTGACAGGGTGGCGGATTCTATAATGGAAAAAGAGCCCAAGAATCACCAGACGGAGTAAAATGATTAATCTGTATGGACTTAGTTTGCTCGATGGGATTGATAACTTTCTTGAAAGTGGCTGTCTGCCTTCATCCATCCTGCAAGAGAGAAAATAACGATAAGCCCCCAACTCTCAAAGAAATGCAGGATCTTCAGGGCGAAGGAGAAAGATACTCGTTAGATTCAATCAGGCACGAAAGATACCTAGCTAGCCAAGAAAACTTCCCAAGATAATTAATTATGTCAAGCTCAAAACCGAACCATTTACCAGTGCACTAGTAAATAATGATCTACAAAACACGACAAAAGACCCAAACTTTTTTGTGCTGTAGTAGTGTTTCAAAGTTTACTCGATGCAAAAGTTTTGTTACCTTAAAAACATGTAATCCCATGATGTTGATTATCATTTGACAGGCAAAAGCTAATAAATTGATATTAGTTAGCAGTTAAAGATGGAGAAATTATTATGAAATGCAGCAACTACAAGTCATCTCATATACTCTACAAATTGCTAAATTAAAGGTCAAGTTATCAGCTTTATAATACTCGAGAGAAAAATAAGAATTAATGAACCTACTTAGGCAAATCCGGATCATCCAGCTCATCGCCGCCTTTATCACCTTCATGCTTAACAACCTGTAGTTTATCGCTTTGCTTTTTCTTCCACTCCTCCATTCTTTCTTTCCATGCAACGGTGCCATATCCATAGACAGCGAGGTCTTTCTTTGGATCCATAGGCCGAGGCGGCAATGCTACACCAAAAGTAATAATCAGATCAGGTCTCGTACTCTCGTCTCATTCAAAGAAATAACATTCATCAAAACCGAAATTACTTACATGTCACAGATGCCGTATCAGAAAATGGTGCGGGGTGAACTTTCTTTCCACGGCTCATAAACGGGGGAATGATAAGAGCGTGCTTGTCCGCTGAAATTCCATCATCCTATACAAGAATGGCTTAGTCAAAAGCTGCAAATTGACTAATTTAGGGGATAAAGTAACAAAAGAGACGAAATGTGAGTGAATCTACCTCTTCACCGTAGGTAAGTAGAGGGACTTTTGAGTCAACACCAGATGGATCCACCTCCGATGGGGTAGTCCCGGAGCCATTGACACCAAGCCCGCCATTAAAGCGAGCAGCAAGTGCCGCCTCGGTCATGTGTTCAGGGTAATCAAATTCATGGTCTAAATCATCAAATTCTTCCTCTTCTTCATCTCCTTCGACTCTGGGACTCCCTGAAATCGAGCAAAGTTTTCTATTCCATTATTCCTTTGTTCACTTCACAATTCACATATTGCTTGGCTCAAATCAAGAAACAGATAAGGTTAATAGAGGAATTACCTTTTATGCGTTTGTACCGAGTTTTGCATTGAGGACAAGCTTGATTCCCTTCCCTCCTTTCATATTCATAGCAGGGTCTACAAACTGGGAATGCACATTCATTGCAAGCAACAAATGGCTCTCCATCTACCGTAATCTCGACCTCATCTCCACAAATCTGGCAAATCTGCCCACTTAACTCCTTTACAGAAGTGACCTATTTATCAAACCCAAGAACATTCACATCAGATCAAGAAATCCCAAGATTTGAGCAGAGGAATGTAGAATTAGGTAATTAACCTTAACCCCCTCAATCAAATCCAAATCCCAACCAACATTTAACAAATTGGGTAAGAAATGCAAGCAAGACTTTACTTTCTCCAATAACCAATGAATGTCTTAAGTGAGCTAAAAGAAACCAGTTTTTGGCAAGTCAGTTCCATAAATCTAGATATTGTACTAACCAAGTAAGGGTAAAAGTAAACGCAAGAGATAAGGAAAATCTGAAAGAAAACAACTCAATTAAGCAATATAGGATTTGGATTACAAAAATCAGCTTCCTATCTTAGAATCTAGCACTAAGCTTCAAATTCTTCAGTAAAAGTCAAATCTTTACCAGAAAAAACTCAAAATGCTCAAAGAGGGCACTTGAAAAAACAAAAATGTGGCCAAAGTTTATAGCACCGACACAAAAAAACCACATGAAAACTCAGGTTTAGACCACAAAAACCACAAATCTCTCCATGAAAACCTCTCTGAGCTCCAAAATGAGCTTTAAAAAAAATTTTAAAAATTAAAAAAGGAAGAAAGAAAGAAAGATGCCATTTTGAAGGGGCACTCACCCTTCCAATCTCATCAGCATTGATGAGCACAAACTCATTCCTATTATGCGAACCAGCAATCAGCCTCCCTTTGGTGTCCATTAAACCTACTTCTCTCCTCCTCCTCCTCTCTCTCTCTCTCAAATTCACACACAGAGACTCACAGTGGTGACTGAGCAGAGCCCATTACACAGAACAATCATGAAAAGCACACACAGGCAAAGCCTATTCTCTTTCTTCAACTCTCAGTTCATGCTAGTGTGGTGCTCTTAAAAACAAGACTGGCTGAAAATGATGTACAAACGCACAAATACAGACACAGTATTAATATTGGCAAATAAATTAGGTGTATATTTATAAATGTATATACTTTATATAATTATTATATTTATTATACAACTAATGGTTTGCTAGTAGGGGGTGGGGGGAGAAGGGAAGGGGGGTGGATTCTTTTCTTGAGAGAAACCCAGTTTAGGGATAATGGGTTTCTCCCCTTTGAGCTGTGGGTGGCGTGGAATCAGAGAATCAACACCACAGGCGCGGACAAATATAGAGAGAGAGAGAGAGGGTAAAAGACTATAAAAGAGCGAGCTTTAGTGAGAGAAAATGTGTGGAGATAGAGAGAGAGTGGAAAGTTCAACGCGTAATGCACAAGGGACAGAAGAGATCGGATGCGTAGATGGATCTCTGATTGATGAATGGAGGGGTTGGACGTGGGGGCCCCACCCCACGGTGGTGACGGTGGCGGAGGAGTAACGGGCCCCCACCTCTGGCACGGCGGCTCTCCAACTGCCGCGAGGGATAAATCCGGGATTTCACACCATTTTTGTATTTTTTTTTCCTTTTCTTTTCTTCTCTTTATTTAGGGGTCGTTTGGTTCACGGAATGTCAGATTACCTTAGGGAATGTTAGATTGCTGGGAATGTTAGATTACCGGGAATGTTAGATTCCTGTGTTTGGTTAAAATTGGGTATGTAATATAATCATGTTTGGTTTAGGGTTATATTTATTCACACACTATAATATCCTTAACATATTTTTCATATATTTTAATAAATTTAAAAATTAAAATAAATAAATAAATAAATAAGATAATGGTATCATATATAATTACATGATTTTAAAATATTAACTAAAATATTGAACTTGAGAAACAAAATTATTTTATATGCTAACCTAACATAATAAAAATAAAAAATATATAATTACAAAAATAATTATATGTGTGTGTGTGTGTGAGAGAGAGAGAGAGAGAGAGATAAACTAATATAACCAAGGTTATCTTACATAACCTTAGAAATTGAAGGGAATCACATTCCCTTCAAAATCCTATGTGAAGGGAATGTGACATTCCTGGAGAATGTTAGATTCCCTGAGATAATGTGAACCAAACATAGGAATGTAAGCTTTGAAATGTCACATTCCCTTGGTTATGTTATATAACCTGAACCAAACGCCCCCTTAATGCTTTTAGTTGATATTCTTATGATGATGGTGAAGTTTATCTTTGCTTTCTGTAATTTATTTATGGCTGTCTCTCACGGTTTAACTGTGCTGGCTTCATTGTCAAATGAGAGAGAAAGGTCATAATAAAGTTACATATATACATACATACATATTTATATACACAATTTCAGAAAAATCATACTTAAAACATAGACACAAAAATTTAGTATAATCCATTTCCCAACAAAAAAAACCTAGTATAATCAACGGTGTATTGAACAAATTATGAGATTTTGACAGTCGCACTGTCTATTAAGATTGGATTAATGAGCATTAATCAAGGATTTCATCATTTAAGGTGAAAGTTACATAAAGTAATTACTTTTTTACTGCTATGTTTATTTACTGTTACTACATTTTGTACCACATGACTTCATCTCATATAGTGTACAATTGGAAGTTAAAAACTAGATGAATCCAGTTAACCGCTCAACTCTTATCTTGACTACTTTAACCACTCAAATTTTATGTCTCATAAAAAATTTGACTCGTACTAAAATATTTGTTTCACGAATAATTAATTAATTTGAAAAACTATTAGAACGTCATAAAAACACAGGTGTGTTTAACGTAATACAGATATAAATAATAAATATGTAGTATAATTATCAATTTAGATTTTTAATTAAGACATATCGGACCGATAAAATTTGTCATTGTGATTTGAAAGGTGGTGTAAAAATGGAAATGGAAGTTACTATTTGTCACCATTAAGTTGGTAAAGTGTAGAGGGGAGACAAAAGTACACAAGGCATAGTGCAAAAGTGGAGAAAGCACAACAATCCAATTTAGTCTAACCTTTTCTCACTTTCATGTGGAATGTAACTCAAAAGCATAGCACAATCACTCTTATTTCTTACCCCCTCCATACCTAAGTAACCCATACTAATATTGTAATCCGTGACATGTTTCAAAAATACTAAATTTATTAATTATAAGAATTAGTACTTTTAGTGCATGTCATAAATTTACCTATTCTGATTAAATACTTGAAGAAAGAAAATAAGCAAAAGACGTAAATCAATGATGCGATACACCAACACAATCTGCTGTTAAGAGAGGACAAATACTCACTGAAAAAGATATCCAGAACGTGAATGCCCAAGTTCATAAAATTTGCTTTCGACACAGTTTTTACTCTATGGTTGAAATGTGGCATTATAGAAATTCAATTGGATAAAGCTGAAGTATTAACTACTCAAATATTGTATTAATTATATATTAAAAATGAATATATATAATGGTAGTAGGTAATTAACAAGTTTACTTGGCCTAATTTGAAATTAAACTTGTAATTCTTAATAATTTATATATGGTTAGTTAAGTATATATTGTCATGACTTGAGCACTTCCTATGGGAAGAAAGATCACAAAGAATATTATAGTCAACTTTCTCACTCATATTATAATTATATTAACCTACTTGCCAACTAAGAATTGCAATATATATTGACTTCCTTATTTTATTTTTATTTTTTTTAAAAAAATAGTGTATTAGCAAAATTGGAGTGTAATTGTTAGTTATACCAATCAAGCTAATTTATAATTATTAATTTAATTTAAAAATTTATTGTTATAATTGTTTTCCAACAAGTTTTTAGCTAGGGTTAAAATTTTTAAATCCTAATTAAGGTTCCAATCAGAATATAGTAATCAATTTAACTCGAATTGAATCGTAAAAAGAAATCCTTACTCCATATATCGACTAAAGTATTGTTATGCAAGCAACATAGTAGATATTCTCATGTTCCCGTTAAGTTTATACATTTCTACAAAAGGGATTAAACTAATCTTTACACGTAAATTACACTTACTAAAAGAAAATAGGTAACGAATAAAAATAAAACAAGACTTTTTTCATCGATATCCGAGTAAAATTAAGCACACCAACCGTATAACAACAAATCAGAGAACACTAATCATCTCCACGTAATTCTCAATGCCAAAACAAAACATACAACATATGGTACGCAGTCATATTTACAATGAAGAGATCAACAAAATGTTTCCATATTAATATATAGTCATTTTCTTCTTCCTCGTGCACTAGGTCGGTCCAACATATCCATCAAAAAAAAAAATAGATAGATAGATAGATAGCACAAAATATAATGCAGAAATGAAGGGAAAAAGATTGTTGTAAATACGAAAGGGAAGGTACATAGTATGAAGAGAGTATTTTCTTCCGAGACTGTCTATTAACTTTTTTAATTTGTACGAATTAGATATGAATAATTTAAGCTGATTTATCCCTTTGTTATATTTTATTGGTTAAAATCACAATGTGATCTTTATTTGAAACATATATTTTAAATAAGAGTTAAATTCACCCGAGGTTTATTGTCTTTAGTGACAATTTTAAATTTAGTCTCAAACCATCGTTTTTGACATTTAACATCCTAGATTATTATTTTTGAACACTTTTAGTCATTTTCATGACTTTTTCTATTTTTAGTAAGAGCATTTTTGTCTTTTCATATTTTTCTGGTTTCAACCGGATTAATTGGTTTAAAACTTTGCGTACCCCTGATTTTTAGTAACTATATTTTTTAACTTATTTTTAGTAAAGTCCTAAATAAATTAAACCGGTTAAAACTGAAAAATAACAAAAGAAAAATATGAAGAGACAGAAATGCTCTTACAAAAAATAAGAAAAGTCATAAAAATGATTAAAAGTGTTCAAAAAATAATAGTCTCGAATATTAAATAGCAAAAATAATAGTGTAGGACTAAATTTGAAATTTGTACTATAAACAATGGACTTATGGTGGAATTAATTCTTTAAAATAATGATGATAAAAAATTTTCGTAAATTAAAGGACGATGAAATTAGCTAAATGATGTATAATATATACCTTCAATCATTAATTTCCTCATTCTACCGTATAAAACAACGTTGGGACCTCGACCTCAAAAATGGGATTCTTTCATGTCATTAAAAGCTGATAGTGACATATGGGGCTTACAATCTGTTTCCATAATTATTCACATTTTTCCTTAATTGATTTCCTTATCTCCTTCACCGACACTTTAAAACCACAATTATCCATCACAAGATTAAAAGTAAAAAAGTTAAAAATTAATAAAATTAAAGTGCATGCACGAGTTAGTCGAGCTGCACTACCATGTATACCTCTTACGTAAATAACGTGTTGCAAATATTACTACAGAATGAGTCATATGTATTTGTTGTAGAGACTAATTTACGTGATATAGATACAGTAAATACAAACTGTGATTTTTTATTTTTTATTTTGGAACAAAACGAGTCTATCACACTGGTAGGAAAATGAAATTAGAATAAAAAGTGTCATATATTTTTAAATGATGAGAAAGAAAATAATCAACAATCATTATTTGTGGGCGTTCACAAATAAATCAGTTGTTTAAATGTCAAAACACATTTACATAGTTGTTATACTGTTATTCAACAATTAGATGATTAATTAATACCTTTATTTGTGGTATTGTGACATCAAAGAGTGGTGCACCGACAGGACGGTCCATATATCTTTTGCTTTTTTCTTAAACTAGGAAATTATTGGTTCAAGAATATACGTCGACAAAGATTATCGCTTCTTGTACGTATAAAGTAACATCCATTCATTGAATTATTGTCTTTTTATTTTAATTTTTAAAAAATTCGTCTCGAGGAATTTATAATTAAAACATTTATTAAAAGAAATAAAAAGTGATCTTAGTAGCACATAATATAATCATATATAACGATACAAAGATCATATATGAGTGAAAAGAGTTTAATTTCTTTGTATATATAAATCAAATTTATTTTACGATATATAAAAGAGTAAGATCAATAATATTTGGATCATAATGCACCAAATAATTATAAGTGCTTTGTTTTGGGTGAGTTAAACTTAACAATTAACAATTTCAATGCTAAATCAATCATCTCAATAACTTGTTAACTAAGTAACTAACCCTCTGCCAATAACTTTGTAGTCTTGCAATATGAAGTGACTCATCCTAATCAGAGGTCATGAGTTTGATTTTCAGTGGACAATATTGACTCTTTGTGCTCACTAAGTTAAGAAAGTAGTTATTAACAGATACTACATTGTAATCAGAATTTCAGCTAATCAGATCTCATTTAGAGACAATTATAATCTCGGTAAAACATTACTACATACACATGAATTCGACCTCGATCTTAGCTTTCAAATCTCCCATATATATATGATCTGATCTAATTTTCCTAGGATGCTGTCGTGTTCCTAATTAGCTCTTTTCTCTATGTGTATACAACCATGGCCGCCATGGAGAGAGAAAGCTAAGACATTAAATTTAAGAAGAAAAAAAATAAAGTAAAAGTATATAGAAGAGGGCAGGATATTTGAAGACCAAGCATGTGTACAGAAATGCACCCACATGGCCATGGTCTTTGTAGAAGAAGATTGAGACAGCTACTCTCTCATTAAAAATTTTTGCAAGTGGCCCCCTTTTCTTCAATTTCTCCTTACACACACTTACTTGAATAATAATAATAATGCTTCTTTCCTCCATCTTCTTCTTCACTGCACCAAATTTATATACCTTTTTTTACAGTGAATTGAATGAGAAGATCAGATTTTTATTTTTACAGGAAAACCTCACCGTACCCTTTACTCGAATAGGCGTTCTGTGTGAAATTTACCTTGTTAATTACTCTAGCAGATAAAGAATTACAATGAGGTAAACCAGTATTGAATTAGTTGCCCATAGCTAACCTCAAATCAAGATGACTAATAGACAGTTTTCACCTGAAACGTTGCGGTTATCAAGTCAATTATCTGACGAACTTGACTGGATTATTGTCTTATTAAAATTGAAAAGAGAAGTTTGATTGTTCTTGTGGGTGGATGGGGGTGGGGTGAGGTGAGGTGTCCAGTTTTGGTTTTATGTCTCATTAAATGTGCATGAAATGGGATCTGATCTCAGAATAAGTTTTGTACATGTCAAAACCCTAAATTGAGTGATGCATAAAAATAAAAAATAAAAAAAATAAATATCATTATATATGTACTACTACGTACTGCACATTTTTCCCCATCTGCCAAGTCTGTTGCATCTTGTTGGATCTTAATAGTGTTGAGCAGGGCAGGCAGGCCACTTGCAACATGAATGAGTTGGTTGGTATACCCCCAATAAATGATACATATATGCATCATATATATGTTGTTTCAACATATATATATATTTTTTCATTATCAACTAGGTTAAATAATATATATATTCATACTCTTTCTTATGATATTGCATAATTTTTGTTGCAGTTATATGTACAAATCAGACGATCTTTATAATTTGTCCGACCAGAAAGATTTATTCGATATGTAGTATTGGATGTGAAAATGACTATTACCTCGGGGCACAACTCAATCAATTCAAAATAAGTTTATAAGCTTTGTTTTATTAGCAGTTGTAGGGTGCAGGATTCGAATCTGACTTAAGTAGTAGGTACGATGCATCATATAGTCAAAAATCTAAGTATGTATTATGCATCATATATATAGTTAAAATATCATGTATGGCTAAGGGTAAAAAAAATTGATTGACTAACGAACATGCAATTAGTAATTAATTAGATTGACAAGAATATTGTTTTCGTTTACGTTAAATATTTCATATAATTCAATTAGTTATGCTTTCTTACACCTTTTTTATTACTCCGTATAATTTTTAGGGAAATCAAATTTACCACTAGCTTAACTAATTAAATTAAGTCATACATCAATCAAGTTTAAAAATATTTCCCAACTCACCAACTCATTTACCACTAGCCTATCTTATTGGCTTGTTTACAATAAATGAGCCAAATTGCCCCCCCCCCCCCCCCAACCCCACCCCACCCCCTACCTCAACTCTCTCTCAAATTAAATATAGCCTCAAAAAAATATTATTTTTCTCAATATCCTTTCGATCGAGTCTATTATATAAGATCTTCTTAGTATGATTTACTCCTCATGTGTGCGTGATTTGTAGTCTATTACATAAGAGCGAAATTTAATTTACCCATATACATCTTCTCAAGTACTAACTACGAATTTTCATCGCTACCAAAAAAAAAAATTATTCTAAATTTACTCCTTAATCTTCACTTATTAACGTAATAATTATTATCTTAAAATATGATAAAACAACAAGAGGCAATTTTTTTTTTTATCCCAATCTTAACCAAAGAAGTATACTAGCTTGTTCACAAAATGTCTAAAATAATATATGAGACGATTTACTTATTCAATTATTATCAAGTAAACTAATTAATTTGTGATATTAAATTACAAAATCTATTGGGTTGTTAACATCTCAAATTTGTACATGTAAAAAGTGTATATTAATCTCATTTATCCATCTAGCTAGGTTAATTAAGGGTTTAAAATTTAGAAAAACTGAAAAAAAAAAAAAAAAAAAAAAAAAAAAAAAAAAAAAAACGCAGTAACATTTTTATAATTACGATTGTGTATTTAAAAACACTTAATAGTATATTCAGAGAACTAATAGTGCACACACTTAAGCACATCACTATATATCATAAGTGTATTGTCAGTTATTTATGAATGCACTATTAAACATTTTCAAATGTACCATCGTAATTACTGACACCCTAACCGCACCAGAACCTAATTCTATATATATATATATATATATATATATATATATATATATATATATATTGCAATTGCGTGACACAACAGCATAATGAAGATGAGGTATAGGATGGAGTTAGGTGGGTTGAATTTTGTGAAAAATGATGATAGACAATTTCTGATAATCTTAGTCGGAAGTAATCTCAAAATCGGCATGGGAAAGTGAATATACCATTACGTACACTTTCAACGACACAATGAAAACATGTCCCAACGACCACTTTAGCCCCTTTCGTCTAATTACCAAATTATTACCCAACTAATCTCTCATTATTTACTTAATCAGCTACTCTTATCTAATTTCTTACATGCTACTAAGTACGAACTAATCCATTTCTATATGTCTTGCTCAATTCGTTTAGTAAAAGGGACCACATTATCTAGTAATGCCATTGAAACTAAAACCACATTTTATTTGTTTTGCATGGTACGTATGTGATTGACAACGTAACCATATGGTAATAAATTAAATGAATTCATTGGGTAATAAAAACTAATTAAGTTCCGGCCTATTAGAGATTAGTCGAGTTAAGTTGTGATTCGATTAACTCCGGGATAATTCTTTTAAAAAAAATAAAAAAAATTCTGAAGTGTTTAGCTCATGTGCCCTTCTAGGCCATGAAACCCTATTGACATCGTCTGAATTAAAAAACATATTGAAATTAAAACTCAACAGAGCGGGCTCAGCTCACCTTGACCCTGACTCGTGATGGATCACACTAGCAGCAATAATATAATTAATGTCATATCAATAACCTTATTCTGCTCTTGGTAAACATGTGCGCCATATAAATCTCCCACACCGAAGACATTTATTTGCATTCTTCAAAATAAGTTAATAACAATTACCTTGGACACATCCTCGTCCCCACACACCCATTTCATCATCATGGATGGGACGATGAGAACAATAGTTTTGAAAAAATTTAAAAAAAAATAAAAATCACTGCCACCGCCACCGCCACCAACCCCCAGCTGGCGACACCACATCATCTTCTCGCACCATCTCTGATATTGCCTATCCAATCACAACCCCGATTAATATCCCACAAACAACCCATCACTTTATCTTCATTAAACTTACTTCCTCAAATTATCTGTTCTGGATTGATCAATAATAAAATCATTCCTAAAACTAGACTCCCAACTATTATACTATTATTTTAACTAAAGTATCAAGTTGATATACAAATTCTCAATGCCTAATAATCGTACTCCCATTGTGTGCAACAAACAATAGTTAATGAAACAAAACAGTACTGTTATTCCGATCCAGTAACATATAGTAATAATCGTTATATCATAGAACATGGTCTATATTAAAATTGAACATTTATTCATGATTTACAATCTAATTTGCCGTGCAACTCTACACAACAGAATTACATTACATAACCTAGAAAACAATAAACCAATATCGGGTCTGTGTTCAAGCCGGGTCGGATCAGTTCATGCCGACTGGGTGGGGCCACTTCCACGTTGTATGATGACGTGGGCGGACCGACGAGAGAGATCGATGTTGGGCTGTCGCTTTTGTGAGCTGTCTTCCCAACAACTGCGAACCAGTCCACATTTGCATAGGAAAATAATAAAAATAAAAATAAAATCACAGTAAATATTATTTTATTTTATTTTGAGACGTGGACATTTTTGGTTTTATCTGCTTTTGGTAAATAACCTACGTGGACAATCATTAGATTTAATTTACCATGTTCGACATGAAAGGTTTTCTAGATGAAGCAAAGACAACAAAGTTAAATTTGGGGCTACTTGCAAATTCTCTATTTCTATCTATGCATTTTGACAAAGACATCCCTA
The DNA here is from genome assembly GCF_001879475.1 of Ipomoea nil. Classification (NCBI taxonomy): domain Eukaryota; kingdom Viridiplantae; phylum Streptophyta; class Magnoliopsida; order Solanales; family Convolvulaceae; genus Ipomoea; species Ipomoea nil. The sequence continues at coordinate 1,006,760 of NW_017618587.1, read as the reverse complement.
AAAAATTCCATCATCATACGTTACGCTATATTAGAAAACTATAACTAATAACGAATGCATAATTATACCTTTTCTGATTTAGTGCGTAACTGCTATTTAAAAATGTTTTCTGAATTCGTAATCCTAATTAACAATACAATCATAAAAATGAGGTAACTAAACTAATTTTAGCATGAAAGAATCACAAAGAGATAAATGTCAAACTTCGTTATACTTATATAGCACGTTTTAAATCTATAGGGGTAACAAGCAAGAAGCTAAATTTAATCTTCCAAACTTCCATCTAACAAGGAATATTTAAAAATAATTAATATCCCATACTTATGGTAGTTGGTATATATCTTCTTTTTTTTTTTTTGGGGGGGGGGGGGGGGGGGGGGGGGGGGAGTGACGAGAACCCACTAGGTAAATTCTGTTTTTGTGCAATATTTTGTAAATCATACATGAGAGGTGAATTATAGTAGGAAAATTCAGTGCGACAAATTTAACTGAAAATTTGTTGGCAAGAATTGAACTCGTGATCTTTTTATACCAAAGTCATGCTGCACCTATTTAGTCACCACTTTCGAGCCACTGCACGTTATAATAATTTTAAAATGACAAATTTGGCTCTCTAATAATCACATCAAGCCAGACAACGAAAGAAATGAAAAAAAAAAGGTTAATTAATTCAAATCACATTGGCTTTTAAGAAAATTATTTATATATAAAAAACAAAACAAAATTGTGTAAATAGCATTAAAATATAATTGATAATCAAAAGAAAATCATCCATAGTCTTGCTATCATTGCGATTCACTATCAAACTATGCAACTGGTGATCAATCTAATCAATATGCAAATCCCACAAATTATAAAATCATGATTTCATAAAATAAAAATGTTTTTTTTTTCCATAATGATAATTATTATAAGAGTTAAATTATTGAGAAAACAACGAACAGGATGTGAAGGTTATCACATTTTCAATAAACAAAATGAGACAACATAGATATTATCTTGCTAAGAGCTCAATCATGCATATCAAGAGATGAGTTGAGAGTCCATAAGTATTCATCGATTTCTTTGCAATCGGTCTTTTCGAGAGATAAATTGAAGAGTGTTACACACCAGTTGATACTAAATAGCACCAATAATTAATTTGTTCGGGATCAATTACATATATTTTTCTTGATATATTTATCATTTTATATATCAACATTTATTAAACTGCGACAATGCAAACAATATAACAAAATTGACTAGAAAGATTGCTAAGACACAAGCTTTGAACAAAAGTTGGGAATGAAATCCACAACTTTTTTGTGCAATTGGAATTTAAAATTATTTTATTTTATATTATTTTTGTTGAAAAATAATGATGGGCAATTTTTTGGTGTTACACCTTTTACGGGAAAACATATTTATTCGTGGAATCTGCCGACACCTAATCTCACTCCATGTGTTAAAAATGTGGCATTATATTCCAAATTTCCAATCAACATTCAAATAATATTTTATCTTCTTATCATTTACATTTTCTGAATCACGTATAAAATTTGATATCATTATTTAAGAGTGTAAATGATGAGATAAATCATATTAGAAAAATTATGTGCGACGAATTTGATCAAAAGAATATTAATAATAATTAAATTTTTGATTTTGTCGTACGAAAATCATACTTTACTTACTTGACTATCCATTTCGAGACATTTTTATTTTATATTTTAATGATAAATACATGTATATATAGACAGTACATTATTGACTATTGTGTTGTGCATTTGTATTGGGCACCGACAGTGGACTAGGTCACCTGTTAGGTAGGGTCTCAACCTCAAAGCCAACCCATTTCTCTAATTTCATTAATTTCCATTTCCATTTTTATATTAATCTTTCATAAATTTTTGTATTAATACCATAGCCTATCACTGTCATGCTATGCTACGGATCGTTTATTGTTATGTACGATACGACATATATGATGGAGTCATTTAGGGAATAACGGGTCGAGTTATTTAATTCTATTGATTTTTTGAAAAGCATTATTTATTTTATATATATATATATATATATATATATATATATATATATATATATATATATATATTCTTTAAATGTTCAACCCTAACACATATGTAATATAAATTGTCTTTGCATTGAAACTTTTATTTATTTGTTTTTAATTTTTTAACAAAATCTAAGTCCTAATAATGATTTAAACGGCATTCATACCTTGCACTTTGTAAGGAAATTTAGGTTAGAATTTTTGCACTTGATCGGATTGCTAAGGTGCTAACAGTAAATGATTAGTGAGTAGTGAAAGGGATAAGAGGATTGCAAATATGTTGCAATGTATATATTGGTTAGTTTTGATTGACACTGGAAGTAATTTCAACCAAATTGGTCGAGTAATTGGCAAGTCAGAATTGCATATCGGTATTCTCATTTTGGACCGACCAACTACCTCCTTTATAATTCTTTGCCAAATAGGACAACAAGACAATCACAAGGTTTGATGCACCCAAAAAAGTTAATATAAATATAAAAAAAATGTTATTGTAATTTTTAAAAATCAAAGTTTTTTTCGACTTTGTAAAGAATAACAAAAAGAATTGTATATATATATATATATATATATATATATATATATATATATATATATATATTCTTTAAATGTTCAACCCTAACACATATGTAATATAAATTGTCTTTGCATTGAAACTTTTATTTATTTGTTTTTAATTTTTTAACAAAATCTAAGTCCTAATAATGATTTAAACGGCATTCATACCTTGCACTTTGTAAGGAAATTTAGGTTAGAATTTTTGCACTTGATCGGATTGCTAAGGTGCTAACAGTAAATGATTAGTGAGTAGTGAAAGGGATAAGAGGATTGCAAATATGTTGCAATGTATATATTGGTTAGTTTTGATTGACACTGGAAGTAATTTCAACCAAATTGGTCGAGTAATTGGCAAGTCAGAATTGCATATCGGTATTCTCATTTTGGACCGACCAACTACCTCCTTTATAATTCTTTGCCAAATAGGACAACAAGACAATCACAAGGTTTGATGCACCCAAAAAAGTTAATATAAATATAAAAAAAATGTTATTGTAATTTTTAAAAATCAAAGTTTTTTTCGACTTTGTAAAGAATAACAAAAAGAATTGTACAGTGTGGCTGCTGGGATTCGAGCCCAGGTCTCCACGGCCACAACGTGGAATTCTTACCACTAAACTACAGCCACTGTTGAGTTCTTGATCTCTTTGTTTTCATTAATCTTAATCTCTGCTTGTAATACAGATTAGGAAGACTAACCCCCACGTGCATATGCATGTGAGATGATGACAGTAACAAAATATAATAATGGTAATTGTAATAGTATAATGAATAAAATAAGGTAATTAGAAGCTGGAGAATGTAAAGGCTGGCGTCTCACTCCATTTCATGCAATAATGCATGCCTATTTTTGACTTTCTGCGACTTTGAGGAAACTCATAATCATAATCATCATCATGATGCATGCATGAATGTTATATGTTTTTAGTAATATTGTTAAAACAATGCATATACAATAAAATAATGAATCTAGGTTATGTGTGTATCTCTCGATGTTTTCCTTTTCATCATTTTATAATACGATGATGTAAGAGTAAGTTAATTTGTTAGCTCGATCTTGGGGAAGAAGTGTATGAGGGAATGTAAAATTATATATATATATATATATATATACAAACTTATCATTTGTAAGAGAAAAATGTAAACTTTTGTTTGTACTGTATAATAATTACATTCAACCCTTTTAAATTTGACAGCAATTTCATACAAAATTTAAAAGTTCATCACTTGCGTTATCAAAAGTTTCTATTTAATTTTTAAAAAGTTGGCATGATTCTGTTTGGAACTGATCTAGTATCTCTGAGTTAACTATCCAAAAAGTTAAGCATTAGGTCAAATCTCAACTAGAGTTATATTTAGATCGAATAGAGAATCAAAACTCATACGCCCGTCCAACAACTTAGAGCAATTGATAAGTAGGTTGTTAACACAATTGTATAGTAAGAATTCGGAAATAGAATTGTGTAACAAAAATTAAAAAGAAATTATAGAGAAAGAATTGAAGAGAGCAATTAAGAGAAATTATAATTAGAAATGAAGTGATATGATGCCTCTTGGCCCAAGAGAAGTGGTTGTGCTCACTGCTCACTAAAACATGCACATTCTACAATTCATTGTTGTCCTCTAATGCAACATTGGGGCCTTCCATTCACATGCCTTCCATTTATTATTATTATTTTTATTTAATTATTGTTATTACCATTTGTTTTTTGTGTTGGTTCAATTGCTGTTATAACTAGGGCACAAGTTGTGTTTCCCAATGATTGACTATATTCTAAGCAGAATGTGTTGTAAGGTGTAAGATGTGTATGTGGACAAAAAGATGCAATTTGTAATTAACCCTCTCTCTAATGTCTAATGTCTTGTGTAGAATAATGTAAGTATATATATGCCTAAAATGATTGACTTTGTTTTGGATCTCAGATCTAGAGGAGGGGAACACCTACTTTATTTAAATCGCTCCCCTCGTCATGGACCTTCAGTTCTAAGAACATACAGGAAACCCTATAGCATCTTCTAATACTCATTCCATCTCATTTTATGTGACGTGTACGTCACCAACCAAGTATATGTTATACCTATTGACCTTCTCGGTTTAAGTCAATCAACTATAAATAACTTAGATTAATTTATCTCTTTGTGATCTTTTACCGGCTAAGATCACAAATCAGGCCTCACAACGAACTTTATCTAAAACACACTTTTCGAATAATGACAAACTTTATCTAAAACACACTTTTCGAATAATGACAAGAAAAAGTATCAACAGTTATGCCATGGACTCGAGTCCACATTGCAATGTGAACCCGATTCCAAAATACACAATTTATATACTGAATGTTCACAATATAAATTGTGTACATTTTTAAAAAAAAAAACTCGGGTCAACCCGGGTCCACAAAATAATTTGCCAAAAAGCATATGTTATACCACATTACCACTCAATGCCTCAATGCTCAGTATATAAATGAGTGATGGGCTTACTGTTCAGGCCCCGCAAGCCTATATATCACAAATGTAAAACAACCTATTTTAGGAAGTTTGGAAGACGAAATATTTCTTTAAAAAAAAAAAAAAAACAAAACAAAACTTTACTCTCGAAGAGTTTGTGTATCATAGGATTGAAGTAGTCTGTTCATTAACTTCATCATTATGTAGCTAATTAGTGTTAATTAATTCCATGTTATATCTCATGGGAGTGACTGTTGTCTGTTCACAATCTAAACCACCTTGTAGTATTCCCTTCATTTACTCCATTGTTATCATGTAATGATCTTTCAAGTCCTGTAACTTACGCCTAAGCATACATATATAACTCTGCATCCCAGAACTGTTCAGAACAGCCATCTCTGATTCTACATCTATTCCATCTCCAATCCACCAATTTCAAGGTTATTAAGTTTAGTTATCATTCATGGCTGCCATGAAGTTCATTCCACTTCTACTAGCAGTTCTCCCATGGGTTCTTGTAACAGCTGCTACAACGGCGTCTGACATGAAGCTGGCTGGCTATGGAGTCACCGGCAGGCTGGACGACGAGGCGAGTGTAATGGGGGAGTGTTGGGATGCCTTGGTGCAGCTGAAATCGTGCACCAATGAGATCATACTTTTCTTCTTCAACGGGGAGGCTTATTTAGGGAAAGAATGTTGCAGGGCCATACGCACCATTCTCTTCCATTGCTGGCCTTCCATGCTCACTTCCATCGGCTATACTGCGGAGGAGGTTGACGTCCTTCGTGACTACTGTGGTGCGCCTGCACCTGTGCCCACAGTGGTTGGTGTCCCGATGGCGTAGCCTTCCGTCTGAGTCGATTGATCACCTGCAGTAGTATTAGAAGATTTGGATATGCATGCAGGTTAACACTTGTTTCTAGAATGCTTTTGAAATGAAAACGTCAGAATAAATTGTCTATGAACTTGTTCACCTTTTTATTTTGTTTATCTTTTCTGTGTTTTCAATGCAAAACTATTGAAATTTAAGCAAGGGAAGGACACTAAAGTGAAATATACATCAATACATCATGATGTGAAATAACTAAATAAGTCTTACCATTTGACGGAGGATGTTGAGTGCAGCATACACTCGACAAGAATGATCCGTATAGTAAGCAATGAAAGCCAATCTGAAATAGACCTGTTCTTACACAGCTGGAATCCATATCTGCTTCAGTTTCTGAATCAGATTTCAGTTCTGAGCTAGCAGCATGATCAGGCAAAACCGAAAATTCTGTACTTTCAATCCATCTGAAGTCGATGGGATCCTTGACTAAATTCAAGTAGTTGCCCTTGTTGATGAGAAAATGCCAGACTTTTGGTGTTAAATTGGTGATGCAGTTCAAGAATTGCCTAGTTGTTTCTGAAAGTTCTACATTCAAATCTCTGCTCCAGATAAAACTAGCCTTACATTTGTTACAACTTTGACTTGAGGATGGTGAAAATTCTGTGAAGCTTGGGCTCGACTCCAAACACGAGTCCCATAGAGAGCTTCTAACCAGACTCAGCAAGGACTCGCCCGCACTCGTCCAAAAGTTGGCGACACAGATTATAAGAGAAGGCTCAAAGCAGAACAAATGGTGAGTTGAACCAGCAAGCAACAAGGAGTATGCAGCACTAGCTTTGCTGATACTAAAAACCTTGAATCGATCCGTATCATTTGCAGGGCTAAGAGCCAATAATTCAGAGGCCAAGACTTTATAGGCAGAGGCGAGTGTTGTGTAGGCATTTAAAGAAAGGTGGTGGAAGGGGTGCAGCTTGAATCTTTCACGTGACTTTTCTCCACTTGGTTTCAGCTTCTTATTAGCATAGCCATGAATAAGCAGGTTCTCAAGCTTACCAGAACAAGATGTGGGGTTGTTGAATGTCATAAAATCATCTACAGCATCATCAAAACATTCAATCAATTTCTTGACGGCAAAATCCCCACCAAAGTTGTTAATGGATGTCGAGGATGGATTATCAAGATCAACAACAGAAATTTCCTGCAGAACAAAGTAGATCAGGAGTCAAATTACATTACTTAAAAAGTAAACAAGTATAGCCTTAAAATCCTAACCTGCAATACACGATCCACATACGTTGCAGGATCTGCGTTACATCTATTGCAGCAGCAAGTAAACCGGTACTTCAACCACAATTCAGATTGTCTCATCCCCTAGAAACAGAAGGAAATTCTGAGTGACCGTAGCTACAACTTTGAGCGAAGATGAATATAAGAGGAATCAGGAAGCTACCTAAAGAAAAAATGATTCTAAATAAATCATTAGAAAATTATTCAAAAGAAAGATCACATTAATTCAAACGAGAAATAAACAGAGAAGTCCATTCAATTTGAAAACGTATCTTGAAACAAATGAGAGGCTTTATGTGAAAGTAACAAAACTTCAGGAACGAAAGTTACACCATAATTTAAAACTAAAGAAAATCTCAAGGAATTTCTTTAAAATTTCTGGAATTCTAGTGTATGGGCAAGTCTGCAGTCCTCAATTACAGATATATAGATGTTCCAACCTTCAAAGTAACATTCTTTGTTATTCTTGCTAGTTGCTACTGTAAAAATTACGGCCATCTAAGTAAACGAACATCAAAGAAAATCCAAGAGCCATAATAGCAACACGTAAATCTAATAACAACAAATGGCACACTAGAGGCAAGCATACCTTACTACCTTAGGTTGCAACAAGTCTATGTATGCTATTAGCAGCTCCTCTCCTTTCTTAATAGCCTTTATACTGCGAACAATCAATCTCGGGCCATATCCTTCCTCATTTCCTGAATTACCACAAACCAAATTAAAAACTAAAATGCATTACTTGTAGTCTGATTAATGGTTTCGTTTCAGGTTCGAGTCTCATCCCAATTTAGATTATTAGAACACATTATGAATAGGTTAGAGTGTAATCAAAAAAATGAAATAAAAAGCATCAAGATACATCATCAAAATTCTTGAAATGAAATGCTAGTAAGAAAGTTCACCTATGGCTGACAAGAATTTGCTGCTAAGATTGCTGTTGATAAGTTCATTTCCATTGGACGCCGGATATATAAGCAAGCGCGGCACAGTTCCAGAGCACGGCATAGTCGAAAACCTGTAAGAGGAATTGGGGGAGCAGCCATGATTGATCCAAGAGAAGCTTGGACCATAAACCGCTACTCCAACGCTGCACCCTGCGCTATCCTGCACCTCCACGGCGTTCGTTAGCACCAAGCAGAGCACGGCCTCCTCCACCGCGCACTCTCCGGCTGACGACGACTCCAAATGCGGACCGTCTCGCGTCCTCCTCGCAGCTGCCATAGCTCTCGCGCCTTCTTTGATTCTCTCCAAAACCTCGTCATCTTCGTCGGATCCCATCCTCAACAATTCCGCGCGATTCGTCATCAATCCTCCGATCCTATCAAATACGCCGTCGTTCCGGGAAACGAGACGGAGCGTTTCGAAGCGGTGGAGGAGACGGAGGGAGAGGCGGAGGTCTGAGGAGTCGGGATGCGTGGAAGGTGGCGATTGGCGGAGGAGATGGAACTCCGCGGAAGAGAAGTGGAGAGGAGAGTCGAGAGAGGCGCAGCGAGGTGAACAGTAAAGAAGGAAGGGCGAGGGGACATGGTTGGCATTAGTAGAGAAGGAAGGGGCAGAAGCGAGAGGAGAGAAGCAGGCGGAGCAGTTAATAAAGCGGCGGGAATCGTGCAGGGCGACGGCGATGGGCGGTACCGGAGGAGTAAGGTCCTGCCCAATGCCGACGTCTTCCACCGCTCTCATCTCCATTTTCGCAACTTTCCTTTCTGCCACCTGTAATCAAACTAAAAACTCACCGCTTTTGGTCCTTCGCCGTCAAGATCGTATTCTCTGCATAAACCATTCAAATTAAGAACATATTCTCTGCATAATCTAATCTATAGAATCAATTCAAATCTATAGAATCAATTCAAATTAAGAAGATCGTGTTCTCTGCATAATATAATTTATAGACAATCAATTTAAATTAAGAAGATCGTATTCTCTGCATAATCTAATCTATAGATGATCAATTCAAATTAAGATCCGTAAACTACTTTAGCTAAGAGTTAAATTTGTAACTGTACACATCTCATTTTATATGTATTATAAACCATTTTAAGTTGATTTTATATACTTTTTCATATTAATTAAATCCAGATGCATTATCCAATCATGTCTCAGTCACCTTTTCTTTTAGACTAAACACTTAGCAGCGCCTCCCTGACCGGCCATCCTGCATTCACCATAAACCATTTTGAGTTGATTTTATATACTTTTTCATGTTAATTAAATTCAGATGCATTATCCAATCATGTCTCAGTCACCTTTTCCTTTAGACTAAACACTTAGCATCGCCTCCCTGACCGGCCATCCTGCATTCACCACTCACCTTTTCCTTTAGACTAAATACTCCGGCATCTTGTTTAGTAGCGCCTAGCGCCTCCCTGACCGGCCATCCTGCATTCACCACGTGGAAAACTCAACTATTCAAAGGGCGCATATACTTCTCCGTCAAAGAAAGTATACTTCAACTCGGATATACGGAAATTAAATACATCAACTATATTGTTAAGATTGTATCAAATATTATTCATAGTATCTCAGTGCTATTAGATATATCATGAATGGTTATATTCAATATAAATTAGTTTTGTGTAGATTATTACCTTATACTCCCTTATAGGCTTATACATTCCCTTAAAATGTTATATAAGGATTCCACAATCCAAACACTAACCTTGATGTTTACCCATCCAAATGGTTAACAAATTGCAAAAATGCTATTTCATTCTATCTAATTTGAGTTAATATTATTCCATTCTAGGCATATTCCGTAAAATGTAAACCAATATGGTGTTATATCATGAATCAATCCTGAGTTACAGAGAGAGAGAGATGGACACACAAGTTAATCTCTTCCATCTCACAGCACAACCAAACATAAGATTTCACCTACAACACAACATCAGGCTGTAAAAAACTGTGGTAAAAACAAAAATCCCATATTCTTACATGGTTCTCTCTAACAAGTTGAGAATTTACTACAACAACATGCAGTTCCAAAACGTTTCCGAGGGCGAGGCAGAAACAGAAAATCAACCGTCGCTGGTGAGTATGAAGACGATGAGAACTATAGACAGCGAGAAGAAAATGGTTGCGCCCGAGAACAGCCACAGCACTTTGCTTCTCGGGCTCTGGTTAACGTGGCCCCCGCTTAGCTCTACTTCTCTCAGGAGCGCTCTAACTTCGTCCATGTTGCTGTCCTTGGCGGCTCGCATTAGCCTGGGCTGTATCTTCTCGAGCTTCACGAGCCTCCTGTCTTTCGATTCGTCTTTAACGGGCCAGAAAAGACCCACCATCTTCCACAGGCATATGCCCATGTAGATGGCCACAACAACGTCCACGCTGTAATGATGGCGTTCCCTTATCTCTCTTTGGGCGCTATGGAACAGAAGAATCCAGATGAGCGCAGAGCTATATCCACCGTAAGCTTCCTGCATTAGTTTTAAACGACAGATGAGACCCTACATTACATGAAACCAATGTTGAAAAAATCGCTAGGCGCCTGGGGACCGCCTAGGGCGCCTAAGCCGCCTAGGAGACCGAGCGCCTAGGCGCGGATTAATCGGCGCCTAGGCGCGATTTTTGCAACACTGCATGAAACAAATGCAATTTTCGCTCAATAGACCGCAGCACAGCCAGTGTTGAAAAAGACGCTAGGCACCCGATTTAACTTTATTTATTTATTTATTTATTTATTATTTTTAAGGTTATTCGCCAAAACGATGTCCTTTTGGCGAATAACCTTAAAACACACACACACAAAAAGGGTTAGGCCGGCTAGGCAGCCGACGGCGGGGAGGCCGATTCTAGCGTTCCTCGACGCGGCCGGGCGCCGCCTGGTGCCTAGGCGCCGATTTTTGCAACAGTGAGCACAACACGTGTGAAATGAGAGGAATTAGGGGCATACCGTCCATGCCATAGCTGTTAGTACAGCAACAAGCATGTGGCCGCTATATATAAGGTCATTGCAGCCACCTCCCGCTTTCTTCAGCAGATGGTACCATGAAGATTTACCCTCGGAGGCTGTAGGTCGCAAGAAATCAATAAGAAAGTTCATCACACCCCAATTGGGACGGAAATCCCCTTCGTATTCCCCAGGATCAGCTGAAAAGAATAGCAGAAATATTTACGAAGATGTAGTAATAGTTATCCTAGAAGTAAAAAGAACGTTTTTTATTCCAGAATATTGCAATGTAACTGACGTTCTTCCTGGTTTTACGTATATCTAAGCAACCATTGGCATATAAAGTTGTACGTAAAAAGAAGAGGATAGAATACCATATGCAGTATCCCAGCTAATTAATTGGCGTATAGCTTGAGAGTCTTTGGCGTATGGAACATAATACTTCTGAGCCCACCGATGAGGGTGATAAGGAACACGAAAACGAGCTTCCGCACACCAAGGCCGTGCAGATGGCAGAATTGTTGACACGAACGCAATGGTGCGAAGAAGACGCCCGACACCCATAGTGAACATGTATCTAGCACCAAGCCCAAGTCCCGGAGCTTCAACAGAGTTAAAGAGTACAGAAAAAGCAAGCATAATAAACAGCATCAAGAAATGATGCAATCCAATTATACGAGCTCTTAATACATCAACCAATGTTCCCGGTAGCTTCTCGTTCAAGGCCAGCAGCAACCACTGCCCAACATCGGGAAGAGGCGGTGTTTCACTGTCAGATTGTAAACCGTATCAGTAAACGTAATGCCCAGAGAATCAGTACACAGAGACACAACATTCAAAGGGAAACGGTTTATACAAACAAAAACGCATATTCTTCACACATCAATTACATAATTATCAAGTCTCATGTCCTCAAGAAATACTCCCCCATTCCATATAACATTATGCTCCATTCTATAATGAAAAGACTACAACCCCACCCAAGTTGGTCAAACTATCGACCAGTAACCACAAGGTTACAAGTTTGACTCCTCGTGAGAGAAGCATATTGGCCTGGTTGGTTTGAGTCGATTAGTTACAGGCAACCTAGGTTACCTAGGCTTATTTTTTTGGTGTACCCAGAGTTTCCACCGTCAAACACAGTGACTAATCCCCTCGTTGAATTATAGGCACCTCTTTTGGGTAGGACAGCTGGCCTGGAGATTTAAGGTAGCTCCATACCCAAAGGATCACCTAGGCTAGTTTAGCTCATTATCGCCTTGCTAGTCAGTTATACGCAACCTAAACTGGTTTTCCATCTTGTGGTCCTTTTCTGGCTAGGCTCACAACACAAGGTTTACCCGATCACACACTCGGGTAATGGCTGCAATTTCTCTCATCACTCAAGTCAGCTGGGAACAACAATCATCAGTTTTATGAAGCTAAGATGTAGGAGTAATCAGCAGGAGAATCATCCTGCAGATCCCAAGTCAGCCATTAATGGTTCCAATCAATGAATGATTGAATCACCATCCCAAAAAAACAAGTTTCTTCTTAGATACATGGATTAAAGAATAAAGACTTTGATCTTTTTTCTAGTCACTATTGTCCAGTAACCAAATCTGAATAACCAATTTCCTCAGAATCTAAAAATTACTCAAAAAAATTTACAGAAGAATACAATAGAGGGCAATGTGAGCAACATACTTGTTCCAATCAAGGCCGAGGACGGCGGTGACAGAGCGGACGGAAATGGCTTCGAGGAGGAGGGCGGAGAGCATGAAAAGCACGGCGAAGATGAAGGGCGGTGCGGAGCGGAGCTCGGCGGACCAGTGGTTGTAGAAGGGGATGCGGATGATGGCGGCAATGGCGAGAGCGGTCCAGAGCAGAGGCTGAACCCACGCGTGCAAAGGCGGCGAGACGAAGCGGAGGTAGTCGACTCCGATGTAAGCTAGGGCAGCGAATCCCAGGCCGCTGCCTCGCCGGTTCTTCAAGATCGCCGCCCCCCACGACGGCGGGCGCGGCATCTTTGGCTTTGATCTGAGAATATACGCGGTTAAGGTCAGATATATTCGGAATTCCACTGTTTTCTTCCCCATTTTTACCTTTTACGGTCTTCGCTTTCTCCAAACCTGTTGCCATTTACCTCTGTAACTGTAATATTCTTACTTTTTATTTTTGGTCAGGACCTCTGTAACTGTAATATTATAATCATAAATATTACCATAAAAATTGTAATTTCTTTTATAAAATCATAAAAAAAAAAAAACAATTATTATATATTTTATTTCTTTAACATAATTCTCATCCTCCTAAAACTAATTTAGATTTATTTAAAATAGAGTAAGAGCGGTTTAAATTTGTGGTTACCAAGCCAACTGTCCAATTACTAACTTTGCTTGAATTATCCCTTAAATTTGTGGTTACCAAGCCAACTGTCCAATTACTAACTTTGCTTGAATTATCCCGCTTGAATTATCCCTTAAATTTGTGGTTACCAAGCCAACTGTCCAATTACTAACTTTGCTTGAATTATCCCTTTAAGAATTGAGAGGTTGATCTTGTTAGTAATAATATATAATTATGTTATAATATATAGTTTAGTTCTATGTGGCTGTTATTTACCTGACTAGTCTAGTCTATTGTATAGGAGCTTTTAGTGGTAGCTTTCCTATAGATTTCTCAGTTGTAATCTCTTTCCTGATTGAATGAGAATTGAGTTGTTCATCGATCTGACAAAAAATTCAAAATAGGCATCTCGAAATATCAGAATAATTTGTGATCTATTACATAGAAATATGTATTCAGACTTCAGTGCACATCATCCAATATTGATCTATAAACTTAATGTGTAATAATATAAGAAATTTGATACACATTATTCTACATTGTTTTGTGGTGTTGGCCTGTTAGTTCTTCTAATGCATTGAATTGCAAAGACCACGAATGATAAGAGCAAGGCCGAGCCTGCAACAATGGGAGCACATAATATACTACTGCATTTCTCCCCACCTTCTTCTTCTTCTTCTTCTTCTCTCCTTCTGTGATCTTCATCTTCTTGATGAACATCACCTTCATCACTCCTTGGCAGCTCTTCTTCATCTGCAACTTCTTCCTGTTTTGCACCTGAAGATTCACCTTCATCGCCTGTTTGCAGGCTAGTTTCTTGATCATCTTCTGGTGAATCCTCATCAAGAATAATCAACTTGTCATCTTCCCATGAATCTTGTCCATGTTCTTCTTCACTACCCTGCAATTTCCTCTCAGGTTTTCTGGGACTTTGAGGAATCTCTGCAGATTCCTGTCTGGGAATCTCCTCTATTATTTCCTCAACCACACTTCCAACCATTATTCCTGTCACTGTTTTTGGCATTGAGACAGTGAGCACAGATTCATCTTCATTAAACATGGCTTCAATCTTGTCCAAAACCACTCCATTAGGAATTCTGAAAGATTTCTTCAACTTTAAGGTTTCTGTTCCTTTCTTGTACAGTCTCCATCCCATCATTACTGTCTCCTCAACTGCTTTCTCACCACCTATCACCATTACACTCCCATCCTCATTGATCTCAATCTTTATATCTCCTCTCTTATAGCCTGCATGCATTTTCCCATATACGTTTCATAACAATACAATTAATCATCATAATTAAAAACAAAACGGGAAAACCATACTTTTGGTTAAAATATAATCTCTCGATATCAACTTTAAGAAATCTAGCCTGCAGAAATAAAATATCAAAAACGAAAAAGAAAAAAGCAGATCGAACTGGCCTCTAAGATGGGCTGTTAGGATGAACATGGTGATGGTTTCTTTAGACTGGAAAAGAGGGCTTCTGTGATCTTTCAACAACTGGAAATTAGCAGAGCTGAACTCATCTGCAGGCCTTGTGAGCTTCAACCCCAATTCAACATCCATTCTTAATTTTCTTTGACTGCTGCAATGAAGTTAATTGGTTGAATGTATATATATATATATATATATATATATATATATATATATATATATATATATATATCTGATCTGTGTTGTAAAAGTAAAGAATATATAACAGGAGTTCTATACTGGCAGGCATTAAAGGTGGCATATATATATGCAGGCATATATGCAGTGCTTATACTTGTCTTCACAAAACATATAATGGTTATGCTTTGATTGGGATGCTAAAAGATGGCAGCCGATTTCTGAGATATTTGCCTTTGGCAACAAGCTTCTGTTAGAGATCACCAGAATAAAGTGATGCATGGTGTTATATTATGCTTCTGCTTTAACATGTGAAATGCATTCAAAAAGTTTTGTATAGAATGAGTGTTTGGGAAGTATAACCAAAACAAAGGGTGTTTTGGGCTGGGCAAATAGATTAAGGAACAAAACTATGGGTTTGTTGCCTTCAGCCCAACTTGGGACTTTGTAAAACAGATAATTGAAGTAAACACAGTTGTAGATGTATATATTTTCAGAGGCAATAAATGATCCTTTATTATAGATATAGCTGGAATGAGGTCCACAGCAGCTGTACAGTGCTAATTAAAACTGAGTTTAAGTTCAAATCAGAGAAAACTTTTGACAATAAAAGCACAACAACCAGCACATTGAAGTAAAGATGGCCTGTGGTTCATGTGGCCTCTCATATTCCTCACATATCTGACATGTATCTGAAATGTCAATTCTTGCCTTTTCAAGACAAATGGTTTGGTTGGTGGATCTCCCATTGCCAGCCATGGCTCTTGTACTCGATCAGGTCCTACGGTTTAACCTAAATGGCCATACTATTAGGCTGGCGGCTGCCAATTCCAGTCCCTGTCAATGAACATCACCATATGGAAAGATGAGTTTGGCAGGCCAAACCATGGGACTCCTCATTCTGTACTCATCCTCAGCTCACAACTAAAACAAAACATATACTAACTGCATCTACAATGTCCACCACTTTCTTGTGCCTAGCAAACCGCTTGTTATTGTATGGTTAATTTTGTTTGTGTATGTTGAAACTATGCATTTTGTTGAACCTTTGGTCTGGCTCTGATACCAAATTGAAGCATGTGTTCCATCTCAACTAAAAGCTGATAGTTGGATTGCACATTAATGGCAACTAAAAGCTGATAGTTGGATTGCACATTAATGGTTATATGCTCAACAGGTCAAAGGCCCAAGATTCAGTTCCACAATACTCGATACAATCAGACATGGAACCAGAAAAACTGGGTAGCAGGGATTGATGATGTTGTAGCCATGATTCAGATTCTAAGAAACACTACAATCAGACAGGAAAACTGGACAGCAAAACATGTTGGCAAACAAGTACAGAATTCTTGGCTGGTGGACTGCATCTCTTCTATCACCATTGTACTGGATTGCTACAGATTAAGGTGTCAAAGGTAAGCAAGAAAACAAGAACTTGACCAAACCCTCAAACAAGCTTCTCTGTCTAGCTCACATGCAATGATGCAAAGGATCATAACATGAACTAGAGAAAGATTCATCAAAGTTACAACCTTGGACAAACAAAATTCTGGTTCCAAAAGGGAGTTCATTCATTCATTCATGTGAATTGTGATCCATACCGAACACACTAACAAAAAACTTTGTTTACATAACATCAATCAGAACTTCTGCTCATCTATATGTCGATATCTGTGTTCTCTCTATGTACTCTAAAGACCACATCAAGAAACAGCATTGCCTTGAGACAAACTTAAAATCAATTGCAGGGAGAAATGCAAGTTAAAACATATCTTTTATTGTACAGATAGAACACGAGTAATAGTAACACCAAGGATCCAAAAGATCCAAACTTTTTCCCTAGTTTCTTTACATGATATATATTGTTAATAGATACAAGACTTTCACCTTTATAAAACCTTATTTTTGGCACACGGCCTCGTATCATTGTTTCAAGAGGGACAAAATCATTTGCCATTATGTCATTCGTGATTCGGTCTTCCAATGGAATCAAGCCCCTCGGTCCTGCTGCGAACGATCTTATGGAACACTTCCCTAACTTGGCACTCCAAGGGGTTAACTCCATCCTTGAGTGCATCGAAAAGGAGTGCAAGCTCTTGCACTCTCTCCCTCACTTCTCCCTCTTTTTCCTCGGGCAAGGGGAAATGATGAACCGAATCGATCAATTCGTTCATGGTCCTTGCCCATTTCTCAATGCCATGAATCTCCTTCAACAATCCACAAGCATTCCTCCTGTCCCTCTTCTTCGACTCCTCGAGAATCCTCTCGTGGAGGGAGAGGAGAGGGCCTGCCCACGCGAATTGCTGCTTGTTCACATAGAAATGTGCCTGCAGGCCACGATCCTGGCAGGGAATCGCAGCCACGAGAGCCCACATTGCAAAGTAGAGAACATAGTTCATGGTGAAAACGGCCAAAGCTAGGCCATTCGAGGCCACGATTTCGTTGGTTCTTGGAGCAGCTAGATTGCTCCCAATGGTCTGAAGCTGCCTAGCAGCAGACCAGTTCCGGGAAACACTCCAAGAAAGTGATCGGAAGTGGCTCAAAGACTTATTATCCCTCTGCAAATTGCGCCCGAAAGAGCGGTTTCTATAGGCAACAGAAGAATTAGAATTAGAATTAGTCTCTTTCTCGTCGAGCATAGAAATGGCCAAATCAATCATGGCTTTCTTGGCGCGGCGAAATTGGCCCTCGCCCAGACACCTCTGATTGTCCAAAGCACACAACACAATCTCCAGATGCTTCCGCCACTGCCTGATCTGCTCAATCCCGTCGCGAATCGCATTGCACACGTCCAAAGCCTTCACGCTCCGCTCGAAATACTCGCAAATGTAGCGATCCATGGGGGCTTTCTTCAATCCCCCCTTGTTGTTCAACACGATGGACCTGAACTCGTCCTGGCAGCACAGGAAAACGTCGAGCAGCTTCCGGACCCACGGAATGGACAGCAACTCGCCGGAATCCGCCGCCAACAAGTCGGCGAAACGCGCCGCCACTAGCTTCTGGAAAGCGTCGAGCTCGATTTCTTGGTTGGAGGCCTCCGGCGCCGTCTCCATTGAGTGGACCTGGCCGCGCCGCATGCTCATAATGGACCGCCCGAAGCTCGAGAAGGATGTCGTCGATGTCCCCTGGTACTCCGTCGCAGGCATTTCCACCAAATTACATGAAACGGAAGCTCAAAACACCAGAAAAAATCCGAAATCAAAACACAGAAGCTAAACCCACATCACAAGATTGAAACTTTAACACAAAGAGAGAAGAAAACTAGTCTGTAAAGCTGAACTCAAGCTCTACAGACGAGAATTGGAGAGAAACTCAACACTAATAACAAGAAAATTCAACAACCCCCCAGATTCAAAGCTTCAACAAGACTAGCAATTATCGAGATTTCTCAAGCCCAGAGCCCCAGAAGTTCAAGAGAGAACGCACAGGTAGAGGGTAGAAAAATATGGTCGCTTGAGAATTGAAGAAAGAGAGAGTGTAAGAAGGAAAATGAGGAATGGCCTCGAGAGTTGGGAGTTGGAACCCTAATAGGAGGGGGTTTTTAAGGGGGCTGATTTGGACCGCGTATTGGTTAGTTGGAAAAAACCGAAAAACAAATTCAATAATTTCTTATCTTAAACTAATATATTTTCCATTGGAATTTGGATAATGCTACATTTTTTCTATTTAATTGTGATTCTTTTTTTAAAACACCCATGATTTAATTGTGATTTTAAATTTATATATTGCTTAATATTTGATATAATATTGTGTGTGTGTGTGTGGAGCTACACGAAAATATAGAGCTAATTACTCAATTCACAACTAATTCTGAATTGTATTACAAAATGTATCAGATGATAGCACGATCCCAAGCTAAGATCACCAATATCAGTAAATATTTTGTGATTTTTGAAACATTACATGATGATATGGTGGAGAGAGAAGGCAAGAGAGAGAAAAATAAAATTACTCTGCAAGGGAGGGCTTCTTTTTTTTTTTTTGCATAAATGTGGGACCCACTGAAGAAACTCTCCAGTCGTGCCAAGCCGCGTGGCTGTCACAAGTGCGCCCAACGGACGCGTTAGGCGCACTAACAGTTACTTTAAAAAAATTAATTTTGTTTTAATTTTTTTTATCTCCCCTCTCATATTTTCTTTCATAATCATATTTATAAAAAACTCATTTCTTAATTATATCTGCAAAAACTTCTCAAAAATCGCAGTGGTTAAGGATACTCTAAATTGAATATTTAGGTTTTATTTTCTGATATTAAGATGATTATTGTAAATTATAAAATGTGAGTGAGGCGAGAGCTGAGTCTTGTGTTCGTAGCCTCGTAGGCGCGTGGGACTCGGTCCGCAGACTGCAAATATGAAATATGACAACCTACGGGCAACAATAGCACTTCTCTCATCTTCATTGTTTCTTCTAGAAAATGACACACACCAATTAAACCTATGAACGACTTTGAGGATGCCAAATGGAATTTTGTTACCTTTCACCTCAAAACAAATTAATAATAATATAATAATAATAAAATGAACAAATGTAGTATACACATTTTTGGACCTCAAGACACCAACTAGCCATGCAAAGATCATCGTCAACTAAGAAACACCCGTTAGTTAAGTCTTCTTTAACACAATAGAACCTTCAAACACTTACATTCAATTCTTCGAACATATTGAATGACATATTAGTAATACCATATTTTATTCTCTAAGATAATTATAAGTATTGACCGTAGTCGTCATAATAAATGTACATCCATCCATGACATTCAAAGTAATATTTTGCTACTCTATATAGTTTTATAATACCATATTTTATAAAATTAGTTTACCAATAATTGCATTTGATGTGGTGATGTATAATATGATTTATATCAAATAATGTCATACTATTAGATTAGTTGGTCAGAAAGTTATTGTTTTTATTTTCTTTTGTCACTTTATTAGGCCACGTAAGATGTCATCATCAGGGTAGACTTTATGTGCTAAATATAACCATTATTATTGGAGAAAACTAATGTTTATTTTATTATTTTTAAAATATATGAAATATAAATACTCAATACATTCAGTATATATATAATGATGTAAATACACTTTACGTTTAAAATACACGTTAGTTCAATTGGTATAAATAATAATTTAGTCAAAACACAAGAGAGTCTAATCTTAATGGAAAAGAGTAAGAAAATGCTAATGTTTAATTAATTCAAAATTATGTACTTAATAGCTTTAATTTGTTCACTTATGAACTCAGATTAAAATATATTAACAATAATCAAACTCGTAACATTTAGATATACAAAAAATATATTTCACTCAATCAACCACCCTTTCATAACATGCAATCAAAATATTTGAATCAACATGACTTTAAACCTCACTTTGGAATTTTTCATTTAATTTGTAGCATGTGAGAAGACCAATTTGGCTGATTAAAGAATTAGTTCAAATCTTCAACTAGAAAGTGTAATGGGTCTATCCATTTCAGGTGTACCACGTTCAAGACTTTATAAAAGGGGGAAAAAAATGGGTTTTAGAAATCATGAAAACAACATTGTCAGTACCAAGTTGTCACATGTCCATTATATAATTCAATCATAAAACTCTTTTCACATACTATAATATTGGAAACCTAGATACTTTCATAGCTATTACATGGTAAAAATATAATAGTTGAAAATTTTAAATAATAATAAAAAGAAAGTAATTATCCAGCTAAGAAGAATCAGACAACATACCAAAGATGGAATAAAAGTTTTATAAATATTTATAATGTCTTTTTTTTTTTTTTTTTTGTTTTTTTGGTGTCGTGTAAACCATCATACAAATACCAAATCCACATAATAAAATGAATGTTTTTGTCGGATGTACAAATACACACACGTATGCTTTGACGTTTCCAAGGTAGCACAGTAGTGTTTGTCACGAGCTAAATTGAGGGATATTATTAGAGCGATTTATTTATTTATTAACATAATTGACAAAATTAAGAAATCATGTTGGCATATAAAAATAAAAATAAAATTATTTTCTCAACTAACATAGAAATGCGTGTGCACATATGATAGTTGTGTGACTTGCGAGCCACCTCTAGTCATATTTTTACTGTCCGAAAATGTGCATTGGATAAATCATAATTTTATGTAATTACACATCTGATCAAGGTCAATATTACTATTATAGGCTGTTTGGTTGGGCGTAATTTGGCTGTAGTTGAATTGCAATTAAGTGGAAGCCTCAATTACACTGTTTGGTTGGAGGGAATTGCAATTCCCTCCTTTTGCTGAATTGCAATTCATGGGCACCCCCTATGAATTGCAATTCGGTGGGGTGGGAAAAGGAAACATAGATGAAATGACAAAAGTACCCTTAATTATTACTACTATTATTATTACACAAGGACATTTTAGTCTTTATATCACTTCTATCATTCCCTACCAAATAATTCTATTCATCCCTACCAAACAATGTAATTTGAATTCCTACCTTATTTCCATCTTATTCTTTTCCCACCGAATTGCAATTCCTTTCCACCCTAATTCCTTACTCCCAACCAAACGCCCTGTAAAGATCATGTGTAACGGGCTCGACTGAGGGTATTGGTAATAATCGAACTCGGAATTTTGTAATACTTCAAATAAATTTTTGCATTCACGTTGGTTGTACTAGATGCAATTATCACTTTAAAATGTGTGTGTGTGGGAGAGGTGGTTCGATTAGCGTTGATGTCAATAATACACGATAGAATTACTGATATTGATTATCATTATAGAAGTTTCTTAAAAGCATAATTTCTTTAGTGAATATAATAATTCCTTATGTATAAAATTAGGCGCAAATTAAAATGAAATCGAGTTTTGAATTGAAACTTAGATTTACGATAACAATAAAAAATTCAATGAAATATGAATGTTAGGTGGAAGAAAGTTGATGTTGGCTAGCTTTAACCCTAACTCAAGACAATAAGAAAAGAACACACATCTAATTAACCTTAATTATTGCAATTAACCTCAAACATTAAGTAATGAGATTAATTAGTGCTGCCTTTCTCATTTTCATTTGCACTTATTGGAATTGCTAAAGGAATCAGTCCAAACGAGTATTGACAAATGATTTCAATTCATGTATGTGTAGAATCTCAATGTAATGCTCATAACAATTAAACCTAAGATCCTTATATCATAGTCCTTAATTATATATTAGGAGTGTACAAAACACTTATCTTTTTATTCTTAGATAATCAGCAGATGTTGTTATTAAAAATAAAAAATAATTTTAAAATCATATTCTCTTAAGTCAAACAATGCTCGAACCGTGTTCCACTAAAACATCATAAATAGATGGGACTGGCTCCTCTCACACTCGAATGCCAAGATCAAACTGCAATGTTAATTTTGAGATTTTTAATCTGTAATCCTATTTTGTTCCCTATAAATATGGTTAAGCTGAACATCCCAATGTCGACTCTTCACCTATTTGCAAGCCTCCAACATGTTGATTAAAGGACCAGAAGGCGCTTCACCATCGCCCGACCATTTAATATCCGTGTCCAGTCACACAATATATATAATTTAATAACAATAAGCTACATTTATTTTCAACCCATAAATCTTACTTCAAATATATATCATCACTATCCTATTTTCCATGTACCAAAAGTAAAACTCTTAGATACTATGCACGTTTTTGTATACTTCTTCAAAATGTGTAACATCACAACTTAAAGAAATATGGTATCATATATAGAAAAATCATATTTAATCAATAAATGGGACAAATATCGCTTGACGAGTCAAATCTTTATTATTTATAAACAGTGTTTAAACGTTTATTTATATATTTAGGGATAAGGAGGAATCAGTCCGACAGACCAATGTTAACGTTTGTATCTCTCAACTTGCTATCCTTGGACCTAGTATAATAGTATGTAGGGCCCACTAGATGGAGATGGATTACCTATAGAATTCTGTTTTTCCACTACAAATCTGATTTTACAATTTTTTTTTTTAAAAAAAAAAGATTAATGTATATAGGACAACGATTAACAAATAAATTAAAAGAATAATGGTGTATCTATCCATTAAAGTTGACAGAACTTCAATTATAATATTTGTTTTTACATGCTTGCTCTAAAATGGTGGTTTAAAAAGTTATTAGTGTACTAAAAAATGTTGATTTAGGTAAAAAAAAAAAAGTGTAGTAAAAGAAATTTGAGTCATTTATGTGTACGTAACAACATATTTGAAAAACATGAGTATATGATTTACTCCTCTTATGTGGTTTACGTGCTATTAAACATGAGTATGTTTTACTTAGTGCACAACCATAACTAGTGATTGCGAATTTTCATTATCACAAAAAAAAGAAGCTAGAATATGTTTATAAATAAAGTAATAATTAGTTACAAAAATATTATTGTCTATATCTATTTATAGTGATATAAATAGTAAATTTTCATGAGCATTATAAAATTTTGTATTATATTAATATTACTATAAAATTATAAAATGAGTGGACCAAATCTTGGAGTTGAAGATTCAAGATTCTCCCCACCAATAAGTTAGCCATTTGTTCTCCTCACATTCTCTGCTTTCCTTTTCATAAACCCCCTTTTGGGGGTTAACCATTGACACCTTAGTTTTCTTGAAAACCTTTGCTTTGCCCAACCTAGTTTTGGATTAAGGAAAAAGGACAAACAATTCTCAAATTATTATTATATATTGACAATTTCATTATTATTATTATTATTATTATTATTATTATTATTATTATAATAATAATAAATTCCAAATACTCATCCATCTAACTAACTTTTCCTTTTTTTTTTTTTTTCTAGTGAATTTTTGTGTATAACATCTGTCATCTTTACTACAGTAAGACTAATTAAGATTCAGTTAGATCACATCACATCCCTAAAGTTTCACTCTTACTAATAAGACGTTGATGAGCTGGTCAGTTATAAGCAATATAGACTGGTTTACTTCCTTGTGCCCCTTTGTCAACTAAAGTCACAAGGCGAGCTTTACCTAAAACGCACCTTCAAATCACCTTCAAATAGTAGCGACAGACTTTCCAGTAAATCAAAGAAAACATGACTAGATCTCTTTAACATGTCACAATCATACAATAGTCGATCTTCCAATTATACAATTGTATTAATAATTAACTTAATTACTGTCCCAAGTTTGCTAGGTGTTTGGCGGTCTTTGATGGGCAATTGAGTGGTGGTATCAAATACTGGGCAGCCCTTGATTATTGTCCAAAGGAAATTAAAGGGTTTGATTGGCAGTTGGTGAGTATGCACTGCAAACTAGGCTTCTCTTGACCTCTGAAAATGGGGTCCTCATGTTGGTATCCAAACATGACCTACCAACACCACAATCTTGCCTTATCTCCAAGAGACAGACACCCACATTTTTTTCCTCACTATCTTGACTTTTGACTTTGAAAGATTCATCCTGTTGACTCACTCAAATCTGCAGATTTTTTTATTTTTTTGCTCCCTTCTGTCTTTATATTATATATATAATTCAAATATCTTGATATGTTAACATCCATAACATTAGCTTAATTGAGTTTATATTGACAGATAAACACACAAAACATGTTGGTTATTTAGGCTAAATAAGTTGGTTATTGATCTCATTTTATTCAAAAAGTTGCAAACTATTTTGGACTAAAGTTTGAAAAAGCATATGCAACAGTCTAATGTTTGACACTTTGCAACACAAAGGGTAAAATTTCAAAGGTTGCAAGGACTATCCATTTTGACTGCTGCTTCAAAAAAGCCATAAATTTCTGCTGATTGAAGTGGAGATCTGACTATCAGAGTAAGTATTAGTACAGCATTTAGTTAAAGTTCCTATAATTTAGCCTGATGGAACACTAGCAGCACCACAAGGAGGACAAGAAAGTCTTTTCACTTCAGTTGAATGAGAATCTGGGACTGACTGCATACAAAACTATGGGGGCTCAGTGGCTCACCTTGCATGCTGATATGCTGCACCAGTTGAGGGCTGAAGAAGGTTTTTGTTGCGTTTCCAATTCTGCCCCTAGCATTGCGGTGCTGACAGAAAAACCGGAGTGATGATTGTTCTTGATAATGTTGCAAAGATCTGACATATCTTTGGATGTGAAGTGAAGAATCGATTAAGAGATCAAGAGTGCATTTCCATTAGATGAATCTAAATTTTCCGCGAGTGATTTGTTCTTCCTGCAAACATCGGCCACAAACAAGCTCCCTGAATCGCACCATCCCCCCACAAGGTCCCTGTCAGAACACTGAAATGGAAGGAGTCGAAAATGTTAGAAGTATGATGTGTAAAATAGTCGTTTTGTCCTCATATGCCGTGATGTAAAAAACTAAAAACCAGATAAGAGTCACTCCACTTCACCATTCTGAACTCGAAGGTTTTCAAGGGAAATGAAGTTTAATGTGAATAGGATAAGGATTGGCCACGTTAATAAATTCTTTCATGTTATTCCGTAACAGTTCTTCATTAAGGTTCCCATAAAAACGTGTGGGACTGGCAAACGGACGACAAGGGTGTAGCATGTCCGAACCAATGATCATACCTTGTTGAACCCAAGCCAATTTGAATCTCCTCTAAATGAAAACGCTTTCTTGCCATCTCTCCACTGTCCACAGAGAACCTGTGCATATAGGTTCATAGAATGTAATGTTAAACTGCAAAAATGACATGAAAATTATAGTAGTAGTTCATCATGAGAGACACACTTAACTTTGTTCTTGTGCTTCAGATTAAGATGAGTTTATGGGGGACAAAAAAGCTCTAAAGAATAAGTAAAAGCTTTTGTAAGAAACAAGGGCTGAAATTGACAAGACAGGATAAATTGACAAAATCGAGTAAAAGTACAAAGCTTGATTGTTTTCACTCCATCTTTTCAGAAAGCAACTCCATTGAATTCAAAATAAAAACAGTCCTGCTCAGAGATAAAGAGGTGTTTATGATTACGTACTTATTTCTCGCTTTTGGGAAGGGGGGGGGGGTGGTTTTTTGACAAAGTTGAGATGTAGTTTAATGTATAAAGGATTTACACACACCGTATAAATTGATTTCATAACCATAAGAGGTTAAACTTCATCACCGACAAATTGTCAGCTGTTCATAGAATAATACATACCTCATAATCTACTCCTTGCACATAGATGTAATCTGAATCGACTGATGAGAAAGCAAGTCTTGTTATCTGCAACATTAAAACCGATTATTGCTAGTTGGAAATGAAGGATTGTTAATGATAAAGGCGTGATATGTTTATCTTGTGCACAAGTTGTTCTAAAGATATAGGGCCCGCTCTCTTAAGACTTCGAGGACAATTAGCATATATTTGTCCTCCTCCTCCTCTATGGTGTATTGCAACTCTTATTGATGGAAAAAAATGAAGTATACAACCGCAGAAGGTTCAAACTGACCTCATATTTTGAACAGTTCAACCACCTTGACAGTGTCGCCCATCTGCATTCAAGGTGTACAACTATTTAGGGCGAGGAAGAAGAACAAATATCAAAGATGTCTTTCCCGGTTTAGGGTAGGAATGAATTCACTAAGACTCTTTAGTAGGCATGGAAAGCTAAAGTAATATCTGAACACCACACAATTTCACTATTCCCGTTTTGTTTATGAGGAGATTAGGAGAAAGGTGAAAGCAGGAGAATAATAACATGGCAGCAAATGCAAAGTTTATTTAAGTACTATCACCCCCGTCATGATGATCCTTCCCGGGGAAAAATTAACTAGTGTTTCAGAAAGCAACAACCTGCGAGGGTCATAAACAGAAACAGTGCGATCAGCTCCACCCACCGCGATAGTGCCACTCGAAGAATTACAGACTGCATAAAAGATATCCCCTACAGTCCCACAAATTCTATGCACACACCCTCCGTTTTCTTTCGTTCGTAAATCCCATATACTAAGCTGAAATGAAGTCGATATAGACAAAGGAATAATTAGAGAAGACAATAAGCATGATTCCTGAAATGTTGAAATCCAGCATGAGAAATGGAAATACCTGGCACCCTTCTGTGATGGCTAAGACGGAACTTTCACCCTGACCACCACTCAAATTTTGCATAAATGTTAGTGAAGTTGGATACCGCAATCTGCAAATGGGGCAAACATCTATAAGAAACATTTAAACAAGAACATAAAGTTCCAAAAATGCTTATATTCTCAGCTGAACTAAAGCTTAAAATGTTTAAATTTATTTTTATCTCTACCAACTACCAAGTACTAACTTCAGCAGTCAATTCCAAAAAATATCACAAAAGAAATGCAAAATATTATAGAGAACGAGCATTCCCCGCACATAATCACCCTGCCTAGTTCGTTAAACAATAGACTACTATACTATAGTTAGAAAGTTACTTTGTTAAATTTTCAGTATCAAATGAAGTTTGATAAAACCAATTCCAGCACATAGTACCAACAACAAAATGGAAGTCCCATGGAGGTAATGCAAAAGACAGAGTACTTGCGTGCGTAAAGTGCGAAGATGAATATCTTGGTCATAGACATCAACGCTCTTGCCAAAACTGTGTGCAACAGCTGCCTGAGGCAAAAGCAATTGATTAGTGAAGTTCATCTAAAAATAAGAAAGTGTAATGCTATCAAACTAAGGAAAGTGAAAATTTTAAGAAATACTCCGTAGATAAATAAATATAGTACCATGGACCACTGAGTTGGATTGAAGCACAGGCCAGCCCAGCTACCTTCTCCAACACCACTATCCCGGGGAGAGATTGAAAAGGTCAACCTATCAACATCTGGAATACATTTTACATGCATTTAGGGCACTATGGCTGAAAGTTTGGAATCTTAAGCTTTTAGCTAGAGAGAAATTCTATGCATAGAGTGATAGACTCCTTATCCAAAATATAGCATCAGTTCAAATTTATTAACTCATGCCCAGTACCAGTACTCAAAGTACATAGTTTTCTCTTATAAACACTAAACAGGGTAAAATTATGACTTTCAGATTGCATTGTTTGTTGGAAGAGAGAATGAGAAGTAGAAATGCATACCTTCGCCACAAGTTTTTAATTTAGAAACTATAACATGTCCATAAGAGTCCACACTTCCTAAAATTGAGCAACCAGTGCCTGTAGATGCAACATCCTGAATTCTTAAGCAATTATAAATAACGGTTTACATTAAAAACATTATAAATAACTCTACTATCTTAAGCAATTATAAATAACGGTTTACATTAAAAACATTATAAATAACTCTACTATCATAGGAGGAAAAAACTATAATTTAGACAAGAAAGAATTGCACTCTGTCCAAGCACAACAATCCCTTACTTTCAGTTTCAGCAAGCACTATGGATTGTATTTCCGAGCGATGAGGGCAGCGGTTGACAACTGCAGAGTCCAGAACCTTGACAATTCACGTGTACCTCAATAGATGAGCAAAACTAGACTCCTGACCTGGCAACCAGGGTTTGAACAATAACCATAGTGATAGTACTCAGTAATAACATATGTACCTCTGTTTGCTCAGGAATTAGGAGTTCCTCCTTCCCTAGACCGACTGATGAGTTCCTTGTTGAAATCTGGATACAGAAAATGAAATATTATATTGTAGTAAAACAATACTAAAACCAAACAGCTCCAGACCAGAGTTCATCTAATCTCTTATAATTCATGGTTATCTTGAATTTTCAATTAACAATGTCCTTACTTCTTACTCTCCATTATGCTTGATTTCCATTTGCATTTACCTCTATTTTCATTTCTCTATTATATGACATGTTCATTCAAAACTTTGAGGTAACTAATCTAGCTAAAAAAAGAAATTTTTGAAACAAACCTGTCTGCTATATCATTTCAGAATCTTTCACAGACGCATTACAACAAACACATAAATACACTCAAGAAAGCATTCAAATTAAAGACACATGTAAGCTGTAAGTATTCAAATGGAGGTGCCAACTTACAAGGAGTTTGTAAATGCGGCAACCAGAAGCAATATACACCCAACAAGAGTCTCCGTCGGTACCATTGACCTACAAAATTGAAACGCGGAGCAAAAAACGTGAAATTTTGAGCGTACTTTTTGAAAATTGAGTGTATAAATGAGAGGAAGACCAAGTTGGGAGCGAACATGGAGGGCAAGACGAGTGGACTGGAGGCTTCCCGGAGAAGGGTGCTCGAAGAGGGTGGTCGGAACCACCGCTTTCTTCAAGGTCTTCGCCTCCAACATTTTAGTTCCGACGGTGGCTGCGGCGGCTGTTATTGTGGTGGCGGCAGAAAAAAAAAAAAAAAACCTCAGCAAAAAATTAAAAATAAAACCCCTAATTAAATTACATTATTAAAATTACGCCATTATTATTATTTTTAAAAATAATCCAATGGCTCTTCCGGGCTCGTTAATCAAGGCCCAATTACCGAGCTCAGCCCATCACCTACAAAATTAGTTGTTTTTTTTTTTTTTTTTTAAACAAACATTATTATTAGAGAATGTTTTGATACTTCCTCATCAATTAAATTTTGAAAAAAAAAAAGATAAAATAAGCCTATAAATTTTACTTAAAAGTTAATTAGGTCCCTAAAATTTTAAAAATACAACTAAACCCTTTAACATATACATTCAAAAAAAAAAAAAAAAAAACCTTTAACATATTAAATCAAGACAATAAAGTCTAAGAAATGGTAAATGACCAGCTATTACAAATCATTTCAGTTCCCGCATCATATTCAGCGAAAATCTGGTGACGACTGAACCATCGTCGGTCGCCATCTACTAGAGAAGGCGACCATTGGTCGCCTTCTTTGGAGGTTTCCTTCTCTGGTAGATGGTGACCAACAACGGTTAAAGCGTATAATTACACTTTTTAAAAGTTTGGAGACCTAATTGATTTTTTAGGTAAAGTTTAGGGAATTATTTGACCCTTTTTACCTTAAATTTTTGAAAAAATATTTTTAAAAAATATGTTTGTTGGGAATAATTATACAAAAAAAATTAATTAATATGTTTACTGTTGTCTTGAAAACATAACAATTAAATTACCTAAAAAGTTAATTAACATGTTTGGGAGTTAATTTGATACGGAGTACAATTTTCTTATAATAATAATAATAATAATAGAGTACTATAATAAATACAGTATATCTAGGTGTGACTAATAAATGAAAATAATGGATAACATTGTTGAGGTAGTCATAATTAGACAGTATGTACAAGTTGAATTTTTTTACTTCATTCTTCCTTGTTGAGGAAGTTGAATTATTTTACTGAAATTGAAGATGAAAGCCCACATTATACCAATCGTTACGGCATGGACCATGCACGCAAATTATGCTGTGCAACCGAATGTACCTTGCAAGGTGCATACGGTTGTAAAACGGCGCCGTTTTGGTTAAAAAAATACGCGTCCCACTTAAAGAAGAAATCAGGTTCGATTCCAGTAGCATTTTTATATATCCAGAAATTCATAACTATATAACCACAATTTCATAACTATATATCCACAATTTCACAACTATATATCCACAGTGAATGAATGAAGTAAAAATTCACAATGAATGAATGAAGTAAAAATCCACAATGAATGAATGAATGAAGTAAAAATCCACAATGAATGAACTAAATATCCACAATATATGATTGAACTAAATATCCACAATGAATGAACTAAATATCCATAAATTCATAACTATATAACCACAATTTCATAACTATATATCCACAATTTCATAACTATATATCCACAGTGAATGAATGAAGTAAAAATCCACAATGAATGAATGAATGAAGTAAAAATCCACAATAAATGAATGAATGAAGTAAAAATCCACAATGAATGAACTAAATATCCACAATATATGCAGTGGCGGATCCAGAAATATTCTTCAGTGGGGGCAAAATATTAGAACTAACGAGCGCGATATTTTTAAAAAAATGAAACACTTGGAAACCAAATCATAAATATTGTTAACTAGAGATGAAAAATCAAAATACATCAAGATAAAAAAAATATTTAAAATAAAATATAAAACATAATTAATTAGATAAAATAGTTTGAATGAAAAACAGAGTATAAATCACTCATCTAACTATTAATATTAAAAAAGAAAAAAGAGAAGAAATCACAATGTTACAAATAAAAAATCCAATTAGAATTATCACTATTAATATTAAAAAAATGTCAAAAACAAAAGTTTACTCATCTCACTAATAATATTAAAAAAATAAAAGAAAAAAAAACCTCAATGTTAAAAAATAATAATAATAATAATATCAAATTAGTATTCCTACTATTGGTATTTAAAAATTGAAAGAACAAATTCAACATTTCAGGTTTTGAACTCTGGACCATTATGTATTACACCAATGGTTTTGCCATCTAAACCAAAGCAACTTTTAGTTAATGTTTGGTATATATACTATATATTGGGTGGGTGAGTGGGGGCAGCAGCCCCCACATTGTGGCTCCGCCACTGAATATATGATTGAACTAAATATCCATAAATTCATAACTATATAACCACAATTTCATAACTATATATCCACAATTTCATAACTATATATCCACAATAATACTATTGCTGAGAGTCGAACCTGCTTTTTTTCTTTTAAAGTGGGACGCGCGTTTTTAATCAAAACAACGTCGTTTTGAACCGTATGCACCATGCGCATGGTACATTCGGTTGTACAGCATAACTATTGGACCATGCATAGTTCAAGGTAAACTATTGATATATATACATTGTGGAATAGACCATTAATATATAAATAAATTCATTTTTATAACACTGTAGAAGAAGCCCACCCTATACATTTTTATAAAATTGTGGGGGAAGCCCACACTCTACCAATCATTATACCATGGACCATGCATGATTTAATTGCAAGGTAAATCACTGGGAATAATATTATAAGTTTAATTTTACTGTACTACATATATGGGTTTATATTATAAATGAACTTGTATCAATAGTTCACATTGCAATGTTGATCCACAATATAATTTTACTTATGCAGCAACATGGATGTGGATTGGACCACGGTATAATTCTGTCTACACGGTTATTCCTACACTATAAATTGACATGAAACATATAGTTCGTAATATAATTCTACGTACTTATGTAGTTGTTTCTGCCTTGAAACCTCGCAGAATAGGTGAATCGTCAGATAGTCTCAACTAATAAGCACAACTTTTGAAAATAAGTAGTCATGATATATTGAAGTGTTTTGTATTACGAGAGAAATGTGTGTTACTATTTGATTATATGTATTGAGTAAATCTTACGTTTATGTAATAGCTCGTAATTAGGTTACATAGAAAAATTATGTGCATCAGACTTGACAAAAAGGAATTTGGCAAGATGAATATATTGCATTTGTAATCTTTTGGTATGGGAAAATTCAAAAAAAATTCCAACTTTGCTTTGCGTACAATCTATATTCATTATTTATCTTAAAATAATTTTCAAATTATAATTTTTTTAATGTACTATATATACTTTAACTTTAAGCAGACGCTCATTAATTAATATAAATAGAATAATACATGTACGCAAGTCTTCCAACCCTACATGTCACGAGGGTGATGCCCGGGAACAAAGGGCATCTCCATGGACCATATACAAGTTATCAATACTGATTTATTTATATATTTTAATACAAATAATGTAATTTTTAATTAAATATAATTTGTCAACTAAATTAGATCACAAATTAAAATGATTATCCCAATACTCATAGGCAGAAGACTAGCATTTATAACTTTGATTTATGAAAAAAACCATGCAGGTCGGTTAATTACTTATTTGAAGATGCATTATGAGTAAAGCGGATTTGGGTTTAGCAGCCTATGATGATTTACCTCTTTATAATTTTTTGTTGATTAGGGCCACTTGGCGAATTTCACTTAAAAGGGCTTTAAGCAGTGATTGCGAACTTTTTTGTAAACTAAATACTAATATCTATAACATTAAATCAATTTTCTTTATGTATAGCATATGATATTTTATTATCCTGATATTAATAACTAAATTTGGAATTATATTAGGTCATGCTTATAGAATTTGATTCGAGTAATAAAAGAAATTATAATTGTATAATGATTATATTCGAACACACACACAGATACAAAATCGCTCATATGTGGTCATGTCATTAGGTGTGACGGTGTGGTTGTATCTGTGTCGTTGAATCAGTTTAATATAACGACAGTGGTAATTCTGAGGATTTTCGCGCGTTTTGGTAAGTG
This sequence comes from Ipomoea nil, assembly GCF_001879475.1. Classification (NCBI taxonomy): domain Eukaryota; kingdom Viridiplantae; phylum Streptophyta; class Magnoliopsida; order Solanales; family Convolvulaceae; genus Ipomoea; species Ipomoea nil. The sequence goes on along the minus strand of NW_017618587.1, from coordinate 973,514 downwards.
GGGGTGTTATAGTAATTACAGTGGTCATTTATAGCGGGTGGGTTCCAGAATACACCAACAATATTGACAACATGCACCAATAGTGTAATAAAACACCACAGTGAAACACACCAGTGATGTATTCCCGTGTTATGGTAATTACAGTGGTCATTTATAGCGATCAGGTTCCAGAATACACCAACAGTATTGACAACATGCACCAATAATGTAATAAAACACACAACAATGTGATTTTCCCTATTCTGGTGCTTTATGACGAGTTTACCCTTGCAGTTCGCTGAGTAGGAGAATGTACGCGAAAATACTGGAAGAATCTTGATTAATATGAATAATTGGATCTATCTAATCTAATCTAATCTAATCTAATCTAATATAATGGCCTATAAAATATAATTGACCGTATGACCACATCTAAAACATGGCAACATGTGATCACCCATATATATATATATATATATATATATATATATATATATATATATATATATATATATATATATGGTGGCTTGAGGAAACACTACGCTTCATATGACTTCAAGTTTTGGAAAGGCCTTCACTTGTCCAAATGGTACATTAATTGGTACATACATACCATGACTTTCACATGCAGTTAAAGTTATTGTTTTGTTTTTTCTTTTGCTCTTTTGATCGGGATTTGTGGGCTTCATTACAAAGTTAGTACAATAGAGTTGTGGTGATTTACTAGCACGATCCATATCTTTCCAAACTGGAATAAAGCATATAGAAATGTAGAATTTGAAAGAAAGTCGGTGATTGGTTTTAATTTGAATAAGTGGGGTAGAAGGGGGTATGGCAAAGGTTCCCATCTTCATAATATTATTCATACTATTGGAGAAATCTAAAATAGGGGAGGCCGGTCAGGGTCAGGGGCTGCTAAGTAACTTGTAGCTCAATAGCACCTCTGTGATGACTCTCTTAAATGAAAGATCAGTCGTGTACAACATTGTAATAGAGTTAGTAGTACTAAAAAAAAAAAAAAAAAGTTAAACATCCGTCAGTTGGCTTTCGTCCATCCCTTTTCTTATGGTGAATTGTATTAGTATAACTTTATCCCATTTTTGTGTGATAAAGTAGTAAAGTATACCAAAGGACTTATGGTTGAGCGACATAGCTGTGGCCCTTCAAATGAGAGTTCTCATGTTTGAACCCAGCTCTTTGTGTTTTGATAGGTTGTGAATCTTGTACAACTAGTACGAGAATCATATATGTTCTATCACCCAGTCATCCATTTCGGGACAAATTGAAAATCATTAATTATAATATTTATGATGAAGAATTGTATAAGTAATAAATAATATATAAGTAGGTATTTTAAGGGGGAATTGAAGCATGTTACATATGGTCCACAACATAATTTGCACCACAATTGTACGTCCCCACTCAAATTGGAATCTTTCATCGCGGGCCATTCCTCTCGTACACATACCGCGCTGTACGCCACCATAATTTAATTCCGAATATATAGTAAGAATGTCCGACTACTTATAACTTATATGAGATTTTATTGTATTGAAAAAATTAAGAATTTTTTTTATTTTATTTATTTAGTTATTTATTTTAAATTTTTATTCTTTAATTTTTTTATATCTGCAATTTTTCAAATTTAGTTTTGACACTATAAACAAAAATTTGAATAAGAGAAATTCAATAACATTGACCGGAAATAAAGGAAAAGATGACAGCCAGAGAAAAAGTTAGTGAATGTCGGAGAGGTTATCCCAATTTTAGAAAAAAAGAGATAACATTTTTTCAATTTTCAAATTGAAAAAAAAAAGTGGTTTGATTTTTAGTGGATCCGTAAAATAAAGTTAAAGGGAAGGTGCACTGTTGCTTCCATTTTCTTTTGTGTTCTGTATTTGTCTGTGTTTTTCTGTGTGTTTCTCTCGTTTGTGTGACGAGTTTGTTTTTCTCTCGTTTCTTTTGGCGAGTTCTTTTCTTCATAAGTGTGGGACATAAAAGTTGGTCATGGCGTATGCAAACTTCATTCTAGGTGACAAAAATGACAATGAAAAAGAACATATGCAATTCAGCTCAATGAATATATTGTCAACGGAAGGTTGAAAACAGATACTCAGGTGGTGTGCAAGACTTTCCAACCAAGGTCAGTCTTAACAACGTTTGATCAATTCTTCAATGATATTAAAGAAGCGTTAAGTTCATTCAACGATTCAGCTTCAAGTTTGTGAAACAGTCTGCGAATCAAGTTCTTTTGTAGCACTGCTAGGGAAGTTGTTTCTATGTCTGTAAGGAATGGTATACCGTTCCATTGATCATATTTGTAATTGTTTCAACTTATGATTAAATGAATGAGCTTCTTTATTTAAAAAAAAAAAAATGTATTCTCTATCCCTTCAAACATAGAAAGATAATTTATTCTCACCAACACGACAACCCCTTTAAGGTTGAGCTGCCGTTTACTCATGATCTTCCTAATGCAATTTATCTCTTAGGTATGATTTATAAGTTATTACAAAGGATTGAAATTTATGCAATGTACACCCTCAAATAGTACCTGGTTCCGAGTTTTTGTCATTATCCAGAAAAAAAAAAAAAAAAAGGATAATTTCTCTATCAATAAACGCACATTTAATATGTTCAATCACTTGCTATTTCCTCTTTATTTTCCTTATATCTTTTTGGTCAAGAAGGAAAGGCAATATCGATAGTTATCATTTGAAGAACACATACACTAATACATTATCGATCTTCCATAAGAATTTGTTGAAAAGGGAGGGGACAAAAAATAAAAAAATAAAAAATCAACCACTCAATTTTGCCCGTGGTTGTTTTGCACCATTTCTTGAAGAAATTATAAATGAGGAAAAATAGAGTACCTAAATAATACACATTTATCATAACGAAAAAGAAAAAAAAGTACACTGTCCCCTTTCATTATTAATTTTTTGAATACCTTCCTCCAGTTTTCTCTTTAATGAAATAATAAACAAATATCGAAAAATAAAATTAAAATTATAACAAAACTAATTTTTCTATAAAATACGAAAATAAAACCAAAAATCTCTCTCCCCCCTCCTGCTTTCCCTACCGGCATTCTCGATCTGACCCACATTTACATTTATACCTTCTGCATCGTCTGTTGTACTGTCGGCTCGATATTCCCAATGCCGCCCTCACTCGGCCGTACCAGTGGTGGCGGCGGCGGCGGACCCCGGTGTTGGCAAAACCTCATACCCTCCACCAGCCTCGTCGTTGTCATCGTCACTGTCGTCGTCTTCTTCGTTGTCGTCATTGTGGTCGTTATGGCCCGGCACCGGCGCCGGCGGCCATTGCTGCTCTGGCCGCGCCATGATTGGGCTGTTTTCGGCCTCTAATGGATTCATGGAAGCTTCGGGTTTGGATTTTTCTTTGTACAGAGCTTCAAGCTGGTGGAAATACGGGCATGTTTTTGAATCTTCCGGTCGTTTCTTGTTGCTTTCTTTCACTTTCTTGAAGTATTTGTTTATGTTCTCCCATTTCTCCTTGCACCGCTTTGCATTCCGGCGGTGGCCCAGTTTCTGCATCTCCGCCGCCACCTCCTCCCACAGCGGCCCCTTGGGGCCGTTTTCTTGGTACTTGGTGTCCATGTTCGTACGGATTCTGATCAGCGCTTCGATTTCCGGTTTCGGCCACCGGGAAGCGCTCGCGGAATTTTGGACTGGTGAATTGTTGTTGTTATCGGTGGCTGGTGGCGGCGGCGCTACGGAGGTTTGCGGCGGAGCTACGGAGGTTGGCGGCGGAGGTGGAAATTCGGGGGTTGGGGTGGTGGTGGGGATTTGGATGTTGTGTTGTTCGGCGATGGTTTGTAGGAGCTTAATGACGGCGGCTTCTTTGGCGGCCGCCATTGATCTTTCTTGGATTAGAAGGTCGTGGTCGCGATTTATTCTCGCCGTTTCTTGAGCCCTCCACGCTTCTTCTCTCGCCGTCCGCTCAATCTCCCGCTTCTCGATCGTTTCCAGAAACTTCTTCTGCATCTCCTCCTGTTTCTCGATCACATCTCTCATCACCCGCTCCAAGAAATCCTTCCGCCGCCGCCGCTTCCGCCCGCTCCGCCGCTGGATGTCCTCGTCGGACGACGTAGACGACGACGATGTCGGACACCACACCGAACAATTATTATTATTATTTCGTTTCTCCGCCTGCGGACCCAATAGCGGCTGTGACGGCGGCGGAAACGGCGGAGAATTAATCGGATTCGGAGCTCCAAAAGGCTCCTGAGTTGATGAAACAGTAACTTGAGCTCCCACCGGAACCGGAGACGCCGCCACGAAAGTAGTTAACGGCGGCGGAGGCCGCGGCGTAGAATGGTTCCCGAAAGCCTCGAGCTGGTCGAAAAACCGGTAACTTTTCCCGTCCGATTTGTAAGCCCGGCCGTCTTTCGTCCTCTTATGATACTTGTAAACGTTCTCGAATTTCTCCTTGCATTTCTTGGAACTCCGGCGATACCCAAGCTCCGCCATTTTCCTGATACACACACAACCTTAAAATCAGCCGCGGAAACCGTACAACCTACCCACCATTATCATCTATCATTATATGCTTCTTAAATAATATTAAATATTCTTATTTTGTGACAGTAGTGCAGAAATCTAGGCAAAATCATGCCAAAAGAAGATGATAGTTGAGGAAAACTAGGAAGAATCTAAATCAATCCTATGATGACAATAATCATCCCCATTCTAAGTGTCTTGCTAAATTTAGATAGCAAACTGCCAAAAGAGCGAAACTGAAACATCTCAAAATCCCAGAAAAAACTGCTGAATTATGGTGAGGATTAACAGTCATAATACTACACTCCATTCCTTTCCGAGCTACAATCTGTCACCCAAGAACCAACTAAATTGTTCGTTTGATCTACCCAGATCTCGAAAAGTGAGAGATAGATTGGAATAAAGTATGATTTTTTTAGGAGTAATAAGTCAATAACAATGGAAAGAAGCTAAGGAATTTATTGACCAACCCAGACTTATTACCAGATCGAGTATACTATACAAGCAAGAATATTATATTAAATCTTCTATCAACTACCATCACCATGGAATCAAAGCTTCTTGGATGAAATTTGAAAACCCCCAGAAAAGATCTGATCTTTATCTTTATCTTACCTGGAAACCTCTTCCCAGAGTGGAGCTTTATGGTTGGAGTCTCTGAACCCAGCATCCATTTCCGTCCTAATCTTCAACAGAGCTATAGTTTCCTGCCGCGGCCACCTATTCCCGCCGGAATTCCTCTCTCCGCCGCCGCCGCCGCCACCTTCCTCCGCTCTCGCCGCCCCATCTTCCTCGCCAAAATGAACCCCACCAGCCTCACTGCTGCTCCCGCCGCCGCTCTCCGGAGCTTCCGCCGCCCCATCTCCCGACCTGCTTACAATCCCACCTGAGAAATCCAACATCTCTCAAACAAGAGATGAAGAAGACGATGATATGATGATTATGCTCAGTTGGAAAAAAGAAAAATAATTATTTTTTGGGATTAAAACAGAAAAAAGATGGTGAATTCTATGGGGTATATGAACATGGGGAAGATGTGGTGAATTTTATTAATTTATTTCTGTGGGATCTGCCTGTCTATCTCTAAATAAATAATAAATATAAAATTTCTAAATAAATAAAAACAGTAGACTTTTTAACCGTTATTTTTATTACAGCATTATTTTTTTTTCCCTTTTTTCTATTTAACTTTTAGCTAGCAGTGGAATCTTTTGATATATATGGAGTGTATTTTATTTTATTTTTCTATAGATAATAATAAATAATTAAAATTGGAAAAGGATACAAATGTACATTTCACATTTCTTTATAGGAATTTTTAGTATATGCTATATTTAGAGATACTTCAAAATTAAGTTTGAAAGTTCAAATAAGAAATGATCATGATCACTAAACATAAACCTATAAAGGAGATAATAAAATTAAAGTATCAATTTCTAGAAAGTGACGGAGATCGGATATATTTATAATTTTTCTAAGTCACCAAGTGTCTAACTAGTTTAATGAGTACTTTAGACACCACTTAATTCACTGGTTCAGTAAATAGTATTTGGAAGAAAAAATTAAAATTTAAACTTCAAAAGCTATAGTGTGGGATTATGTCTAAAGTGGACAGATCCTTTATGCGCACTGACATTTGACCTGTCTATTGAGTCATTGAGTCACCGTGTAATTTACATCCTCCAAAATGTTTTATTGGATTGAAGTGTGAGGAACTCTTGGGATCGTAGAGTATATATATATATATATATATATATATATATATATATATATATATATATATATATATGAGTTCTACCACATGTACTTTCTAATTTTATTATCTAAATTTTACTCTCTGTTGTGACAGATTCTGAAAAGTTTTTTTTTTTTTTTTTTTTTTTTTTTTTTTTTTTTCATGTGAATCCCAATACAAGTATCTACATCAAAATTTTGTGTTTGAGAGTAGTACAAGTTAAGAGTACAAAACGGAAGTACACGTAGTATTTTCCTTTATATATTATCGTCCGTCCAGCTGACTATAATTAAAAGCCGTCCCATGTAGGTCAGCTTTGCTTTTTGGATTTCAGTATCAAGTTGCCTGCGTACTATTCTAAAATATTTACCAAATAAAATGTATAATTAATTAAATTGATGCTTGTATTTTCCCCCCTTCATAAAAAAAAAAAAATATTTTGCTTATCATTACGGATATATATATATATATATATATATATATATATATATATATATATATCAAGTTGTATCTAGTTCAATTGTGTAGATGTTTCTAAATATAATTTGATTACGATAGCACTTAATAATCATAAGGTTTCAAGTTCAATCAATGTGGGAGCTTGGCTTTCTTGGTTTGAGCCGGTCAACTATGTATAGCGTAGATTGGTTTATTATCTCCTTATATTCAATTGCCGATTAAGATTATAATGCGAGATTTATTCAAATCATACCTTTAGGTAAGAGTTGTGGATTTTTCTGTAAATTAAAGATATAACATTTAAAAAATAAATAAAAGTGGGAGCCATATATTCAATTAACTTAGTTGTTAGATATAGGTCATATTTTCATGGAAACCCATTTATGGAATGAAGTAAATACTGTCCAATTCTGTTAGGTTAACTGGAACCTACCCTAATAAATGATGATACTTGATAGCATTCTAATCACACTCATCTTTTATTTTTGTTTTTTGATTAATTGCGATCAGTGTTATGTTAATTTCACTCAATTTGTTCAATTATATTATCACTATATCGGCTTATCTCAATTTAAATATACTAAAATATAAACTACACAAATTATCATCCAGAGTAAACTGTCAATGACGACCTTGTGGTCTAGTGGTATAAAGTAACCCTTCTAAATGAGAAGTTATGAATATTAAATAATATATAAATCCTAAAATTTTCTTTAAAAATTTTCAAATTGCACTCAATAATGACGATGATTATTGCCGTATACTGTCAGTATAAGTTTAACTCAATAGTTCAGTAGGTAGTATTTTAAAAAAGATTATTGCCGTATACTATACCATAAATATAAATAGAAGAAATGGATATTTGGGTCCAATTCAATCAATGAGCCAAGTAAATGAATATAATGAACAATAATTACATATACACAATTACCAATCAACTCATATTATTACGTGCATGAATTAAATACCGTGAGAATTAAAGCAACCTATCATAAGATAGCAACTATTTATCATGTATTTGTACGTACAACTGTAAGTATGTATACCGTCGGCACATTTCAATACATTAATTTTAGCATATACTATACAGATAGAGATAGGGTATATATATACATTTATTTCAGAAAATTTTACTGTTGATAATAATGTTAATTATCTTTTAGTACAATTTCATGTATAATTTAGGTGTATAAAAATCCGAGTATGTAAAGTTAAAAGTTGGTATTATCCAAATATAATGGTCTTAGTATACAAGATAATTCTCAATGAGTCGGAAAGTATTGATGAGTATTGATTGAAAAAGTCCCCCACTTTTGATGGGTTCGTCAATTTTTGTTAATACTTAAGTAATCTCAGTTTCGCTAGATTAATCTTAAATTCACAAAACTCCGCCCTAGAGCTATTGCAGAGGTAAAATCACAACCGGTCAGAGTCTTCATATGCGTATAAGGCCGGGATCCAATCCACACATTCTATCATCCTGGATTTTCTTTTTTCAATCATGTTTCCAGTAGGATTAGAACTCGCACAATGCCGCCTTCAGTCGTGACATTAGGTCAGAACTACTACGCTAAATTCCGTGAGTCAATTTGTTAATTTTTATAGAATTAAGTGAGGGAACACATGTCGGTATTCTCGTTGACAAGAGTCGACTCAAGTGAATGAGACACTTGAAAAGACACTTCATAAGTCATTTATCTTTTCAGGTGGACCAGCTTCTCGATCTAAAATTAAAGGTCAAGAAATACACTCCTGAAATCAACACAATCAGGAATCACTGCACATATTATGTATATACCTATCAAAAATATTTCATCATGTATATGCAATTTGTATATATTATTTATTTATTGATATGATTTTTCTCATTTCTAAGCTAGCTTCCTAATATCGAAAAATATAAAAATGTTAATTGGAGGACATACACCAACGTTGCACGCATGATATAAACGTACATCAAGACACGAAACGGGCACCGTTTTTGTTGTCTGCATGTTCACATTCACATGAATGAGTGAGTGGTACGTAATTGTTGGAGATCATGACAAGACAACTCTAATCTCACTACAAAAACCTAGCAAGCTTCTTAGGTAGTTGTACGCAAGTAAGTCACGTCTCACAAATGTTGAGATTATTATTGGCCGATAAAGTAAATTAGACACTTTGTATTCAGATGGCACTTCTGTGATTCCCCTTGAAAAAAGTTACAAGATCGAATTGTGGTGGTGGAATATTGACTCTTTAGGCTACAATAAGTGGAGAGTAGATCTAGGGTTTGATAAATCGAACCCCGGTGGTGGGGTATTGGTAGATCGATCTAGGGTCTAATAATAATAATAATAATGGCGGGCCTGCAGCCCGCGGGGTGGGCCGAAAAAGCTTGCTCCTTGGCGAACCCACCCCTATTGAAGTAGGGGACGGGATGGCCCACCCCTACTGAAGTAGGGGACGGGATGGCCCGGCCCGACGGACAAAGCTAATTTCGACGGCTCTAGTCTAAAGTCACATTATGTTACAAGGTAAGAAATACGAGATAGAAATGTATTGATTAAATGAATTTGAAAAGATTGGGAGCTCGGTCAATAATTTTAGACGGTCAGACATTTTTCATCCTTCTATGTTACAAAAGATAGTTAGTATAAGTATAATATGATCTAAATTATACAAGAGGAGTCTCATTTATATTTGTCAACTACTAGTGTCATGATAACTTGTAACAAGTTACTCTAATATGGTGTGCTTTGATTAGCAAACAACTGTCGTCAATTAGGCAGTAACTCAAATCAATCAAGCGGCATGACAAGCTCTAGAGTAGAGCTGTCAAAATAGGTTAAACTCGTTGGACCAGCATGCACGTCTTGCAATAAAGACCCGCTAAATTGACGAATTTTTATGAGCTCTGCTTTGTCAGTCCGCTTTAATAATACTAGCAAATTTGTTAGGAGGGGCATGGTGAACTAGTTCAAAATCAAGACAGGTGTAGGTCAACCTAGTCTCGATAACCCCGGTGTTATTAGGGTTTATTGAAGACAAATTCAAACTTCCACTTCATTCCTTATTTTTCTCCGTCATTTGCCAGCTTATCTTCTCCTTCTTCATATAAAGTTTACAAATGGTGGAAGATTTGCAATTATGTAAAAGATGACAAAGACTACTTAATTACAGTAATGAAATTCTTTAATCATTAGGTACACGTACTTATCAATATTATAATGTTTTTGATGACTTAGTGAAAATGATTCAACTTATCCATTGTCACATCAAACTTGCCTCCTATATAATACAAAGTGCAATTATTAATTTTAAACCTAAATTGATAGAATATTGTGTATCTGATTAATTCAAACCAAATGAATATTCATAAGTCCAGTGAAGCGGCCTAAATCTGAAAGCACGGACCTGTTAAACATATGTATAACATTTAATGTTCACGCATAAAGCTATCACAGTCACATTATACTGAGCGAGATGTCACATATGCACCTTGAAACCCACATATGGTGATTGTATTTAATGTATGCTTAGTGTTTCCGGATAACTCAAATAAGTGTCTGAAAATTATAAAAAAAAAAAAGATTTAATTTGATAACTTTTACGGTTAACCTATTGCTCTCTCTTAATAGATAATTATACTCAAATTACTCTCACATACTCAAAATTAATAATATTTGCTATTTGATTAATTTAATATTTTACTATAATTACCTAAATTGCTTACAAATTTTTAATATCACGAATTGACTAATTAAACATCAAAAAAGGTGTTTTTGTATAGTGTATGTTAGGGCCATCAAATGTTGGGTGATATGGACAAGAAGTGATGAGGTGTCTGGTTGGTCTATTAAAGCTTAGGTCATGACTCCATATGCATTGAAAAGTTAAATGTACGTAAAGGGTTTATGTGATGAACATGGGAGGCATGGCATGTGAATATAGACATAAACCATGTGGTTACACTAACACTTCCAATTTATCTAGCATTAAATTAGCTCCTATTTGAAGAGGAAAACAAGATATTTAATTTGCATGTTAAAATATATAAATAAAAATAAACAATAAACAATATATATATATATATATATATATATATATATATATATATATACTAATAAATAGAAGAAAATGACACGGATCCCCATCTCAAACATAGAGAAATCGTTTCTTGTCCACAAAAGGTAAAATTCTCCTGTCACAAAGCTCTCACACTTCGACCCGACAGAATAGTGGAAGGGTGAATCACAGTGACTTTACGACTCATTAGGTGGAAAGACCATGTCTGGGGCCCACAAAGAACCTACCATATTAGGTGTAACTCCCATGTTACCACGCTCCCAGTGATCCTTTAAACCTAAATTAACTTGTAATATGAAAATTGGGCCACTATCATGACCCGATTGAAATTTTGGTGGTGGTGAAGTAAAACAAGGCCCATAAGAGTAAGCCCATACAATAATTGGGCCCAAAACATGGGTCCACTTAAAAGCCCACATCTAGAAACAGCCCAAATTGGCTGTTCAAGTGTTCAGACAAATAATGTTGAAAATGTAGTATGAGTCAATGGCATGAATCACATGATTCTAAAAGTCTCATCCCCCTCTCCCACAATTGTTGAAACTTTTGTTTCAAATATGAAGTTTTTTACAACCACCTTTTTGACTTGTCTCGAATCCTAAGAGAAGACCTCACTTGAAATACCTAGGACAAGAACATTGCTGGTTTGCCCCGAAAGTGATGGCTGTCGTACTAGAATGTCCAAAGTTCGATTTTTGCCAACACTTTCTTGGTTGAATTCGTCGCACAAGGTCTTTCTAGTGCAATTTACCTCTCATGTGTAATTTGTAAGTTACTGTACAGAAGCGGGACTTAGGACAAGTGGTGGGTGTCGTACTAGAATGTCAAAAGTTCGATTTTTGTCAACACTCTCTTGGTTAAGTCCATCGCACAAGGTCTTTCTAGTACAATTTACCTCCCACGTGTAATTTGTAAGTTACTGTACAGAAGCGGGATTTACCCAGTGCACACCTTCGGGTACAGAATAAATTGGGACTAGAACCTGGTTTGCTTCTGCAGCAGGAATCTTGCCAAAATATACATTAACCAGCCAAATATCATCTGGGAATCAGACATCACACAACATAGGATTATTCTGAGAATCTGAGTCTTGTTTATCACCCTGTCAGTCTGTATGAAATGGAAGAAGAAACTGAAATTCTGTGTTCATTTTCTTGAATAATTCCTTAATGAAAGCAATCAACAAAGAAGTAAGAGGTTATGAAACAACAGTATGAGAACTGTGTTAGCAGCAAAATATGATTCTATCATGAAAATATAAGACAACTCTTCACCATACAAAAGCTCTAGTCATTAATATTACAAGCAAAGCAGCTAAAACGACAGTTTTTGCGGCTACTACAGTCCTAAAAAGCATACGATCCTAAATATTTTTCCCGTCCAGAAAATCAAAGGAAATTGGGCGGATAAAGAAGACAAGAAGTTCTTGCAGTTTAAAGTAAACCTTAACTATTATTGTCTGCAAGCATTTCCTTCTGCTTCAACTCTAACGCCATTCGTTCATTCTCGAGTTTCATCCTCTCGTTCTCCATCCTCATCATTTCCAACTCGAAGTTCTTCTTCTGGCTAAACCTTTGCCACTTAAACCGCTCTTTCTCCAATTCCAACATCTGTGCTTGGATATGCAGCTTCTGCTCTTCGAGCTGAAGAGACCGTTGATCCATCCAACGCTTCTGCAAATTGCTGTCTTTCAACTCATCGGGTGACATTAGGTTCGCTTCTGCATTTGCATTTTGTGGCCGAAAACTCAAAGATTTGTTACAGTCTAGACTTCCAAAGCAAGCGTTTGGTTTCGGTTTCTTTGCAGGGCCGGTTTGAATCCCATAGGGAAAATTATGATTCTCCTCGTACTCATCGTGCTCGTCTAACTCAGCATCTAGATCATCGTCGTCATTGTCATCGTGGGGAGGCCTTCTCACGGTGTCGTTGTCATCGGTGTCATCTCGGGTTCGAAGAGCCAAGCGCAATGAACGTTGCAAGTCGGGGTCGGGAGGGAGGTGTAAACGGTTACCATTGTGGTAAGAACACATCTCTTCGTAGTGAAGGTGCTTAGAGCTTAGAATCTTTTTGACTTCCTCCTTTGCTTTCTCGGGTATGTGTTCCATCATATCTAGAAGAGACGGGTTCTCAACGACTTCGCAAGAGGTGCCTCTCCCGAGGATCTCGTTTAGTCTCTTGTACCTCTTGTTGAGATCGTTGAATTTATCCTCACATTGTTGAGGGGAAACGAAATGGCCCCTTTCGGCCATGACCTTTGACACCGATTTCCATTTCCCCTTTTTGTGTATATTCGCGCATTTCCTCCTCCCACCGTGCTCTGCAGAGGCCTCCTCGCCAATGTAGGAAACGGCGGTGATAAGTAACCTCACCATTTGATCGGTCCACTTCACACGGTGCCACATGGGCGTCTTCTTCCCCCTATTCGGATCATTGTCCTCGGTAAAGCTAGGCTCCTCGTCATCACTCACAGATTTGCCTCCCTCGCCTTTGCCATAATCACTCAAAGAGATATTCTGGCTACCAATTGAGAGGGGGAAGCCCTCGGGAATCTGCGAGTGAACCATTGATCCCTGTCTGGGATGAGGGTGAAGCCCAACAGGATGCTGTTGATGATGATGAACCCTCATTGAACCTTGTAAATCAAGACCCCCATAAGAACTACCAGGAATCATGTTCCCTGATGATATATTTCCTTCCATTTCTTGCTAACAAACCACCATCCAAATCAACCCTAAAAGGCTAAAACAAGTAAACAACCACTCCTTTCCCTAATCCCTACTACAATGGTTCAAAATTAAAGCAACTCCCTTTTTTCTCACAAAAAGTGAAATCTTTCTACCTCAGAACCAGAAAGCCAGAAAGGTATTCACTTCAAAAAGCCCATTTTTGACAAAACAGCTCAGAATACAGAAACACCCAAAAAATCATTTCATTTTACTCATCAACAGAAAGGCAAATCCATAGTCTATACCAATCATCAACTTAGATACAAATCACTAGTGAAAGAAAATCCAAACACAAACATTTCCTGACACCATACAAAGAAACCCATTAACACCAACCTGTAAAGCAAAAAATCTAACATCAAAGATACAAACTTTTCCAGAAATCAAGAAAAATCCTGCTCAGAAACACATGGGCAAGAGCAAAAAATGGTCAGGTAAGGAACTTACACATGATTTAAGAGGCGTCCTAATTATCTGCCGAGATTCCGGGGTTGAAGAAGGAAGAATACAAGAGGCAATCTGGAGTTTATACCCGTAAAAAGACAAATTTTCAGGCTGTATACTGTTAACCGTAGAGGGTAAAAGGGCTTAGGTGGTTGCAGTTTCAATGTGTGGGGCCGGGCCGGGAGGTATTCAGAATTTTTTCGTGTTCTCAAATCTCAACAAAGCATATATCCCCCAGAAAGGCTAAAAGACGCTTACGTCAAGTCTGCAACAAAACACCACTCTCACAGTCTTCTTCTTACGTTGCGTTTGCCGTTTGGTGTTCTTTGAACTTCACAACTGGAAATCCGATTATGAGTATTCCGTAGTTTGAACTTTGAAGCGAAAGGAATTTTATTTTATGTAAAATTTTTGGATCTATTCTCTCTTTTTTTTTTTTTTTTTTTTTCTTTTCAAAATAATGAAGAGGTAATCCAGTAATAATTCTTCCAAAAGGCTGAACCCTCTCACTTTGAGAGGTTGCTCTCACACTGCCACTGCTGAGACTCGATCCCTGATAATAATTAGTAAGTGAATTATAGGTTCAACTAAGACTTGAATGATTAAATCTTGCATATATGTGTGTACGCATTATATTATCCAATTCGGATTGGGGATATCAAATGTTGAATGCCAACAATAATTAAGAATATGTACCGGATAAATTTTGTTTCTATAATAAACCACAAAAAATTTTTATTACCTTATTTGACGATTCAATCAGTACGAAACATTATTATTGCCTTATTTGACGATTCAATCAGTACGAAACTTATGTTTCATCTTGCCGCCGCCTGTTTTTATTATTAAATGAAACATTTTTGATACACCTAATTCATTATCTTAATTTTTTTAAACCACCGTTATGTTGACTTCCATCAAAATTGTGATTCATTGAATACATTCTCATACCTTTCCATAATTTTAATATACAAAATGACTCTTTATGCATGTTAAGAATAAATTTATTTGTTGACAAGACAACACCACGTTATCAAATTGCACTCAATATGCTCCATAATTTTGGTCCCAAATGCAGCCAAACGCCGGTACGATGAAACATTAAATTAAATTGGAAGGGAGAGAAGAAATTTTAAAAAATGAGTACTGCCTGCTTGTAGTGCAAATCACGAGAGACACTCTCCTCTCCTACCTGGGTCAGAACTCAGCAGCAATTTATTTGATTTGATTTGATTTGTTAATTGGAGGGATAATGACCCTTTTGAATTTTGATACTGACATGGCCATTAGTTTAAATAATGTGACATTAAATAGATATATTTTATATGCAATAGGACAAGTTGCGATTAAAAGAAAAGAAGAAAGAGAATATACATTGTACATGTGCAATAAGGCGATGCAATTAGAGTAAGTCGACCAATAACATTGATTTCGTTTGTCCAAAACTATAGCTATGATGGTGATTGGTGAGTGAGAATCACCGGTATGCTAAAAAAGATAATAATATTTGGATATGATAATGTCGAGAAAAAACTGTTTAGAGAAAGCATAAATTACAAAGCCCCTATTTATTTTTCTTCTCTCAAATACTGTCTACTGAACTCGTGAACAATTAATTTCAAAATATGAAGCTTGCGAATATGCTTCCATTATGGACAAAATGTGTATTTATGAACAGCAAGCTAATAAGGAGGAGGCCATGATTACATGAAGGAATTTCAAAATATGAAGCTTGTGAATATGCTTCCATTATGGACAAAATGTGTATCACTTGGCACAAAAGAATGTAATGTAATATACTAACAAGCTACAACACAACAACGGCACATACATATGGAGAAACAAACAAACAAACAAACCAACCCGAAAAAAAAAGAAGAGGAAAACCTGAATGACGTACCAAGTAAGTGATTAATATCTATCTATCTACGTCTTTGCCGGGAGACGTTTGGGGATCCACTGCGTTGTGCTCCTTTAAAACTCCTACTTGTTGAATCTCTAAAAGAAGCATAAGCTGCTTTTGCGGATTCTGGAACGGAGTCCAAGGGAATTGACTCCACAAAGCATGCGGTATTTATTCGGGTCCTCTCCAGCTCAGCTTGAAGCAGCTCTGAACTATACTGCTGGGCGAGAGCAATGAGGTCATCAGGTGACACGCTCATCCCTTGATGCCTCTCATCCACATCATCACTTCCACGTGTTGGTCGCCGGCTGTGACTTGGACTCTCAGCATTTTCCATTACATTCTCAGCTGCTTTCTCCAATAGAAGGCCTTGCAATGACTTGAGGGATTCCCTTGCCTCGGGTGTAAAATAAGGATTCAATATGGTCTCGAAATATTCAAGCTGCAGGATTCAGTCACACAACAACTATTAGAATCTCATCTCAGGCATTAAGTGACAGGTGACACATGGACTATCCAAATCAAACTAAACCTTCCATTTCAGTTTCTTCCTTCTAAACCTCTCAATTTGCTTACAACACTGGAAATTATTAAGTCTTAGTAGTTTTGTTAACAAACAACCTCACATCTGATTAATAATTTCAGCAGAGCATATGAAACTCTAAGCACAATGCAAATATCAACTAGAATTATAGAGTTTCACACAAAATCACCTCAAGCATAATCTGACAAAAACCATTAGCATCCAATGCGATCGTTTGGTTTTCACGGAAAAGGCTGATGAAAGTATCTATTAGACCTTCAACAAGGATGCCAAGTGTCTTATCTAGTAGTGGCTTACAACCAGCGAAAACCTGCAGGGAAGAACACATTAGTTTACCCATAGATATAGACCAAAATTAACCAGGTCTACAATAAATCTCAAGCATAAAAAACATTTAGACAATAAGTCATTAAATATTCAAATGTTACACTTAGACCACTCAATTAACATATTAATTTTGCAAAACCTCCACAACAGAACATGTGATGCACTGATGCTATTTTCAAAAATTAAAATCGTAAGATCAGTTTTCCATCTTGCAATGAACTGTATGAAATTTATTTATCCCAATTCCCAAACAATAGTGTGATGATATGCCTACAGATTGTGATTGTTGATTAGCTATCTCCAACACCAGGATTTGAGAAGCATAACACAGCTGAAAGCTTATGTGAAAACCCAGGTAAAAGTGAAAAGAGGAATCATGTCTCATTCACCAGGGCATTTCTTTTCTTTTCTTTTTTCTTTTTTAATTTTAAAATATCATTTCAGTTTGGAACTGTATACCCAAAAACCAAAAAAAAAAAAAAAAAAACAACAACAAAACAAAAAGCTATTCCAGTACTTTATTGGAAGTGGCCTCCCTACTCCCAAAGAAAGCAACTTTGGGCATTCATCCCATACTGAATAATCATGCCTTTAATGCAGTATCTTCAAAGAAGTGTGGAAATATTAAAAGAGAAGGTTTCCAAGTAGCAGATGCACTAGCTAAGTTGAGCATGATATATGAGAGCATCACTGCTTTCAACCTCAAATGGACCTAACTCTTTCAGATGAAAGGGGTGTGTGTGTAGGCTTGGTTTAAATCTTCTTCTGTTTCTAAATTCTGGAGTATTGAAGATCTCCAATTTTAACCCTAGCTATTTATTTTCCTACATAACTTCATTTTGGTATTCTTGCACTCCTTGAGGAAATGCCCTGGGGGGGGGGGGGGGGGGTGGGATGTTTTAACTAATACAGTAGTATGTTTGACCAAACCATGACCTGCACCATTACATGGAGGTCTGCCAGAACAACAAGTGAGGAAAGCCACTTGGCGTGAGGGGCATGAAGAATATACCTCTGCATGTACTGCTACTAGAGTGTGGAGCAGCTCCACAGCAGCATCTCGAACACCCTGTAATAATACATTTGGAGTTCATATCAAAATTCAAACTATAAAATTCTTGGCACTTGGAGAACCCAAGATCACAAGAAACAAATAAGTACTCACTTTAACAGCAGGTGCTGCACCCCACTGAATTCCAGCATCTAACAAATAGTTCACTCCCACTGCTCTAATCAAATTCGTCTGAAGATAATGCCAAAAAAACAAAGGATGGCTGAGGAAAATAATGTAAAACTTTTCCAATAAAAGTTTTGGAAACAGCACAAATATGTGAAAACATAAAGATTCAACGTGGGTGTGAATGCTGGAAGAAGTGGCCACTTGGAAAGATTAAGATAACCTTTATCAACAACTTACTGAGTCTGAACCTTAAGGCAAGGTTAAACTTAAGGGCGGTCCAATGTCTCTGTAAAATGAAGTGGTAGAAGAGATAGTGTAGATTATATTAAGATCCAGTAATCCAATGTAGTTGGAAGTATGGCAGATCATTCGTATAATTTTTTTTGGTAATGACCTACTTGTGATGTTGACAAGTTAATTTAAGGGGAAAAAGTAAGTAAACTGATCTTATCTGGTTCACTCCCTAAAGACTGTCTATACCCTCCATTCTGGAGATCCCCAATTTCTGGTATCCCTATCCATATTCAACCCTCATTTCATCTGGTTCCTCATCAACGGACCAAATTCTGCCAATAACACTATGTTTTCCACGTAACTTTGTAAAGAACTCTCTAGTTTTACTTTCACCATGCAGGGTGACTGTATTTAGGATGATATCTTGAAGCTATTTCTTTTTTCTATCAACAAAATCAGTCAAATACATGGATGGGTATCTTGCCAAGTAACAGTTTCTAACTGAACCAAAGATTAGTCATACCTTGGCACAAGTGTATTGCTCAAGAACCTTTTCTTCAAGGCTAGAGAAAGATGCAATCATATCTTGCACATCAGCGTCCCCGTCATCTTTGCCACCCCTAGGGTTCCATAATCAAGAAGATAACATGGTGTTAAATTAACATCAGAAAGGTAATCAAGAAGCTTTTCCAGCATGGCATCTAGAATAATTCCTGGGACAAAATAATGGGAAAGGTTATGCAAGTGAACTACTTGCTTGCTCAAGACAGGAGGTTGGAGTTCAGACAATAGGATCTCTATTCTATTTGGTTGTGACTTGTAACATGAGATATTATTTTTACTTGTAAAACTGATTCAGTCAGGCTGCACCCATTGCCCTTTCAGGTTAGACAAGTGCAATAGTCACTTGTGTTAATGAATGATAATGAATTGCATCGTGCATAAGATGAGACTCAAAAATTCACAATTCACGGAACTATATATTTACAATAAGGGTGGAATTGGATCAACACGATGCTGATAGGACAAAGACAAATGATAAGCCAGCCTGCTTACTTGAAGCAGGTTTTCTCCAATGGTTCAAATGCTTGATGTGTCAAATGTAGCTAGCTAGCATGATTTTAACATAGTTAAGTACAATGAAGAACAATATACCTAGTTTGCAGCCACAAGTGTTTGTACATGTTGTACATTTCACGAGCAAGTTCATCTTTGCAATATCCTATATTGCTCAAGACCATTAACAGCTGCCGATGAGGATCACTAACACTTCCAGGAAGAGGATCAGATGATTTTTCTTGTGGTTCATAATAGCCATTTTCAAAATGTGGGCCGTCTCTGCTACTCTTGGTAAGCTCACTACCAATGTTTTCCAGATGAACTGATCAACATTGGCAAAATTTTTGTTAAAATTGGAGATGCATTTTTTATGATATGTTCATCCAAATTGAGCACAAATCTTATTTGATCATACCAGTAAAACCTATCAAACAATTCAAAAAGGCAAGTCTAACAGATTCCTGGATTTCTTGAAGCTTCAGAAAGATATCTTCTGATCTTTTGGCCTCATTCTTCAAAGACTGGATCAATCTGGAAACAATAAAACAAAGCAAACAAAGAAAAGCATATGACTCAAAAGGAAAATTACATACTAATATGACCTTTTTCATTTTTCTTATAGATCAACAATAGTTAGTAAATGGATGCACATACTATGAATACAGCTTAAAAAGTCAAGAAAGACATCCCTGCTCTCAAATACATCATTACCAAAGCTAGTAAACGACCTCAAATAGAAGGGAGCTTCAGCCAGAGTTTAGTTCTATTTTTCTTCTTAGATAGGGTAGTATGGTGAGGGTGGGAAGAGAAGGTGGAACCTTTTTCCCATTAAGTAGACTTTATCATTTCCCTGGGTATAATTTAATTTTTTTTTCCAAAGCAGAGTAGGCATTGAAATCAATTAGAATATGATCACTTGCAGACAGGAGATAAACTTTTATGGCTCTACTTTGATGTGATCCGAGTAGATTTTTTAAAGATTTCGTATTCCAATCTTCTGTAGGTTAGTGGCCATCTAGGATCATTTCAATTAGTAATTCTCAAAAATAAATTCAGAAAGCTAAGAATCAGTTTGAAAGAAGTTTCTCCAGGTTTGGAGAGTGACATGCAAATAACTCATTAACTCATTTTTTAGTACAAGTTTAAGGGGTTAGGATCCTATCCAATTTTCACATTACAGTAACTCTGCCAACTGGTGATAACCCCTTTTTCAGTTTATCTTTTCATTCATGCTCAATTTCAAGCAATTCCAATTGCCATCTTGCTAGACTCCAGCCCCACCACAGTACCACCATCACCAACATCAAACAGCTATCAAGAACACACTATTTTCCCCTGTAGACACCACTTATCCATCATGCTAAAGGAACCAAAGATCTGGGATTTGGCATCATCATCTCCCAAGTCCACAGAAAATGTACCAATATGATCAATTGATTATTAATACTCATGTATCCCAATAATACAAGCTCGTCAATTTTTACTGTAAATTGAATGTTGGTTTGAATGTATAAAGATGTCTCTTGATTCTTCATCCTTATTTGCCCTTTGTGGTGGTGAGAACGGTGGTGTGCAACCTAGAAACAAGGAGCACAGTGAGTTCCAGTTTTGATTGGTGGCAGTGGTTATAGGCAGTAGGCTTGAAGTTCCACCTCCTTCATGCTTTTGATAGACTCTTTACCTATCAAAATATAGTGTTTTGAGCCTGCCAATTTCATTGCCAGTGGGGTTTAATTTCTGGCCTTCTGATTTCTTTTGATAGATGTGGCAAAATCTCATCCACATTCTGAAGAAGTTAGGAACAATAGTGTCTGAAGAGGGACTCAAAACCCAGTTTAAGGACATACCAATAAGGTGAGGCTTAGCAACCCCAACTAAACAGAAGTTCAATTGCATTTGCTTTCTTAAGGAGAATGATAATAACCAGAGTTGCCAGACCTGACTTTAATCTAATCATAGAACATATATACACACAGACATTTATAGAATACAAACTGAAAATATTAATCATAAGTTAGTACTAAAAAACTGACAAATAATGAAATGAATTATTTTGGTTCAGTAGAGAAACTTACAAATTTATCTGATCCATCACAGTAGCCATCACTGCCCGGAATGCCAGAGGTAATGAAGAAATTGTATAAGGGGATTTATTCCTTTCTAAAAGAGATACTGGAACCCAAGATTCATCTTTCGATATCTCTTCTGTAGTAGCTCGCATCCATGAACAAAGCCTCAGTATGTAAACTTTTGTAATCTCACTGTGTAGATGCCGCAATGCTGAAACTGTTAAATAAGACAAGACATTATTCATGAAATTTCAGTTTTCGAAGACTAAGAACATGTAACCTAAGCAACTGAAAACTTTATACCAGCACTTGGAGGTGCGCACTCTTTCGCTTCAAAAGCCTGGCATGCTTTAGATACCTCCTTTATGGCATCACTCATGTATGGTCGAAGAACATTAGATTCTTCAAGATCACGAAATGTGCTATGGACCTGTACAGTAATCAAGGGATATTCTATTTGTAAAGCAGAAAACCTCAATTCACAAGTCAGAATAAAAACATCAAGGAAAAAGGGAGTGTATGCATAAAAGATCTCTGAAATATGCAACATAGTATTTACCTTAGATTCATAGAGCAATAAAGTCTTCCGTAACATCCCAGCAACTTCGTCGAGAGAATGACTTGAGTATTTTGCCTCTCCTACCTTCTCTTCAGTTTTGTGTGCATTGGTACTTACATTTGAGTCAGAAGCTACCTGGGAAGACTGCAAACACAAACTATTTCAAGAAAGTGCCATAACAACAACAATATAATAATAATAACATATTAATAATAAAGGAGCTCATTTCAAAGAAAAAGAGGCCGCAAATATTAAAACAGATATTCAGCAAGATTGGTCATAACTGATATTTGCTTGCTTACAACCAAAGTACACTTCAATCAAAAGTCTACAGTGCTTTATTTATAATAAGGATGGAAAGAAATAAAACAATTGGAATTTTTTGGTTTTGATACCCTGACAAGAATGACTAGCTACATCATTTTTCAATAGATATAGACTGTCAAACATAAACCACCTATGGTCAACCAGAAGTACTTAAATAATCATTGTAGGGTTTATAACCACATTTGATTAAGATTTGATACCGTACACCATCCAAATAATAAAAAGAAATTAATTAAGCAAAACCTATATCCAAAGTGCATGCCTAGGGATTAACAGAAGCATTATTACTATAAGCAATTATTCCATACATGGAAGGTCACTGACAGTCTGACCTCTAGCTTCCATCAACTTGATAAGATACATCAAGTGCATTCCAGCTTATTGAGAAAATATCTTATCAAATTATACAAATAATAATAACAACAATAAATAGAGCAGTCTGATACCTTAGCAAATTTTCCACTGAAAACTGAAACAGTAACTTTCCAGAAGACTGGGACGTGATGGATGATTACAGCAGTCATCCTGTATATATAATTCCCTCTAAGAGCATCAACATCTTCAGCTTTCAAACCATACATTTGCATCTCTCCCAGCAGATGTGTATTCCCAATAGAAACAGAGTAATCAACATCCCCCTGTTGATTATATTAAATGAATTTATTAATATATATATATGTGTGTGTGTGTGTGTAAGGAGAATGACTGAAAATTGAATTCCACTTGAGTACTTGACTAATGGTTAGCTGAGCAGTAATGCTTACAGATTGATTTAAATCCTGCTGAATTTGCCTCCATTTTGCATCAGATAAAGCTTTCTCACGCATTTGATTTAGCAAATTTTCCATCCTTGCTTGATGATCCAAAGTGCATTTTTCAAGCAAGCCTCGAATTCGGAGGTTCTGTCAAAAATAATATATAATAAATGAACTGTTCCATATGTAAAACTTGAATGAGAAACATAGGGGAAAAAGTATTTTATATGTCTTATAGTAAGCAAAAAACTGCTACAATATGAGAAAAAGATATGTCAAAACTAGTGACTTCTTAAATATTAAAAAATGCTTCTGTTCCTGAGCTTGAAGGAGTCATATAAGCAGTGTGCAGCAATTTCACATATACAAATGTAAAAACAGTTCTTTTTTTCCAGTTAAACATGTATAGCTCCTCCAAACATAACCCAATATTGTAGAAATCACTTCATACAGGATTGGATCACAAGTTCCTCACCTGTATATTCAGATAACGCCATACAGGATCTGTCTCAGGTTCCAACTCCAATAAAAGCCTCACGATATTTTCAAGCTACATGAAACATTAAAATTTCAACATGGAAATAAAGTTATTACATACTTCACTAACTTCTTTAAACTTCCCAATTGTAAAAAAACCAGAGTGAACTGGACCATTTAAAAAGATTGGTTAATGATAGCATTAAAAGCCATAAGGATGGAAATGGGTAGGGAGGAAGTCAATATATCTTATTATAGAACAGTTCAATAAACAACAGCACAGAAACAAAGAATTACTCCTGTCAGGATATAAACCAGAAGAGGTACTCAGGTAAATAACGTGAGCCTTAGCTCTCCAATAGAGGCAATCAATATTATGTTTCTAATTTTAGGCATATCTTTTTTAACATGTTTATATTTTGTAAAGGAAATTTGGTGTCCTGCATTAAATGACTGAAAAGAGATGCCCAAATAAGCGAGAAAGAAGGAGGGAGTGATGGCAAGGAGGCCAAACCATAAGAAAATTGGAACCTAAGTTTTATGTTAATTCCAATTTGTCCTGATTTTACCATTTCAGGTTACCAACATAGTTTATGATCTAATTGACATCCTTTAATTGTGATGGTAGATATTACTATAACAAATTGTAGAAGCAGTTTACATTTGTTAGGTCAATGTTTGGATCTTGCATGGACTTGTAGAGCATTCCTTTGAATTCCAGCATTACTTTTTCAACTTCCTCAAGTACACGCTTTAGGATGCCAACCTGAGAATGAAACACACACCAAATAATTAAAGGAGAAGACAGAAGAATGTACGAGTAAAGGTTAATGCGCATAGATGAATTTACAATTAAGTCATTTAAAATAATGAAGAAAGTATGTTATGTAATATTCAAGAAACCGAGAACTGATGAACAGTATATAGACACGTAAAATAAAATTCACAATAGGCAAAAGCATTTAAAAATTAATAAATACTGTATCTCACATTGTTTACTAATGAATAGTGGTATTCTTAGAGCATTTAATACAAAAAGGCTTAACATTTACTCCACAAAAGTTACAATTTAGCATGTATCCTGGTGCTAATCCCAAACCATTATGGGAGATCTTACACAAATCAACTACTTGATTGAGGGTTTATCATTTAAAAAGAGATGTTTATAATAAAAATTTATCACAATTTGTAATGATGTAGCAGCAATATTTACAAAAAGGCTTCTCAACAAATAAAAATCTATTTTCACCTCGATATGTTGGCAGGTTAGAATTTTCATCTCTACTTCCTCCATTCTCTTTCACTTAAGGAATATAATACGAAAGGACAAAAGGGAGTAGGGACTATACTCAATAAGAAAACCACCTCTGAACAACTGAGAAAGTCTACTCAACTTTGTCTCCAAACATAAGAATTAGGGGTTCACAAAGTATGTAGAAATGGGGCTTCAGATTAGCAAGGTTAGCCAGAATAAGACCATCTTGTGTTGAAATTTTATGATATATTAATACTCTCAAGCATTATTTACAGAAAGGATTAAAGGAAGATGACAATACATCAGCAAAAAATATATTGACAGAAACAAGACCCAGGATGGTTTCTTAGAACAAGTAATGCCCAAAATCTCAAATCATGTATAAAAACATCATAGATACATCATTCCATTCTCTCTTTATTTGAACTAGAAACCTAACAGCAAAGGAAGTCTTAAGCTTTATACATTATGTGGTAGAGAGGAAATTAGGGTGGAGGAAAGAGAAAATCTTTGATAGTGGGAACTATTTCCCCATGTCCTGTCAATTCTGTCAGCACCATGGCTGGCCTGGGTTCTTCATTTGCACTAATGAAGAAACAATGATGAAACAAGAACAAGAGAAATGTATGCATTAGTGAGAGAGAATTGGTAGAAGATAGCTCCTGTATAAGCACAGATGTTCCAACAACATAACAGAGATAACTTAGACAGAATGTTAACAGTATTGTCGAAGACTGGGAGTGGAAAATGCATTTTTGAAATTAAAAAAGTAACCACACATTTCTCCATACATGAGAAGGCAGAACAATTGACTTGGCTTTCCGGTACTCCCTTACTGCCAGGTCATATTCACCAGTGCTAATGCTCTCACGGATCGTACTGGGTAAATTAAATAATGTTCGAAACCTTTGAAGCATTCCTTGAACAGACCTTATCTTCTCAGCTTGAGCCTACAAAAAGAGTAATTTCTCTATGATTTGCATGAGGCAAGAGAGAGTTACTTTAGAGCCTCCATCTTATTAGACAGATTGACCTTGACAAAGTATACAGAATTCCAATCTGACCTACCTGTCTTTCAAATAGAGATTCAAAAGCACGATTAGCGATTGAACTAACTCCCTGGATACAGTTAAATAAGTGAGATGTTCCAGACCCTTCAGGATCTTCCTCAATCCGCCTCAATTTTGATTCAATATCTGCAACCAACAAAAATGTTTAGTCGCTACCATCAAAATCTTTCTTTAAATTGTGAAAGTAATCCATAACTGCATTAGCTCTAGAAGTGAACTCACCATCAATTGTAGTTTTGCAAGAAATAAAGCAATCAAAGTTTTCTTTGACCAATTGTTTTTTCTGTTGAGTACGGCCTTTAAGGTCGGATTTCAAAGAAAGAGCACCAGATTCCAGGTCTGCTGCACTAGTATTTTGGTGTATTCGGGATAAAAACAACTTCGAATCAAACGTCTCGGAGAAAAAATTCAACCGCTCTGCCAGGTTCATGTAGTTACTTGTCAAACATAATGATTATCAAAACCTATCAAAAAGATATAATTATGCAAAGTCTGCTCCCAAAATAGTCACTTGGTTGTGGTCATGTCAGTCTATACCTGAAAGCACTCAATGCAAACTATTAAAGAAATAATGAGTATACCAGCTTTTATACAAAGATTCTTGGTGCTACTTTCCTAAATCAATTGTGCCTTAGACACAAACCACAGGTGTGGTGTATTATTATTCAACTTAAGCAAATTATGATGGCATGTGCATCTCATTGGTGATACCTGGTTACTAAAAGAATTTCCTATCAACTATGGAAGTTTTTATGTATCCACCACAAAGGATCTATTCTTTGAGATACAACCCATAGAATCAGCAAGCCCTACAATTTGCTCAGTCAGTATCTAGTGTCCAAAAATCAGGTTTGCTATGTGGTAGAAGTAGGAACTCTACAATCCATAAACCAACAAACACTAGGAGCAAACAGGTGCACCATCAGAGCATAAATAGAAGCAAGCATAAACAAATTTTCTTCATGGAGATTCATAGTTCATACCAGATAGGGACAATAAAAATAAGCAAGTTAATTGCATATAAGTACAACAGCACTAGTAAATTTAGTATCTGTGAATAAACTTCATGGTATCCACCATACTATTTGGGTTTCACAAATTTGGATCATAAATCTGTACCGTGTCATTCAAGGAAAGCTCAAATATATGAAGAGGCACAATGCACAAACAGTCCAACAGAATTAAAGTAATCTTGTGGTAAAATAAATACCGCGAAATTCAGGATTTAAATGCTCTCTATCAGCAGCAGTTGGAGAGCTTGATGAACGCTCGGTGATCAACTTCAAAGTTTTGTTGTCAATTATCCTGTAAGTATGTATAATTTTAAAATATCCATTTAGCATGACATGTCCACATAAAACAATATTCAGAGCCATATATAACAATAATGGGTATAAAGAGAACTTATCAATACCCTAATCCAAGAGGATCTATACATTCCATGCCACGGGGAAATGACTGTGTGGTATTAAGTCCCTTTTTTGTTGGATCATGCTTAATAACCTTAGGTTGTGCAACGGGAACTGCTTTCGACTCCCTCATATCACGAACCCTACGCCTTAGCTGCCAAAAGTTCAAATTTCATAAGTTGGACAACCCCAAAATCCACATAGTGCTCAATTTGACATTAGAATTAGAAGTTTAATTACTGTAGTATCAAATTCATATGTATAAAGGAGTAGGCAGTCAATCGCCCTATTAACTTGCATAAGCACCACCTCAATTGTAAATCACATCAAGAGTTTCAGCTTAGAGAAAACATGCATGTCTACACGAGCAGAGGCATCCGCAGGAATTCACTAACTATAGTGTAATGAAAGGCGATAATATGTAGCTCAAATTCTCCGTGCCGACAATCAATACAATTTACTTCCGGCAAAAAAAAAAAAAAAAAAAAAAAAAAAACTAAAAACTCATATAACGCTACGGCTGAAGATTGAAGATAAATAAAATGTAAAGAGAGAGAAGAATGTTACAGTCGTAATTGGATACCTCTGTTTCGTCAACATGTTTCCAGCAGCCAGGCTCGCCACCATCCCACGCCTTCTCATCATTCTTCCCACCTCTCCCTCCGCTCGCGGCACGGTTCTTTTCCCCGCCGAAACCGCGGTCCTTGGAGGAGTCCTCATCTCCGGAGGAAATGCTGAGCATCTCGACCTCCGAATCATCGTCTTCCTCCACCTGCTTCCTCTGCTTGCGCTGCATCGTCGCGTTGGGAGCTCTTCCCCCCGCCGCCGCTCGCTGATTGGCCGCCGCTGCCGCTGCCGCCGCCGCCGGCTGTGGAGGTGGCTGGACGTAGTTGCGGACCGGCTTAGACGGCTGCTTATCACCGGGCCTCCGGTAGTTGAGATCGCGCTGGGCTTGCTCTCTCAATGCGATCTGCAAGAGCTCGTCCTCGTCTATATCATTACTGTCGCTCGACATTTCTCTTTATATATAATTTTTATTTTTAATTATTCCGTGAATTTAGATACACAATATTGTACGTATAATTACCCAAATAAAATCAACAAAATTGAGAAATTAATAATAAATATAAATAAAATAGTAAAGATTTTCTGAATTTTGGATCTGTGAGTCTGTGAGCTGCCCTCCGATGACTATTTGCTGTTTTGGGGGAATCATACAGGAACGTAGATGATGGAAGAGGAGCGATACTGTGGAGCCGAGTACATGCTTGCAATGCTGCACCTGGGTCAACAACTGCCGCGTGGAATCTTCAAATCCCAATTAAAAATTTTGATTAATGTTTAACCCAATAAATTTTATCAAATATTCACGAGAAAATGATCAAATAGGCCCATAAACTTTACTCTAAAGGTCAATTAAGCCCCTAAATTTTAAAAAAATGTAATTAAACCTTCAAACATGTTAAATTCAGTCAATGAAGCCCAAAACTCGGTAACTGATTTGTTATTACATGTCATTTCAATTTCGACGACCAGTGACAAATTTCTGTCACCGACGACAAAGTCCCGCACTGGCCGTCCAGTCGTCTTCCGCTTGAAAAGACGACTGGACAGCTGTCTTCTCCATTGGAGAAGACGACCAAACGGCTGCCTTCTCCAGTGGAGAAGACGGCCAGATCCGATCGTCTTCTCCAATGGAGAAGGCGGTCGTCCAATTGTCTTCTTCAGTGGAAGACGACCGGACCGGACGGCCGGAATTTGACAACCGCCGCCGGAATTCGTCGCTGAAATTGAAATAACATGTAATAACAGGTCATTTATCCCTTTTTTGGCTTCATTGGTCTAATTTGACATGTTTGAAGGTTTTAATTGTACTTTTTAAAAAGTTTATGGGCCTAATTTACATTTGGGATAAATTTTAGGGGCCTATTTGACCCTTTTTTCAATATTCATCCAACTACTTGAAAAAAAAAAAAAAAAAAAAAAAAAAAAAAAAAAAAAAAAAAAAAACTAATCTAACCCTCATGCCAATTACTTTGTGATCTAGTAGTATAAAGTTACTCTCCCAAATGCTAGGTCATTAGTTCGAGCCCTAAATATGAACAGATACTATATTATAACAGAGTCAGTACTACTAAAAAAATCTATTACTCCTAATCCATTCATGCAAGAAAACGTAGAATAACGTGAGTGTTACATATTTAACAAGTTTTTACATATTTGACTAATATATGGAAATTTAATATTTGTGTTGATATTAATTATATATATATATATATATATATATATATATATATATATATATATATAACACTATAGTTCGTAATTGTCTCTAATTAATTTTATATAATTCTGGCGAATAGTCATGATTGTCCAAAACAACAAATAAATAAGTGTAACTATTACAAAAATAATTATGATTTTTTTTTTAAATCAACACGACTAACTTTGATTATCAGAAAACAAAGTGCTTACAATAAAATGAGGAACATCAAACCAAGCAACACGACCAACACAAAGAACAAGTCTCCTTAACAATCATATGGGTGGCATGGTTCGCTAATAGCTTAACAAAATATAAATGCAAATCATCAAAATATAAGTTTTTTTTTTTTGAATGCTACTAGCTCGAGGCTCAAACTTACAACCTTCCAAATTGAAATCCAACACGGGTACCATTAGACCAAGCTGCAATAACTTTAATATCATCAATAATAAGGTAAAAGTAGGACTATATCGCACCCCACACAACGCATTGAAAACCTCCTGCGCGTCCATCTCAACATCAACCCCTCTAGCATCCACCTCCTCCAACCAACTCAACGCCTTGCCATACGAGCCTCATCTACCACAGCTCCCGGAACTGCCATGGCTGCAAGGAAAACCTCGTGTGAATCCCGCAAAACCCAACCAAAGCCCGTCCTACCACTTTTACCTCAACATTGGTGACTTTTTTTTTCCTTTTTTTTTTTTTCATATTTGTACTATTTAATAAATAAAAAAATTGTTTAAAAAATAAAATAAAAAGATCACGTGTCAAACACCGCATAGATTTAATCTATTAAATAAATCAAATTGGACTTAATTGAACAATTTTATTAGTTTAGAAGACTTAAATCAATTTTTTTTTAAAAAAAAAAAAAAAAGACTTAGGAATCCAATTGCATTATTCAATAGTTGACTTATGTGTCGATTTAACAAATTTTTCCTAAATAATAACAATAAAACTATTTAATTTGTTACCAAGAATAAAACTACAAATTGTGTGAGTAGTTTTAAAGGAGAAAAAAAAAAAACCTTTTATTATTCAGCTCCCGGCCTCCAGCAACCCAGCTGGGATGCCGCCGACACGCATACTGCTTGAATCCCCGACACAATGACAGTAGATTCTTGCATTGATTACAGTAATTAAAACCAAGGTCGGTATATTCAATAAATGCATAGAGTTATAGTCCTATATATGTATACATATATACAGCTGCTGTGAATCGTATCTGTACTGTAAGCAACGATTCCATCGTTCAGAAGAGTCGAGCGAGGTGAAGAACCGCCAGAAGCAAAGTGTAGTTGGGAAGGTGATAGCCCCAGCATAGTGTGATGGTATGTTAACCAGCTCAAGGTATCCTGAAGAATGTATTGTAAGTTTATAACATCAACTGCAAACAAGTGGTTTGCTGGTTCTTCATCCAAGCAACATTCAAAAGTGTTCTACTGTGTAAATTGTTGTTTCAAGATTCTGATCCTTTTCTGTGGGAAAAGAGTGTGGAGATTAATAACCATTGAATTAGTTGTTGTCTATAAAATACGTCTTTGTGTAAGACCATTTCACGTCAGATATGTAATACTTTTTAATTAAAATGTAATTTTTTTATATAAATATATAAAAATATGAAAATTTAGTTAAAAAATATGATACGTCTTAAGCAGTGTTGCAAAAATCGGTATAGGCATTGAACGCTTTTAGATCGAAGCGATTTCAGTTTTAGGCGATTTTTTGTGGACGCTAGACCAAGACGATTCCAGTCCAAGGCGATTTTTAGTCGGCTTACTAAACACCTTAAACTTCAACTAGGCCGAGTTGAGCGCCTAACTTTATCGGTGAAAAGATATAACCCTTTATAGCTTTTGGATCTGATAAATATACAAATTCAATTTAGTTACTATTTTGATGCGATCTCAAGCAAATGCAAATGGTTTGATCATCTGTCAGGTCTTCTTGGATAAGAGTCAAGCTATGCGAGACATGATCCGAGTCGAATATAATGATACAAATATCGAATGGGGTTTCCAAAATTGTTACCCTCGAAATAATTTTGGTTACCTTATTGTCAACGAATAAAGAGGCTCAGGACACTGCGACGTCACCCTTCTGGAATCTGGTCCTTTCGGTTTCCTGATCACAGGTTCTTTACTTCTTTCTTCTATCTCAGAAGCCTTCATCTCTACCTTTCGTGGTTTCATTTTCCGTCTGCATAGCGTTAGTAGTGTATATTGTAGGGATGCACACCATGTGTTCACCGAATTGACTCAAAGAGCTTGAGAATGAGCTTCACATGATACTTTGTACCCTCGAAAAGAAAAGCTAAAATTGTTTTATCATGGGAGACAACGGGTTATGGTAGAAAGCTATTCATTCGTTGTCTTAATTTAGATTGGAGTGTTGTATTAAAATGGGGACTGGATGGTATCTGAAGAGCTTCAAAGATGGAAGCTTTAGCATTTATGCTAAACTGTACAATCTGCACATTGGGAGAAGATTTTCTCTATGGTCAATGAAGAAAGACCCAGAGCTTGAATCTGCATTATCTCGAAACCGTCGATGGATAGTGAATAACCAGATAAAGAACATAATTCTGAGATGTCCTAACCAGGTTGCTTCAGTTAAGTTCCTGCAGAAGAAGTTCAAGACTCTGGATCTTCAAGGAAAGGCCATGAATTGGCTCAAGAAGTATCCCTGCTGCTTTGAAGTGTTTCTGGAGAACAACGAATACTATTGCCAGATGACCAAGAGAATGATGTTTTTGGTTGATGAGGAAGAATCTGTGAAGGATATGCAGGAACCAGTGTTTGCTGAGAGACTAGCTAAGTTGTTAATGATGAGCCGTGACCAGAGACTGAATGTCACTAAGCTCAATGAATTGAGGAGGAACTTTGGGTTTCCTGATGATTATTTACTCAGAATTGTGCCCAAGTATGATCAAGTTTTTCGAGTTGTTAATCACACAGGGAGGCGGAGTTCAATGGAGATTGAACTCACGTCGTGGAACCCTGACTTAGCTGTCTCTTGTGTTGAAAGAGTAGCGGAGAAGGAGGGTCACGAGCCACGCTTTTCATGCTCGTTGCCAGCAAGTTGGGTGAAATCGCGGGAAAGGTTTCAAGAATTTAACTCCACACCTTACATTTCACCTTACTTGGACCCTAAAGGTTTAGTGGAAGGATCAATGGAGATGGATAAGAGAACAGTGGGGCTAGTGCATGAATTACTGTCATTAACCTTGTGGAAGAAAGCATCAATTGTGAAGTTAGGCCATTTCAGAAGAGAGTTCTGTTTGCCTGAGAAACTAAACATCCTGTTGCTCAAGCATCCTGCCATATTCTATGTTTCAAACAGGTACCAGATATACACTGTTCTCCTCAGAGAAGCGTACGATGGATCTGAGCTCATCGACAAGGATCCTCTTGTCGTTGTAAAGGAGAAATTCGGAGAACTAATGCAAGAGGGCCTGCATGAGTACAACCGGCGACACCACTTGCTAAATTTAGAGAAAAAGAGGAAGAGGGGCATTGTAGCAGTAGAACCACAGAAAAGAGGAAACCAAAATGGTGAAGTTTCAGAGAAGGATGATGATCAAGTTGGTGGAGGAGATCTTGGTGGCATATTTGACCCAGAAGAAAGGAAACGATTCTATAGAGTTCTCTTTGATGACAGTTCCCCATAAGCTTTAGTGCAGAAGATCCTATGCTCAATGCAGTTCCCCATTACCAGGTACTTTTGTAACCCATGAAAAATAATAATCTATTATGGATATCAAGTTTATCAACTACTTCTGTTTCAAGTTTTCATGATCATTACACAACCAAACAACACAACAATCCAATGCTGACATAGTACATATAATATACTACATAGATAGCAAACATACTCTAAATGACCATATAATGTCACAATGTGTGTTTTTTTTCTTCCTTGTATCTATAGTTCAAAACTGCAAGCCAAGCCAATCCAAGCCAAGCCACACTAAGAAACCTTCACAAATACACTCATCCTGAAAATGGCGCAAGATAATTGCGTTAGCCTCTATTGCCGGCAGGATATTCATTACACATTAGTTCCGAGATTGTGAAAGTTTAAGAGAAGGCAAAGTAACAACTAGTTATAAATGCAATGTGAAGAACAAAGAACAAAATGATTGTGAGATTTTATGTCAATTGAGGTTAATTTGACGAAATTGAAGATTTCTAAACTGATGGCATGAATAAGTTAGATGCACCAAGATCTCACCAAGCTTAGAACTTTAGAAGCACTTCCTGTGAACAATTGCGGGACCGGACTCATCATACTCAGCTTTCGAAATCCACATCTGCAGAAATGACCCATAGGACACAAGAACATTAGAAATAACCTCAGTGAACATAAACAGCATATTTATGAAGTCCTCCGTTTCAGGTTCTTCTTTTCAAATGCCTTTTTGTGTGTGTGTTTGTGGGGGGTGAATTGAAGCATGTGCTCCATCTCAACTAAAAGCCTAAGCTGATAGTTGGTGGTTATATGATCGTCTGGCTCTGATACCAAATTGAAGCATGTGCTCCATCTCAACTAAAAACCTAAGTCGATAGTTGGATTGCACATTAATGGTTATATGCTCAACAGGGGGGCGGGGTTAAGGGAAAAATTACCTGTTGGAAAGTACTTAGTGATGCCAGAATTGAGCCTCCAATCCAGACACTGTACTTCCTCTCGGGTGGTGCAACGACCTTGATCTTCATACTGCTGGGAGCGAGTGCTGTAATTTCCTTGCTCATGCGATCGGCAATACCCGGGAACATAGTTGAACCGCCACTAAGCACGACGTTTCCATACAAATCTTTCCTGATATCCACGTCACATTTCATGATGGAGTTGTAGGTTGTTTCGTGAATTCCAGCAGCTTCCATTCCAATAAACGATGGCTGGAAAAGAACTTCAGGACAACGAAATCTCTCGGCACCTATAGTTATTACTTGTCCATCCGGCAGCTCATAGCTCTTCTCAACAGTCGAGCTGTTCTTTGCTGTATCCAGTTCTTGTTCAAAATCCAATGCAACGTAAGCAAGCTTCTCCTTCACATCGCGCACAATTTCTCGTTCAGCCGTCGTGGTAAATGTGTAACCTCTCTCGGTGAGAATCTTCATGAGATAATCCGTGAGGTCACGCCCAGCAAGATCCAAACGTAAAATAGCATGGGGAAGTGCATATCCCTCGTAAATGGGGACCGTGTGGCTCACACCATCACCCGAGTCCAGCACAATACCTTTTCAAGAAAAAATAAGCAAAAGCAACAACCCAAAATCTGTCACTTAGTTTACAAGAGGTGCTTACCAGTTGTTCGACCACTAGCATACAAGGAGAGAACGGCCTGAATGGCAACATACATAGCGGGCACGTTGAAGGTCTCGAACATGATCTGAGTCATTTTCTCTCGATTTGCCTTGGGGTTAAGGGGTGCCTCGGTGAGAAGAACAGGATGCTCATCTGGAGCAACGCGGAGCTCATTGTAAAAGGTATGATGCCAAATTTTCTCCATATCATCCCAGTTGCTCACTATTCCATGCTCAATGGGGTACTTCAATGTAAGAATTCCTCTCTTAGACTGAGCTTCATCTCCAACATAAGCATCCTTTTGTCCCATACCAACCATCACACCTTGGTGTCTTGGACGACCAACTATACTCGGGAAGACTGCCCTAGGAGCATCATCACCAGCAAAACCAGCCTGTACGAGAAAAACCCGCAGTCACTACCCGAAGGTGTGCACTAAGTAAACCTCGTCTTATGATTCTAACCGGCAAAAGACCACAAGGAGGTAAACCAATCTAGGTTACCCATAACTGACCAGCTTAAACCAAGAAGGTCAATAAGCCGCTCCCCGAAACAGGGAGTTGAACTTGGAACCATGTGGTTACCAAGCCAAGCCAACAATCTGATCAACTTGGTTGGGGTTGCCTGATATCATTCATGTCTAACCTTAACCATTCCGGTTCCATTGTCAACAACAAGTGGTTGAACTTCCTCCCCCTCTGCCATCTTATCTTACCCTGCACAAGATTGGGAAGACAGATATATATGTGAAAAAAACCTTAATGAGGAGTATGGCTACTCAAGTACACCTATGACATAATGAAATGAATGACAAAACATGGGCAAAAACAACCTTTCTCACCTAGAAACTAACCCCAGCCAACATGCATAAAATTAATTACCTCTGATTACTTAAAGCTGCAACTTTGCAGGATAGGATAAATTGCTCTAAAACTGCTTTGACATATACCCATCACACCCAAAAAAACTATATATAAAATAAAATAAAAAAAAAAAACTGATTTGACATAGTCAACAATCAAGATACATAATTACAGGCATACAAAATAGTGATTAAAGCTTGAAACAACATCAGATGGATCAAAAGCATTACAGAAACACCCAGAAAAGGTTTCTTGTTGGGGAGGCTAACTTAGTTGCTAAGGACTCTTCTTGTCAAACTGGAACATATTTTAAAACAATAACCAAAGAATAAGCAAAAAATAAAGAAAATAAGAGCACAGAGCCATCAAAAGTAGCAAAATGATCAAAACCAAAACTAAGAATTCAATCAAAACAGTTTAATCAGATTAATTGTATGATAAAGTTAAGTATAATTGAAGCTTGCCTGATCAGAGCAAGGACCTTTTCCTGCTGCTTTACTTTCTAGTATAGAGAGAGAGAGGAGAGAGAGAGAGAGAGAGAGAGTTGGCAATCAGAAAGTACTAGATATAGCAGTGGGGAGAGTATCTGAGGGAGAGAGAATAGAGAATCCTAGATCCTATTCTTGGATGCACTGCGAAATGAAATGCAAATGAAACTGAAATGCTGTGATCATTTTTTTTAGTGTTAAGCCTATTACAGTCATGGTCGCAGTAGGCGCTAGGCGCTAGTCGAGCGGTAGAGCAGCGCCTAACGCCTAGACAATTTAGGCAGTGCCAAGGCGACCTAGGCGGGCGCCTATGCGACTAATTAAAAAAAAAACACAATGTACATATGTAAGTGTATATATGTCATATTATATATACATATATAAAATGAAAAAAATTAACAAGACCGAGTCGACCAGGTTAACTCAGGCACTCAGTTAACTTGACCGAAATGGATGAGTTAACTCGAATTGGCCAAGTTAGGCCGAAATCGCCACGGTTAAGAGGCACTTAACGCCTAGGCGGACGCCTAAACTAATTTTTGCAACCGTAATTACAGTATAGTATTTATTCATAGTTATTTTCTTTCAATATTGTCATTATTAGGGTTCAAACACATGATATTTAGGAGAGTAACTCTAATCTATTAGACCACAAAGTTATAGACAAATTTTATAATCATTAATTATGAGTGAGGAATAAGTCATAAGTGATTGGCCACTTCATTTTCCATTTTTTTAATACTTAATTAGTGGAATGCCAATCACTGAAAATGACTTCTTTGATTAGAATACGAAACCTTTCTTTTTCTAAAAAAATAAAAGTTTCTTGTAAAGTTTAAATACATTCATTTTGCGACCTTTATTCATTTTACACCTCACCATATGCAAATTTTTAATTAATAAAAAATGGGATTTGATTCCAAGGGGGATCACTTATCTTCTGGCTTGGCTTACTCCACAAAAAATAATATTACCATTGAGAAAAAAAATATTTTTATTTTTTTTTTAAACATTCATAATTTTTTACAAGGTAATAAAGACACTATATAGTATTCCTTAGTTGGTAATATTTGTATTCTTCGCCGGACTATTTTAAACCACAAGACCCCGTCTTAGAGATACTACGGAGGTAAATTACGAGTTACACAATCGGTCCATTTATGTTTTCAGTGGGATTCAAATTCTTACTTTGTCACCTTCAATCGTGACGTCAAGTCAAACGACAAATCACTACGCTAAGTCCAGAAATATATAGGACCAAATAAAAAGATGCATATATTTAGGATAGTTATGCTGTGGGCTCGTGCCCAGTGTGCTTCATGGGCACGGATAACGGTGCCGTCAGGCACCGTTATTTTTTTTTATTTTTTTTTATTTTTTTAAAAAAAAATTAATTTCAGACCGCTTCGTTATAGGAGCATATATTCACAGCTTTGTGTTCATAATTTCATAACTGTACATTCATAATTCCATAACTGTACATTTATAATTCTATAACTGTACATTCATAATTCCGTAACTGTACATTCATAATTCAATAACTGTAAATTCATAATTTTCGAAGCTCTATGTTCATAATTGTAAGTTCATAATGTCAGAGTTCTATGTTCATAATTTCATAACTGTACATTCATAATTCCATAACTGTACATTCATAATTCCATACCGAACATTCATAATTTTCGAAGCTCTATGTTCATAATTGTAAGTTCATAATTCCATAACTATACATTCATAATTCTATAACTGTACATTCATAATGTCATAACTATATATTCATAATTTCATAACGAATATGCCGTTAACGGCGTTTCGAACAAATTTTTTTTTTATAGTTAAAACAGCGTCGTTTTCACGGAAAACGACGCCGTTTTAGCGCCGTGCGCACCTTGCATAGCATAATTTGCCATATATTTATGGGTGGGCCGTAGTCCTCCAAAGCCCGCAAACGGATTGGGCTTAAGTAAGAATCATTTAAAGCCCATTTTCCCTCATATGTCTGCAAGTACTCGCCTCCGGTCTCGCACGGCTCATCCCGGCAGCCACCGCCTGCAAAACCTCAAGCCGCCGTGTCGCGAACGCAGCTTAACACCAGCTCCGTTTCGTCCATATAATCTTACATTCAAGTTCCTCATTATCTCTGATCCAGCACCTGTTTTGGCCTTTTTCTGTGGGTGAAGATCAAGTAAGAAAAAACCTCATTTCCTTATTTTTTTGAATTTGTACTTGTGACTATTCGGTATTGCATACAGAAACGTGAAATATTTCCTTTATAGCCATTCTATAGGATGAGAGTTTGACATTATTTGATGAAATTGATAGCATATGACTGTAATTTCCTCTTATTATTTATTGAATAGCATATGATTTTTCCTCCTCTATTCTTTATTGCAATGAGATTTTTGTGCAATTGTGAATGTGGGAGCAGGATTTGGTAATGTGATAATCTTGGGGCTTATGAAGAGAAGATTTAACACAAGCAAAAATGCTACTTACAAGAATGAACAGATTTTGTGGAGTTCTCCTGGTTCCTGGAACGCTAAATACTGGGTTTAGATCAAGTTGTTGGCTTCATTCTTGTTCTGGAACAGAAAGTGAAATTGAAAACATTGTCAGAGTGATTAATGATCATTCTTTTCCTGATCAGCCACTGCAGCCTACACTTGAGAGATATATTCCTTCCACTGTCTTGTCTCCATCTTTTGTGGAGAATGTCCTGGGTCGCTTATTTGCAGCACATGCTAATGGCCTTAAAGCTTATGAATTTTTCAAGTTCTGCCTCCTCCAGTCTGGATATAACCCTACTGCAGACGCGTTTGAGAAGACGGTTCACATATTGACTAGAATGCGCTACTTTGATAAAGCTTGGGAGTTGATGAAGGAAATCCAGCAGACACATCCGTCGCTGCTTACTATTAAGTCGATGAATATCGTGTTGTCAAGAATAGCGAAATTCCAGTCCTATGAAGATACTCTTGAAGCATTTGAGAAGATGGAGAGACATGTGTTTGTTGGGAAAAAGTTTGGCATTGAGGAGTTCAACACACTTATTCGTGCATTTTGCACTCAGAGGCAGATGAAAGAAGCTCGTTCAGTCTTCATTAAGCTTCATTCTCAGTTTTCTCCAAACACTAAGACGATGAATATTTTGCTGTTAGGGTTCAAGGAATCGGGGAATGTAACAGCAGTGGAGTTGTTTTACCATGAGATGGTTCGAAGAGGCTTCAGGCCTAACCATGTAACTTATAACATTAGAATTGACGCTTACTGTAAGAAAGGCTGTCTAGGGGACGCCTTGAGGCTCTTCAGAGAGATGGAAAGTGTTAATTGCTCGCCAACGTTGGAAACAATTACAACCTTGATTTATGGAGCAGGGATTGCTCGGAATATAAGTAAAGCGAAAGAGCTGTTCAATGAAATTTCCAAGCGAGGTTTACAACCAGATGTTGGGGCTTATAATGCTCTCTTGAGTTCTCTTATCAGATCTAGGAATGTCAAAGCTGCAGCAGCCTTAATGGATGAGATGGAAGAAAACAATATTGGGCATGACCACTTTACTTATCACTCTATGTTCTGGGCATTAATTAGATCAAAAGAGATTCATGCTGTATCTCAACTATACAAGAAGATGACTGAACGAAATTTCTTGCCAAAGACACGGAGTGTGGTAATGTTAATGAAGTTTTTTTGTGAGAATCGTAGGCTTGATCTGGGCCTAAGTTTGTGGAACTACTTGGTCCATAAAGGGCAGTGTCCACATAATCATGCACTGGACCTTTTGGTTACAGCATTATGCTCCCATGGAAGAGTTGACGAGGCCCTAGAGTGCTCTAAGCAAATGATAGAGAGAGATAGACTTCCGAGCCAACTAGTGCTCCAGATGTTGAAGAGGATTTTGTTAGAGTTAGGTGAATCAGAGAAACTGCAGAAGTTGGAGCAAATGATAAAGAAACTACAAATGCTGTTGCCTCCTTCAAATGTGCGCCGCGTGAGTTCTGTTGATTGATGCTAGGAAACTGATCTGAGGCAGAATATAAGGTGTGTGTATTTGCATCTTCAATGCATTTTCCTGTTTTTAATCAATATAATCAATTGTATGTAACACTCAAGTCTGTGGCTTTCTGTATTTGATTCAATTTTCAACTTTTCTCAGCAAGTTGATTGTTATTATTGAAAGATATTCTTAACAGAACCTCTACCCTTCAGATTGGTACAAGCTGCTATTAGTAATAGACACAACTAATTGATTAGAGCAACTCTATGCAACCATAATCTATATGACTTATATATGAAGCTATATATGATACATTAATTGTGTAGCTATAGTCTTCAGATTGTAATCAAGCCCTCTGATTGAAATCCAGGAAGCCAGGCTGGGGATGCCCACCGACATTTGGCATGCTCGTGGTGGGACGAGGCATGTGAAGCTGCTGCGCTTCGTGGTTGCCAAAGTGAACAAAGGCCTGTGATTGCGGATGAAGTTGAGGGCCCAGTCCCCTGTTCATGCTGTTCCCATTGGCAGATTGAGCCTGCCCAGCTGCTATCTTAAGCCGCTGCAATTCTTCCTTCAGAGCTTCGTTTAGAGCTGATAATGATGTCCACATAGAGAACACAGACATCAAATATTGTTTCAAGTCGAGCATTACAACATAGCTATTGCATACGAGGTTGGAGATCAGAACGCATACCATCCCGAAGATGAGCTTCTTGTTCCAAAGCCTGTAACCGCAGTTTGAGTTCTTTGTTCTCAGCAGTCAGTCCAGAAGTATCTCTCTGGACCACATCATAAAGGGAAGAAAGAAAGTAATTTAGAAGCCATTGCAGATGAAGAATCACACGAGAAACGTTTCCAGTTCAACATTTGCTGATACCCACAGTGCAGTAGCACAACAATCATGACTATTACAGTATTATAATAGGATTAACATAGTTCTATGATTTCTATCAATGATCTTCAGCTTGATTTTAAAGTTTAGCGTGATACCTGCAGGTGAGTAATCTGTGCAGAGAGAGTAGTTGCTTCAGTCTGCAGTGTCTGCACTTTCCTCTCCAGCTCACTTGTGTAGCGAATCTTTCGCTCCTTTGAACGCGCTGCAGATTGCCGGTTTGCTAGAATCCTGCATATTGCAGTTTTGGACAGGTGAAACACTTCCCAACTATTTCTAAGCTCCTGAGAAATAGGATTATATATCCCCAGACCCCAGACACATCACCAAACTATGCACCATTCATTGGTTACCACCCAACAGTTCATTCTAGTCCTAGTCCTACAATAAAGATCAAGTGTAAATGTACTATGTAAGAATGAAAGATACATGATTTGACTAGGTACCTACCCAATACTAAAAGATCCCAACCCCACCACCCTAGAGGCCCCACATGCTCCTTACCTCGAGGTCAATGACTCAGTGAGAAACAGAAAAAGGTAAATCATGAGATATGTCTCCGAGTGTGGTGGCCATAGCAAAACTAATTCTACACCTCTAGGTAGGAATCGAACCCGAGACTTGACAGATGTATGCCTATAGGTTTGGTTTCCACAACCGGGTCAATTCTATGCATATAGGTTTGGTGTCCACAATTGGGCTAATTCTATACCTCTCGGTTGGAATCGAACCCGGGACTGAGGAAATAATAGGGATATATGTCTAGGTTTGGTGCCCTCAACTAGCCCAATTCTATGAATATAGGTTTGGTGTTCATAACCCGGTTAATTCTACTACATGTACTTTCAAATTCTACTTTCTCACTTTTATTTCATGATGTGTCAAACAATAATAGGATATTTTCAT
Source organism: Ipomoea nil (assembly GCF_001879475.1). Classification (NCBI taxonomy): domain Eukaryota; kingdom Viridiplantae; phylum Streptophyta; class Magnoliopsida; order Solanales; family Convolvulaceae; genus Ipomoea; species Ipomoea nil. Next base: position 931,681 of record NW_017618587.1, on the reverse strand, counting down.
CATGTGAGTCCAGAAAAAGTATCTACATCAACGATTTGTAAGAGGGAATAAAATTTGAGAATAAGAAATGAGAGTTCATGTAAAATTTTCGGTAGGAATCGAACCATAACCCCATAACCCTAAAGTCCTAGACGAAGATGGGATACCTTCCCTAGAAGGTAGGGAGTATAAAAATCCACAACAAGACCAGTCAAAAGATTCTCTGGACAGCTATGAAGATAGCAACCATTGACCTCACACTAGAAATTAAGGATGATTATACATACAACCAAACCAACCGGATAACACCTAAAATTCTCAGCAATGGTGAGGAATTAAAAGAGAACAATGTTTTTTTTTTTTTAGTACTACTCTTTTAGAGTGTATCTATTCATAACTACTTTATCAATCTAGTAAAGATGGAATTATGACTTCCCAAATGGAAGGGCTAGTGCTACTTAGACTACAAGGTCATTGAGAGAGAACAAAAATGTTGATATTAAAAAAAATGGGAATTTAAAATCATTCAAAATAAATTCAGAAAAATATATACGGAGTATATTTTTAATTTACTGATGATTAAAAGTAGCTGAAATAAATAAATAATTGAAAAAGAGTGAAAAAGTCAAAAAACCTTTTAGCTCTCTTAGGGTCAATCAAGGCAAGCTCTGCAAGTCTGTCAGCTTCCATAGCTTTCTTCTCCGAGATGGAATCGACCTCGAACGACGCCGTAGCGAAAGACCCATCCATCGAGCTACTGTGCCTGTGGCGTGGGCCCGGACCCATCGCCATCTTCTCCGACGAGAGTGGGTTGGTTGCTCCGCCGCCGACAGCGGACGAAGGGCCCAGCTCCAGACCATCGAAGAAGTCGGAGTCAACGGAAAGGCTGCGGAAATGGGTCGCCGGCTTATGGTCAAAGAACGGCCCGGCCGATCGCGGCGGCCCGGTGGAGGACGAGTCGGCCGAGTTTGCCGGCTGCATGGCGGTGTCGGCGAGGGCGTCGTGGTTGAAGTCTCCAACGACGTCGTCGAGCATGATGTCATCGTCCAAGTCCGGGAACCGGAAGAAGGTCTCGGACTGGGTCCGGCGGTGGCGGGACCCGCGGGTTGGGGTGTCGGGCATCTGGTCGAGGTCCGTCCGGCCAACTAAGTACTGCGCCGGCGTGAACTTTCCGGCGAACTTCGGGTCCATCATCTGAAAGCAGAATCTTTGAAGTGAAAATTTTGGGGGTTGAAAAAATGGGGAAAGGGAACATAAGGGAAGGTGTAAAGTGGGACCCATAGTTACGCGGTCTAATACACTGCCAAGCCGTGCCACGCATGGTGTATTTTTTGGCGGGCGATTATTATTAAAAATATATAATGAATTTATAAATACAAAAAAGGCAATAGATGTGCAAAATGATATTTACTAAAGTTATGTCCTTATGAGATGATTTATAATGATTAAAAAATAACAAAATTTTGATTTATAACTAAAAATATAAATTGAGAATTTGGAGAATATAGGGTTTCCTTAATTATTAATAAATGTAACATTAGATTTTTAATATTTACAAATTAGTACATAATTGACAAGATTATATAAGTTTACAATTAATGAAATATAGGATATTGATTCGGTCACTACCGAGAGAGAAATGGAGGAACAACCCAAGTCCTTGGTCCATTTTCAAGGAGATCAATAAACTGATACGTGTATCTAATAAGGGTTAGATTAGCATTTAGTGTTTTTTCACAGTTATATTACCAAACAACAAGGGCAAAAAATATGTAGTAGATAATTATCCTTATAATTTAAGGTTTAGGGTATGATTTTCTAAAACACACTTCTAAAATCTAAATTTGCTTGCCAAGAACCTTGTGATTTGATGGCATCATTGTGGTCCTTCCAAATAGAAGGTCACAGGTTTGAGTAGATACTACTGATAGGTTAGATTTTGTTAGTCACAACAAAATTGAAATTGTTTTATTTGTTATAGTCACCTAAACAGGTACTCTCCTCCTCAACGGCCAGTCTCCCGAACATGAGCAGTAATGAACTTTTAAATCTAGGCTCAAACTTATAAATATGCAATCCATTTGTGATATAGTATTACATTAAGCTTCAATAATTATAATTAGTATACACTTACAAAGTATAATTGAGTTGTATTTATCATAATAATAGCATTAGGAGTCAAGAAAACTACACTTTTGAAAAATAAAGGAAGAGAAAAGACATGTGCCTCAACTATAAGAACAAACTTAGGTGGAACATCAAAATCAATGGTAGGATTAAAGGTGTAAATTTAAGATAAGGATAGATTTTATTCAGAATATCATAATAGCCCATCTTACAAGTGGCCTCCCTCATCTTCTATACTAAATTAGTAATAAAGGATTCCATGGGCTTGATTGGGCCTATGTCAATTGGGCTTGTAGAAGTTAAACAAAACTGAACTTGTTTATCTAGACTTCATGGGCCGGACCAACCCAACAATGATGAATGGCCATTAGCTCATTGGCTGGTTGATTAGTAGGATTGGCACTGAGATCTGTCCACTAAAACCTAATACTGTCACATCACAATTATTACTCTAAAGAAATTCTTAATGTGATTTACTCTCATATACTCGTCATTTTTAATTACCAGTTGTCAGTTGAAAGTGGTCAATAATACCGATCATCAAAAAGATCATACAAAAATTGGATGACTACACAAATAATTTAAGAGTTAATGCCACATAAAGTCTTTCGAGTATAGTGATTTTGATACGTTTAGTCTTAAATTTTTAAATTGACTATTTGTGGTCCTTCAAATTTCAAATTTACCCATTCATGATCCAAGTTAACCACTCATGGTCCTTCAACTTTCAAAATTTAACCAGTCGCGGTCCTCTTGAAAGGACCATGGTTGGTTAAAATTTAATAGTTGAAGGACCATGGATGGTTAACTTGGACCACGAATGTTTAAATTTGAAAGTCGAAGAACCACATATGGTTGATTTGAAAGTTTAGGACTAAACGTGGCAAAATCACTATAATTGGAGGACCTCAGATGGAATTAACTCCCTATAATTTAAATATGTTTAAACTCATACAAGGAAAAATATACATGCATCACCCACGGTCGACCCTGGGCAAGAGTAGAGGCAAATTTTACTGTGGACCGCGGCCTACAATGTATTGTAGTCCAGGCAAACGACGTCGTTTTGATGCGTGAAAAGAAACAACACCCGTTTCGAGCCGTTCCGCAAAAAGTAACTTTATTATTCAGTTTCATTTTGTATACACTGCAGTTTCATTTCAACACAAGTACACAACTACAGTATCATTTTGATATAACTACAGTTTCGTTGGATAATATACACTGAAATATGTGACATTGTTATTCAGTTTCATTTTGTATACACTGCAATTTCATTTCAACACAACTACAGTTTCATTTCAATTCAATTACAGTTTCATTTGATAATATAATAAAAATAATACGTGAGGCAGTGTCAGTTTATACATTGTAGTTTCATTTTGTAATTAACACACAAAATGCATGCTCCGTTAAGCTGTAACGGCGTCGTTGTTGAACCATGGTCCTCAGTATAATTGCTGAAGAGTAGACTGAGCCCTTGTCCAGTCCCATGTTTGGAGGGGGGTCCACCCATCCACCCTTTTATATGTGTGTGTGTGTGTGCGCACGGCGCTCTCACCCTCATAATTCGTTTATGGATAAATCATGGTAGGAAAACATTGTAGGTGCAACATACTTGATCGATTGAGAGAATGTTTCGCAAAAATCAAACTCGTAATCTTCTAATATAAGAGTTATGTTCCACGCATTAAAACATCATTTTCGAGAAAAAAGTGGAAAAGATAAAGAGAAGAAGGTGGTGGTATTCGTGTGGATTGCACACTCCATACCATTTACCAAAATTATGGTGTTCCCATATCTCATGTCTCAGTTATAAGCTACCAGTTGGCAGTGGTATCCTCCTCACAACTCCATTTTCGACCACAAGTCCTCGTCGACTCATATTCTTTTATTATATGATATGATCATGCATGAGATAGCTACTTCTCCAGAATTATATATATATATATATATATATATATATATATATATATATATATATATATATATATATATATATATATATATATTCATGCTTCAGTCTTCAACAAGTAATTGGTTATCGGTTAAAAGCGAATTCAAATTGTAGTTTTAATCTTTATTAGCTTTATAATATAACGATGGAAAGTTAAGATTCTAATTAAAAAGCACTTTATTTACTTTTTCCTGTTTAAATGAAGAATGTAATTATTATCATAATACTATTTTAGTTGAACCTATAAGACATGTTTATTTTTCTTGTTTGATTATTTATAAGCTATTATACGAGAATTAGGTTTGCTTAGTATACATCTTTGATAGTGATTACGATTTTTCTCATCATTCAATGAAAGGAATCCTTCTCCAAAGGAATGTAGTTACTAATACAATATATCCATTATATCGTGTGCATATCCTCTACTTAAAATAAAAAAAAAAAAAATGACGAAGTTTTGACTTAACGAAGAGAGGGATGGAAGAGAGGGAGCAGATTGTGAACTGGAAAAAATGTTATTGGAAGTCTGATTTGTCAACCTGTACATGAAGCATGCGAGGGGTAGATATACCTCGATGGAAACAAGCGGCAAAAGCCGTTACAACAGAAATAACAAACCGAGGTGCCCTTCTAACCTCCTGCCAGCTACCCTTCTCCCACATGTTCTAATACCCCCCCCCCCCCCCCCCGTAAGCTGGAGCGTATAAATTTTGAACGCCCAGCTTAGACACATATAGCTTGAACAAATGCGTGGCAAGGGGTTTTGTGAAGCCGTCCGCGACCTGATTTGCAGAAGTGACTGGCAGCAGTTTGATGAGGCCTTGATTTAGCTTTTCTCGAACTATATGGCAGTCAATGTCGATATGTTTTGTGCGTTCGTGAAAAACGGGGTTCTCGGCAATGGCTATGGCTGAGGTGTTGTCACAAAATAGAGTCGCAGGCTTCTTCATTTCAACATGTAAATCACGTAGAAGGTGAGCCAACCATTGTATCTCGCATACCGTTGCAACTAATGCCCTGTATTCGGCCTCCGAAGAAGACCTTGAGACTGTCATTTGTTTCTTTGATTTCCATGAGACAAGAGCCTGTCCAAGAAATAGACAATAGCCAGTGATTGATCTCCTTGTTTCACTGCATGCTGCCCAGTCAGAATCGGAGAAAACTTGCAGTTGCAACTGTGTGTTGGAGGGATAAAATAAGCCTTGTCCAGGAGATTGCTTAATGTATCTCAGAACGCGATGTGCTGCCAACAGGTGCTTGTCTGTGGGAGAGTCGACAAATTGGCTTAGTTGTTGGATAGAATAGGCAATATCTGGTCTGGTGGCTGTGAGATACAACATCCTTCCCACCAACCTTCTGTAGCTCGTAGGATCAGCCAAAGGGGTGCCATCTTCTCGGCCTAGTTTCAGAGATTGCACCATGGGAGTGCTCACTGGTTTACACTCAAGGAATCCAGCCTCTTCCAGTATATCCAGAGCATATTTTCGTTGACATATGTTCATGCCGTCATCAGTCCTGCGTGCTTCAATGCCCAGAAAATACCCAAGAGGCCCCAAGTCTTTGATTTTAAACGTTTCATCTAGAAATCGTTTAACAGAGTCTATGATGTTGATGTCTGCACTGGCCACAATTATATCGTCGACATATACTAACAGAGCTATGAAGCTATTAGCAGTGCCTCTGGTAAACAAGGATGGCTCAGACTTGGATTGATGGAAGCCATTAAGCACTAATGCAGTACACAATTTCTCATTCCATTGGCGACTTGCCTGCTTGAGGCCGTATAGAGATCGTAGCAGTTTACACACTTGGTTGGGTTTATCATTCTGGAATCCGGGAGGCAGTACCATATATACTTCTTCATGGAGATCACCGTGCAAAAATGCATTATTCACATCCATTTGATGGATATGCCAAGCTTTGGAAACTGCTAGAGCAAGGAAAGTCCGGATAGTGGTTAATCTTGCCACCGGAGAAAATGTTTCAAGGTAATCCACGCCAAATTGTTGGGTATATCCTTTTGCCACAAGCCTCGCTTTGTGTCTCTCCACAGTGCCGTCGGCTTTAAGTTTAACCTTGAATATCCATTTACACCCAATGGGTGTTTTTCCCGGGGGTAGGTCACATAATTCCCATGTCTGATTGTCTTGGAGAGCAGCAATTTCAGCGTTCATGGCTTTTTTCCAGCATTCGTGTTGTATAGCTTGGCTGTACGTTTGGGGTTCCTTGATGGACGAAACTGCCAGAGAGAATATCTTATGTGAGGGAGTGAGATTGACATAAGATATTACCTTCGATATAGAGTGGGGAGAAGTCCTATTGTTTATAGCAGCATCACAGAAATAGTCTTGCAGCTTGGTTGGAATATTGCGCTGCCTGTTTGATCTTCTAGGCAGTGTAGTGAGATCATTGACACATTCTTCATATTTGATCCTTCACCAGGAAGTGTGTGTGACGAATTTCTGCTATCGCCAGTGTGATCCTCCAAATTTGACTCAACTCCAGTATGATCATCTAGGAAGAGCTCCACTTCAATTCGATCATCCACTACTGGTTCATAACGGCTTTCACTTCTTCCTGTGCTGTTAGGAAGGGCCTCATCATTGCTGCTTCTAAACACATTGTGTGGGGGCTCATTGTTGTCACTGAACATGTGGCCATGACTGTACTCTAGGAATTCCTCATCAATTGGCACATTTGGTAGTGAAGGATTATCATTCCTTTGGCTGTGGAGAGATTGATCAATCATGGGGAAGTGATCCTCATAAAAAATCACATCCCTTGATATGAGCGTGGACTTGGTTTGGACATCATACAATAAGTATCCCTTTACGTTGGCAGGCATCCCAATGAAAATGCACCGTCTGCTACGAGGTGCCATCTTGTGCCGAGAATGAGAGAGGGTGGCTGCATAGCTCAAACACCCAAAGACCCTTATATTGTCAATATTAGGCTCCTTTTTGTGCAATCTTTGATGAGGGCTCAACCACTCAGTTACCGGGGATGGCAGCCTGTTGATAATGAACACAGCATAGAGAACACACACCCCCCAAAATTCAAGAGGGAGACCAGCTTGGAATCGAAGAGCTCTAGCAATGTTCATGATATGTTGGTGTTTGCGTTCAACCACCGCGTTTTGTTGTGGTGTGTTGACGCATGAAGTTTGATGAATCATACCAGTCTCAGCAAAAAATTCTGTCATATTAAACTCCAAGCCATTGTCACTTCGAAGGACTTTTATAGTTCTGCCATATTGTGTTTGAATCTGCCTATGGAAGGTCTTTATCACTGTGCGTGTTTCAGATTTGCTCTTCATGAGATGAACCCAGGTGTATCTTGAATAGTCATCCACGATAGTGAGAAAGTACCTTTCACCTCCCAAAGATTTAACCATAAAAGGCCCCCATATATCCACATGAATTAGATCAAAACACTCTTCTGTGGTAGTATTGCTTTGAGGGAATGAAGAACGTTTCTGCTTAGCATAATGACACACATCACACAGTAAACTTTTTTGATGAGAAGCAGAAATGTTCTTTATTAGATGCATCTTATTAATAGGGAAATGCCCCAAACGTTTGTGCCACAACTCAGCACTATTACACTGCAAAACAAAACGATTACAAGCATTGAATCTAGGAGGTTGAATCAGCAGGTATAGACCCCTTTCTTCTTTAGCAAAACCAATGGTCTTCCCAAGACTCCGAAGCAGACACTGGTCAGAATCAAAAACCAAGGTGTGAGAAGAGTTTTAGAGTAATTTACTGACGGATACAATATTAAACTTGAAGTCTGGGATGTGTAAGGCATCCCGTAGCCAACGATCATCTGTCAGTTTGATATTTCCCTTGTGTCGAACAGAAACCTCTCCTCCATTAGGTAGATTAACAGTAGTTCCCTCAATAGCATGATAATCATCAAAAAAATCACGAGAGCAAACTATATGGTCAGTTGCTCCCGAATCGAGTATCCAAGTAGAAGCGGATAGATTGACAGAATTTATATGAGACTTGCCTTGGTTTTGTGTCTCTGTGTTGAAGTTGGGAGCTAGGGATACAGCTGATGTCATAGAGGTGTGACTTTGTGCAATTTGTGCCTGCAAGAGAGATATCAGTTTCTGCATTTGATCATTATCTACGTTCATCTGAGCATCAGAACTTGCAGCAGCTGCCATTGTCGATTGTTTTCCCTTAGATTTGTAGCCCGGCACCCACCCCGGTGGGTAGCCGTGTTTCTTGTAGCAACGTTCAATGGTGTGCCCTGTCATGCCACAATAAGTGCATTTGGCATTCTTGTTTCCCCCTCCAGAGTTCGGATTCTTTCTGTTATTATGGAAATTCGCCGCAGCGACAACTTCTTCCATATTCTGGCTGTTCTGGACAGCATTAGCATGGACAATTTCCATATTAGGATTCGTGTCATTGAGCTGTCTCTCCAGTTTCTCAGCCATAGCGAACACTTTGTACAGGTCAGGCAACGGATCAAGAACTAGAACGCTAGATTTGAGAGAGTTATAGTCGTTATTTAGTCCTTGCAGAAATCGTATGATTTGATCGATTTCTCGATCTTTTCTGACTTGATCAACTAAATCGCAGGAACATTTTGGAATGCACTTACAGATCGGAAGAGGCCGCATCTCATTCATCTCTTCCCAAAGTGATCTACACTTTGTATAATATTCGTTCACTGAGAGATTCCCCTGCTTCAATCCATAGATCTCAGTTTGCAGAGAGGAAATGCGGTGCGCATCACGTTGGGAGAACCTCCTGCGTAGATCATCTCATACATCCTTCGCGACATCCATGTATAACACGCTCTGAGCGATGGAGGGATGAACTGCCTTCAGAATCTAGGACTTGACCATCAGATTACACCTCCTCCACGCCGGATAATGGATCTGCGATCTGTCTGGTGCTTCTGTGCTCCCATCAACAAGCGACCACTTATTTTTCACTTCTAGAGCGACTTGCATGGCGATACTCCACGAGCCGTAGTTAGCACTACCTGTGAGCGGTGGACTGACAAGGATGTTGTTTGGACTCTCGTTGACGCTGAGATGCAGGGGGTTCTCGATATCTTCAACTTGGCCTCTCTGCGAGACTACATGCGGAACAGTGT